>NC_142834.1:5087500-5396524 GCF_057945365.1 Rhopilema esculentum | reverse complement strand
AACCTTTGTTCAACCGTATATGACCATTCTTGATTCATGCAACCACAATGGCAGCAGTTTCTTTACAAAGATAGGTTTTGCAGCGAGACACGGTTTCAAACGTCTTTTAACAGTCATGCCAGGGCCCATATTTCTTGACCAAATTATCTATTTATTACCAACCTCTAGCTATTATTGTGGGTAACTAGAGCCTTAAAATATCGATGGATCTCCGAGTGTGAACCAAAAGCATTTCAATCTCGAGCAAACCATCGTTCAGCAATCATGTAATTGCGCTGAAGCAAGAATTAGCTTTCAAAAGCCTAGACCTCGCCAAGGATGTCACGGCGATTGAAATCTGAATTGGACAGCAAAGTTTGACATCATTTTCACTAAGGGGCATATAACTCCTGGAAAAAATCGTACAACTTTGGCAAAAATCCTTTTGCTTTTAGAGAAAGCCGTAAAGATCCTATTGTTCTAAAAAATCTAGTATGCTGTTTAAAACGATTGATTTACACCGATTAAAACATCTAGCATTCTAGTAAAATGACCCAATTTCACCTAACCCCATAATTTCAAAGAAAAGGGGTCACAGCCCTGCTGGTCCCCCGTCTAAGACGCCAACAGACTTCCCAACCATTGTTTCTGACAAAACTATCATATGATTGCACAAAAATACAAGACGCAGTACTAAAATATAATTATAAAACCAAGAAAACTAACCATTCCACAGTTTCCTTTCATATGCTTCCTTGCCTCTACTTAGCATTGTTTTGTATCGATCGATATTGTCGTCCAATTTCAAAATAGTTGCAATCTCGACCATACATCGCAATGCTCCCAGCCACAAACCACCACAATATGCACTAAAATACACGAGATTTAAAACAAAAAACTTATAGTGTCTCTCCGTCTTTTAAAGATCTGACACCAAGCTGTGAGTTAGAGGAATCGCCTATTTTCTTCGTTGCCTAAACTCTTCGAAAAATTAAGAATCTACACTATATCCACTTTCATTTAATCATTTGCACTTTCTATACTCCCACCTCAAAAACCCCGAGAAATTTGTCCAAGCATTCCCCAAATTTGGTATATTTTCTAGGGTGCTTCTACTTCAAGCTTCCAGACTACTCTATTCATGATGTACTTTGAGAACTTCTTGCATGGTGTAGAACCCTCACCACGGCCAAGAATTAAAAAAGTTTGTCTTAGAGCATGTCTTTAAGAAAGTTTAAGGAATTACGGCAGAAAGTAAAAGACTATGATTCTATGAGACAAAAATACTATTGAGGAAAATATATTGCCTTCATTGGGTTCTTAGGTCTTAGAACTAAAGGAAAATTGGCTCTTAGGTCATTATTAATCTTAACAATTCAAAAAACGACAGAAAAGACAAAGAACATACAAAGACCACAGGATTTTTTAAGAATTTATCTCAGTTACACATGAATAAATAAATAAAGTGATGTATGAATAAATTAAAAAAGGGTGGGCGATTCCATTCATATACGCATAATTTCAATAACGTTCTTAAAGCAGGAAGTGACGCAATGGTCATGTCAAGAGAATGGGTATAACTACGAATAAACCATGAAGTATTACCTTGCACCCGTCACAACCCAACAGTCAAAGGTTTGGTCTGCGAAGCCGGAATTATCTATCAGTCCATCGCAATCAGAATCTTGTCCTGTGGCTGTTGACATGCAAGCCTAAGATAAAAGACGACGTTTGAAGTACAGAGCAGTTTATATGTAAAGGCAATTTAAAGCACCTCTTTAAGGTAGATTTAACGAGAAGCACAAATCAAACGAGCAGTTGGGTATGGTGCAATTCGATGACGTAATTAAAGGTTTTAACCAATGACTGAGAAAGCGAAATATTGCCCCAAAGGCAACGAATATGTCACTTTATTTCAATTCTTTTCTAATCAACAAAGCCAAAGAGTTTCAAAGGAAGTAGATACTTCATTGGGAAAAATAAGAAAAAGAATTCTGGAAAGTGAAACGAAAAAAGAAGTGGGTGGAGATTGAGAAACGTCGGAAAGGAAGATTCGATGGAATGAATAGGAAAATAGACCCTGTTGTAATTACTATAGCTTAAGATAAAATCCCTCAGTATGAGCTGCTTTCATCCATTCGTGTGGAAACTTAAATCAAATTCATATACGATCCACTGCTTTCGGTGGGCAATATTTTCTGCGCATTATATCATATCAGTGGGTGGAAAAAAATTTAGGATAAAGAAGTGATGGTTTTAATGATAAGTGATGTTGAGTGGTCTAGCAACATAAGGAAATACCTTCATAGCGGGCCACATGTCCATAAGGAATTGGAGATTCTTTGTGATTTTGTAGTCCCTGTACACCTGTTTCGCAAAAGAGGCTGTGAATCATGCATCGAAAAACAACTGAATCAATAGACATGATTAAATAGTAAAATTGATATGAACGGATATTGACATGCCCTAAGTATGAATAACAAAAGGGAGCACAGATAGGGAACTACAGGATGTTGCAGAGCCCGTTCAAATAGGCGTTATACCTGCGATAGCAATATAAAGCAAGCAAAGGTGTCAACAGTGAAAGGAGTGTTCAGAGGAGAGTATGAGCAAGCCTTCATTCACAAATATTGATCGTCGCATGGATAAAGACGAATTTAATCATAAATATGGGATCATATTTCATCTCAAGAAGAAAATAGATGAACACAAATTCAATAGCATAAAAATCAAGAACGCTATTTGGCGTATCGAAGAGCTCTTAGTTGCTATTCCGAGTTTCATGCTTGATGCGATCATCAGGCGACCTTATAGTAGCAACTTAAAACATATATACCATTAAGTGCACCATAAAGCGGGTACAGCTCTGCCTTTACGGCATCGAGCACTTTATGACAGGCCGGTAAACAGTAATTTTTTATTAAAACGGTATTTGAAAAGACTTCATTGCTCCTGATTTTCTTTCAACAGCTTGAATTCTGATGCCCGTTTTTTGAAGGATGAAGGACTCAATCTAAATCATCCTCTCGAATATCAATTAATAGCAAAAGGGTTTTTTCTTGTCGACATAGGAGAATTTTACCTAGTGACAAGAAATTGCAATTTTACATAGAAAATGATTTTTAACTAATAATTAAAATAACTGCCTTGATACCTGTAAAACAAATTTTAGATTCAAGTCTTTCCAGGTTGATGTATCGTGAATGGTGTATGCATTGACCTTAAGAAACGGTTCTTCCTCTAAGGAACAAGGAAATGCATTGCTGTAAAGACCAATTGGAAGTCATAACTTTGTTACAAGCTGAGGTTTAGACATTACTTGACAACGATTCAATTAAACAAATTGAGAATTCAATGAAGCAGTTAGGAGCAACCAGATTTCATTTTTGTGCTCTTAATCTTTTAACATTTTAACCTCTTACTTCAATTTTGACATTTTCCACTGAACTTTTATTTATAAGAACAAGATAATTTTTGCCGAGGCTCATATGTTTTAAATTTCTGGATAATTTCAATAAAGATTTTCTACAACTGAAGTAATAATTTTGCATCGCAATTTTAGTAGCACCGTTCATTAGCTAACAAATTCCGCTCTCTATGTTGACAAGGGAGTGAATTAAAAAAACACATTGCTCTCCATCTAATTTTTCATCAGCGGCTGGACATGCTATCCAGTTATTCATATTTATCGAGCCTCAGTTCTGTTATGAAATGTGTTCGTATAAAAAGAGTGTAAACACGATTGAAAACCATGAAACTATGAAAATAGTTAGGCAACTAACTGCTCGGTAAATGTAAGGGCTGGAATCTCAAATTTCAAGCAGCTTAAAGGGCTGAGTCCTAAGCTAAGTCGCTAATTGAAAACAAACTTAGTCTGATTAAGTACATGAAGATATCAAGACAAAGTCATCTTGCAGCCTGTTTGCTGTAAAGATCAAACAAATTTTGTTTATATAAAACAGTTATATTTATAATAAAGCATACGCTAGTGACATAATATATCATACCAGGATCTCCAATGTCATGGGGTATACAGCTGGGCACCTTTCTTTGAGCCATATGCCCCTCCATCATCATTAATCGCTCTTCCGTGTCACACTGCAGGACCGAGGCAGCTAAAAAGAAAGAGGCTGCTACTTAGACCGAGGCAGCTAAAAAGAAAGAGGCTGCTACTTAGACCGAGGCAGCTAAAAAGAAAGAGTCTGCTACTTAGACCGAGGCAGCTAAAAAGAAAGAGACTGCTACTTAGACCGGGGAAGCTAAAAAGAAAGAGGCTGCTACTTAGACCGAGGCAGCTAAAAAGAAAGAGGCTGCTACTTAGACCGAGGCAGCATTGGGACAGCAAGGAAAGACATAAATCTTTTAACAAGCAAACTCAGCAGCTACCTACATGCAACTCTTATGGATTTTATAAACATATTAGAAATACCAGCATGACACAACGGAAGAAGAAAGAAGAGGAAGGGGATCTCTACAATGGCTTTTTTGATAATCACTTTCATTTTCTCGCATAACGCAAATGTGTTACAGCAAACACATTCATGGATAAGCAGGTATCACATCTTGTCGAATCTCATAGTACTTATATGACAAAAATTGAGGCAGCAAAAGGTGATAAAAAGCAATACAAATCTTCTCAAGTACGTTTAGAGTTTTTTATCCTTACTTTAACCTCAACCGTCAACTTGGGTCAATATTAGCGGGATCAAGACGCTTTTTAATGAGGTAAAGATGAAGTTATGTAGAACTCTTAGCAATAAAAGGGATAAATAAAACAGGAGTGCAATATGCCATTCCATAGACAGGACCACCGAGGAAAATGTGTATTTTTAAAGAATTTAAAAACCACATTCGTTTAATCTGGCCTAATGCAAAAACTATGCCCATTAATCCGGAAAAGGTGAAAAAATTCCTTTAAAGAGGATACTAATTAATTTGTCACGCAGTTGATGATGATTTTTTCGTCGGTGCGATTGACAGAAGCTAAATTAATGCCACAAATTTATGTTCCTGTGAAGATCATGGTCTTCTCTTCTTCGCCTAATTAGGCCTGATTCGGAAGTTGTTTCTAACAGTCACTAAAGCAGTGCTCAAATTTGGACCTTTTTGGCTCGTTATGACAAAGAGAAAGCGGATTTCAAGGATTGAAATTGTTGCAAAAAGATCCTGGTTCAAACGTTCATTGCTGCTTCATAGAAGTTGGAAAGGAAGAGAAGGATGCCTTAAACAATTAAAGGCTTACTATCTATCGTCAGCTACAGATAATGAAAATTACTTTTTACCAGCCGTTCTTAAAGTGCTTGACAAAGCTGCCAGATGATCGCATTGAAAATGAAAATCAGGGCAGCAGCTTAAAACTGTCCTGTTCTATACACCAAAAGCGTATATGTTTACTGACTTAAAGATAGTTCAGGAATGCTAAGATTCTTCGAGTCATTAGCTATCAACAATAGCAAATCAAGGGCGTAATTAAGAAACTTCCAACCAGATCAATGCTAAGTCCTTGGCACGTTCATATATAAAAGGCACCAACAGAAAAACGACAACTGTTCAGTAGAGAGGAGAAGTATGAGGGCTAAGCCGTTTCTGCGGTCAGGGAAAAACCATTCAGATCGTTGGAATATTTGTAGCAAAAGCGTCCTCCCAGCTAAGACGGGGGAAGGGATGATAACTAAGCTAATCTATGTTCCACTTAAAGGGGAACTGAAGTAAAAATGAAAACCAGCTAACAAGTAGTTTTCATCGTGCTGATTTCGAATATCGACACGAAATTTGTGTTTTCTCTCCGTTTTTCCACATTCAACACGCGAAGTGTGAAATTTCTTCATTTCCGTGACGGAGAGGTCTGGAGACAAGTTTCAGGCGCTGACGTAAAGTCGTGGACACGTGCCCCGATCCCAACGAAAACAACATTTAGTAGAGTGAATCGGAAGGAAGGAATTCGGTTAGAAGTTAGAATTTCAGTTCGCAATTTTCCCGACAGCTCTTCAGGAATGGCAACATACTTAAGATCGAGCGACGAGGAAGAATTTGCTTCAACTCAACATATTTCATAGAGCACAGTTCTGAGATAAAATATCTGACATATCTTTTGATAAGATAAGGTCATTTAATAACCTTGGAAACATATACATCATTTAATGGTTGTGCTTTAAGTCCTCCTCTTTTATGTACATCCTAATAGGAATTGTTTTTATGTCTGGAGTTATATCAGAAAATGCTTTGATATCATGTTCTATAGACAAAGCACGATAAATCATGTTTAAAGAGGTATTTCTGAGGTGGGGAACTACTTTTGTCTTTTTCAGCAAATCAAATTGTGTAGGTTCGCCAAGTTTCTTGGCCTAATAGGAAACTATATGAAAGTTACCATGATATCACGTTCCATAGAATGTGCAAGAATACTCCAGTCTAAAAAAGGCAAAGGGGTATTTCGGAGGTGGGGGACCACTTTTATCATTTTTAACAAGTCAAATTGTATTGGTTTGCCAAGTTTCATGGGTTTACAGCTAACAGAAATGGATTAACCATAGTTACGTCCTCTGAGTGCTGGACACAGGACCCCCATTCTAAAACAAGCGAAAGGGGTACTTCTGCAGTGGGGGAACACTTTTATCATTTTCAGCAAGTCAAATTGTGTAGGTTTGCCAAGTTTCATGGCTGTATAGTTAACAGAAATAGATTTACCATACTACGTATTCTGAGTACTGGTCACAAGTATCCCAGTCTAAAAATAGCACAAGGGTTTTTTTCCCAAAATGATTCTATATTCTATCTTTTTACGCATATCGAATTCTGTATTTTCACCAAGTTTTATGCTTTTATCACATTTTGCATGATTGTTACATGTCAAGAACCTTATCAAACTCACTACTACATTACATCAAAACATTCCTTCGTGTCTACCACTTTACGTCACAAGGTCACGTGGTCTGACCGCGTTCTCGCTCCGCCATCGATGAGGGCAAATTTTGACTTTAAAAACTTAATAACTTAAAAACTACACAACGTATTAGGAAAATTCATACGGTTTTAGAATCAGCACAGGAATCTTTGTTGTTGGCCAAAAATCGTTTTTCACTTCATTTCCCCTTTAAGATACGGTGGAAACAAAACATAATCATGCGCTTAATTTCATACAGCTGGTTTCTGAGCCCCGGTGTTCGTGTTACGCAATCTTATAGAACATTAAAGGAGCTAGAAACGAGCATGGTAGGATCTCGTGAAATCTTCGAAGAAGCGCCAATAAAAGTATGGTTTTTGATGGTTGACGTTCATGGATAAATTCAGCTAGGGCCCTTGATTTAGACATAGGAAAAAGCATAACGTTTCAAGGGAATTCTGTAGCAGTGTTAACACTGTCAAGAGACTGAACTGAAAATATGCAAAAATTCATATGCAAAAAGAATGATGTGATGGAAAAATAAACATTTCATACCGATATCGTACTGCAAACTCAACTGCAACTGTGGCCAGAGCATTATCAAAGCCCAAGATGCATAAAAATGCACATCATATGTGTTGTACATGCGATACTCGTGGCCTAAAACGAAAGCAGGTGATGTCAGGAAGGTAAAAACACGACTCATCAATGCCTTACAGCTATTAACTATTTCATTATCTTGTAATGCTGAGGTTAGTAGTTGGATCATGAGCATATCATACTGCTTTGTTTTAATTCTTACTTTATATTTCAACAATCTGTCCCACATTAAATGCCCTGCACTATTTGCGACGACACCCAAATCACTTCTCGTCCCAAACGAACAATACTATTCAGATGAATGCCACTAATTATTCCGAAATGGGAGAATTTCTAACCTAGCACTTAGAAAGACTTAAACAAATTGTAGAAAATAATATCTTTAAAAGGGTTAGTGATATTCTCTTGAATTCTGGATAAAAAAATGATCTGTACGCAATTGTTTGAATAATCGCTGGTCTTAAACAGAGTCCAGGAATATGATTATACTTCCTCCGAACAAAACACCAGAGCTCTAAAAATCTTCCTCAGAAAATCTTTTGGTTCGTATTTTATTTGAGTGCAAACAATGAAAACAGAGCAGGGTTTGGGCAATTTACTTCAGTTTGCTTTGTTTTTATTGGCCTGGCTTGAGTTCATTAACTGTGTGACCTCCTTGATTTATAGGCACGTGTTTAAAGCAAACATTTATCTGAATGAATCCACCAATCTACCTTCCAAATAAGCAAATCTCCCATATTCGTGAACATGGTTAGGTATCTGCCTACGATGCAAATCTTTTTTCCTTCTTATGTCAAGCCAGATTGTGCCACCATCCGTCACGTAGTACAGTTCGTTGAACAATGCTGATTTGTACCAATCAGGAAGAGAACTACAAGAAATGGATAATAATTATAAGAGTAATGAAAATGTATGAAAAAATATAATCCAAAACCTAATCTCCCAATAGTTGCCTCTTATAACTTTCCACAGATAAACATTTAACGATGCGATATAAAAAACTGACCAGATTCTAGAACTTTTAGCATTGTTGTTTGTGTGCTTAGTGACAGAGTACCTATGTTCCAAGCTCGCATAAATACCTGTCGATAACCCTATGCAAAGGTTACAGCATATAAATGTTATAATACGACCACAAACCCATTTTAAGACTACAGACATTTGCAAAGCAAAACAACCAACTAGAATAAAGAGGGAAATCTTCCATTTGCTACCTCTAAATTCTAAGAGAATACAAGATTCTCAACGTTACTATAAAAAAAACGTTATGAAAATCCACTTGTTATCCGCTCCTTTTGTTATTTTGTATTTGTTTCTACATTAAAACCGAGGTTAGTTTTTAGTACATTGAGAAGCTATGCTTGTCGAGCAGTTTCCTGGTCCTTCTCCCCCATGTAACCATACCTCGTGATTTCTTTATCTAGAGTTGTAGAGAGCTGGCCACTCCCCTCACTTTGGGGGGAAGTTTGTTCATGTCAGGGACTCAGAAAAAACCTTTTAATCTGTGACTCGCGGCCCTCACCACTGAGTCATCCTCAAATTTATTTTGAAGAAATTAATGTGTGTATTTCTGCAAGACTACAGCCATCCCTATCACTCATGTAATAACAAAATTTGCCTAATGGAATTTTTAATCAGAGTTCTAAAATTGGTTTTCAACGAACACTTTTTGTACGAAAATTCAAATAAGGTTATTAATCATTCAAGCAGGAAGTGCTGAATAACACTAAAGAATGATTAAATTACGTTGTCACAGTGAGAATTAGATAGAGAGGCCTAAGTCAATCATGGTTTATTAATGAAGCCCTTCCCATCTTATTCACGCATAACAAAATAAAAAAACTACAATTAAAAACTAGATCTTTACAGAAGCAGCTCATACATCCAACGCAATTCGCACTGAATATTAATGGGAAGATTGTGACGGTAAAAGGGTCAGCTGCGCCAATAACCTTAAAGGAAACGGTTTTTCTCGTTCAAAAGGGTGGAAGAAATCCACAAAAAGTGTAGAAAGGATTTTTTTTTGGAAAATCAAAGAAATAAATTCATTAAAAAGGGCGTATGAGGAAGGAATTTTAAACCCAAAGCTCTGTAGATCTGCAGTCTATAGAAATTGAAAATCTTTCCAAAGAAATATATTAAGAATGTAATTGAGAAATTCAAAACACGAGAAAGACAATTTTAAGACCAGTAGGCATAAATTGTAGAAAAGCAGTACAAAAATAAATTGGATTGCAGATCTGCAAAATAAAGAACTATTGTGAAAATTTCTCAAAAACGACATACACTACATAATATATCACATCAAATGGTATAGCACATACCTATCATTTAAGATAGGGTTTTGCCATTTTTCTATTCGTGACTCCCATTCTGGATAATTGAGAAGAGCGTAGCAACAGAGAGAGGGTGACGCATTTCTTTTGTCTCCAAAGAACTTCGTGTAACGTCTAAACGGAAAAATCAACGAGTTAATTATCTTACTTGTGGACAGGTCTTGAAAAAAGATTTTTCATCCTGGCAGCAAAATAAAAAATTAAAGATTTCCTGCGAAGCTTCGACAAAGTTTCCAGCCACTGAAAGTGTTAATTTACGTTGCTTGATTTGTTTAAAAATTTGTCCTAAAAAAAACTTTCATACTAAAAAAGGACTTATTGTTAAAAAAAACGAATCTTCAATAACTTTGATTAAATTTCATAACAGTACTAGCAAACTAGATACTTTGTAAGTATCGATGCATCCTACATCATGCTCTGGGTTTCATGGTTGCTGCTCATTTTTATCATCAAAGCTAGCAGTTCATAAAACATTTAAGATAACTATTTTTTTTTCAATGGTTAAAATTAATCTTCTAAATCAGGGGTGGTGCTAGAGGCAAAGATGTAAGACCAAACCAAAACGCTTACATTCTATTAAGCTAGCGATGATTGTAAATTTTTGAATGCTTCACCCACTTCCTGCTTCCCAGACACTTACAACCTTCTTATTTTAAAACAAAAATAAACAAACTTGATCTCACTGGCCTTTTCTAGCCTCTCCCTCCCTTCTCTTTCTAGGGCTTTTCTATAGGCCTCTAGCCCCCCTATTATTACCAAATTAGAAAAATTAACCATAAAGGAAGCTTTGTAGCGTAATACCTGCAATATTTGACCCCTTTGCCTGATCCAAATTCAACAACAGGCATGTCCCAAGCCAAAACAAATTCAAGATCTCTTTTCTGATGTGGAAGGAGCCTTGTTTTAGATGCAACAGCGGCTGCAAGGGTTTGTCCAGGATAGGACTTTCTATTTGGGTCACCTGCAGCAGAAAAAGTGCTTTAAAGAGACATTCTAAAACACAGGCGGTTTTAGGCCATGAACCTTTCGGTAAGATGGGTCCTTTACGCCGTGCACTTTCATTCAATTCAACATATTTAAGACAAGGGTGTTAACAGTTACAACAGCTTAAAGTTATTTGTTTACCCGTATGGTGGTTAACCTTACAACTGATTTTGAATTTTTTTCTAAAATCAAATTTCTTAACAAGTAAAGTAATATTAATCTCTTTAAAGCCTGGTTTTCACTAGAGTCATAAGGGTCGTAAGGATCGTAAGAGCGTAATTTTAAGATTTTATGACGCTTATGATCAAGTGAAAACATCAAGAATCATAATCGTAAAATAATTAGCACTTGATTTTATCTCTTAAAATTCTTGATATAAGAATCGTAAAGATCAAAAACTTTTTCATCTTTACGATCCTTACGACTGGATGTTCCTTTGTTTTGAGAATTAGGTGACAAATTTTCCTGAATTCCAGTCGAAGACCGCACACATTGCTCCTTCTCTCGTTTAACATGAAATTTATTTTCTGTATACAAAATGGATCTATCTCGCGCGGAAAGACTATCTATCGTGAAATTCAGCTGCTTGTAAGACTAGTCTTCGAAAAACTACATGTTGGCAAAACACCTTGCTCAGAGCTCCTTTTCTTTCCTCGTATTTTTTTAAGGTGCATTTCTACGACGCCTTCATCTTTTGATTAGAGTATACACTGCCAGGAACAAACGCAGATTCGTAGCAGCCATGCTGGATTCATGCAGACAAGTGGCGGGGAAAAGAACGCCCTTTCAAATCATAAGAAATCTCACTACTTTTACGATACTTATGACGCTTATGACATCAAGATAAGAAAGGATTTTATATTCTTACGATCCTTGAGACATTTTTATGTTGGCGTTTTCATTTGGATTTTAAGAAACATAAGCGACACGGACTTAAAAATTATGTTTCTTATGATCGATACGATCCTTATGACTTTAGTGAAAACCAGGCTTAATGGAATGACGCAAGCTTGCACACACTTAGATAATCTTATCGACTCGCTAACGACAACCCGCCTGAAAAACAAACTTAAAAGGTCATGAAAGACAAAAACCAGCGATAACCTGCATTCAGACGTTTTCTAAAATGATAAAGATAAAAAAGTATAAAGAGACATTCATTGCGATTGGAGTTCAAAGCGACTTTAAGGACTTTTTCCCCTACCTGGTTTATTGCTAAGCAATCCATCGTCAAACAGATCCTCCCAGACTTTACGACAAGGCGTCTTTGAATCAAATGAGACTTTCGTAGAAACTGATACGGCAGTCTCTCCATTCTACGAGCAAAAAATATTTCTATTGAAAGAAAGGTTCAAGTGAGTTTATGCTTATCAATATTGATTCCAAAATTTTTTTTTCTGCTATCGTGGTCTTCTTTTTGACATGAAAGATAGAAAAATCATCATCTCATCTTGCCATAGAAAATTTAAGTTGGTTTTCATTGGCAAATTTCCACTGAAAATATGCAAAAACTCCAGCAAATTATAAATCTTATCTAAGAGAATACTGATTTGGAGAAGCAGAATTCGAGAAAATTTAACACTTCGAAAAAAAATGCAACTTCAGAAACAAAAAGATATGATAAAATCAACTGGCAAATATTGCAGTAAAATGTCAAGATAAATAACTTGCATGCCAAAAGAAACGAAAGCATATTATTTCTTAATTATTTCTACACTTGATGCAACACAAAAGTGGATCAGGCTTTATTTCTTGAAAATGTTCGTTCATACTGTATACGTTTTATAAAGCCAAGACCATCCAGTCTTGCCTATACCGTTGGGGATTCACCTTGCTTCAGCAGCAACTAGTTAACCGAGAACTTTGAGGTCAGGGGGTACATAGTGAGAAATGCCAAAATACCAAAGAAGCACTCGGGGGGGGGGGGGTTAATTCCTTGTCCTGTGTTACCTCGACCAATTTAGAAGGCACTATGAATATAACTAAAGTGAAAAAAATAATCATTGAAAAATTGGTAAAATCTGCAAAATCTTGCAAAATCTGCAATGAAACTACACAAATTTTGACCAAATGATGACAGGACAAGCCAGCTTTTAGGCAGCATACGTTTTGGGTAATTACCAATACAAGCTACCAGGATATGCTACATAAAGGGGCAGTCCCTGATCAGGTATCAAAGACAAGTTGATAGGTCATAGTCTATCATAAAATGTGCTATACCTCAACCACATGTTTCGCGGCGATTGCCA
Source organism: Rhopilema esculentum (assembly GCF_057945365.1). Taxonomy (NCBI): domain Eukaryota; kingdom Metazoa; phylum Cnidaria; class Scyphozoa; order Rhizostomeae; family Rhizostomatidae; genus Rhopilema; species Rhopilema esculentum. The sequence continues at coordinate 5,383,493 of NC_142834.1, read as the reverse complement.
AAGTAAAATCATTTTTTTGATGAGCATGGTGTAGTAATACTCCTGACACATCGTGCAATACACAGGTCTCACTGCTGCCAGCATTCGGCTTCCGAGAGGCGTTAGGAGCTGAGCCCTTTGCAGGGGATTCATTGCCCCTTTTCTCTGGAGATCTACGATTGATAATTTGTTCGTGTAGCTGAACCTCACTGAATACACCCTTGCACATAAAAGCCTCGTTGTAGTGGCCTCCTGCCTCGTCTGAAGGGCCTCCGGTACCGTTTTGAAACGTAAACATGATGGACACTTCAATCTCCTCATTTCCCAGATTTTCAACCGTCCAGACAAAGACGCCAACTGGAAGACTCGTGTCCTTCAAATGAAAACAAATGCCTTCAATCAAGAGCAATGATTTTTACGTCTTGACAAATCTTAAATAGGCAAATCCTTAAAACTAGAAAGCGGCGATTAAAACAATCTAAATCTGGTCAACATACACTTTAATAATTCTTAGTATTGTGAAAACCCTAGTTTTATTTCAGACTTCATACAAAAGATCATTTGAAATTTGGAAACTCCGTGTTCTGACAGCCTAACTGATTTGGTAAAACTTCTCTTCCAATTAAAAATCCTTGAGGTAAATAATCAGGTCAGTAAAGATAGTGGCATGATAGCAAAATGATGTGCATTCTTTATACTTTTGAGTTTTCTAGATATATAAGTAGTGCTACGTCCACGCAGCAATGCTTTGAAACTATATTAAAAGCCAACCAAAGATAAAAGAACAGAATGAGATTGGAAGTAGAAAGCAAACAAATCTAGTGAAATTTTAGGCTACTGTTCCTAAAGAGGAAGCAAAACAAGAGGGGATTGGTAAACCATTAAGAAAAGTGGGGTTGGGAAAGATTCTAAAAATCATGAGATATCATGGACAGCTGTATGGGGCAGAGTTACCATCTGTTGTAAGAGAGCTATCCACATTTGTAGGGGGCAAAGTTACCGTATTAGGGAACTGTCAACACCAATAGGGGCAAAGTTACCCTCTGTTTTCAGGAGCTGTCAACACCAATAGGGGCAAAGTTACCCTCTGTTTTCAGGAGCTGTCAACACCTATAGAGGGAGAGATACCATCTGTTTTAAGCAGGCGCACAACTACAGGGGGGGTCCTGGGGGTCCAGACCCCTGTCCTTTCTCTCAAAGGAGGAAAAGTGCCCTTCTTTTAAAAATTTGCTTGAATATTTTTTTGATCACACTAAAGAGAATCGTCATAAATGACACATCCCGGCGATGTAATGGACCTCTCAGAAATACAGATAAATGATTTGTCAGACTTTCACACAGTGATAGAGTCTATGTTCAAGCTCCTACTCTACAGCGTGTTTTATGATGCGCTACGCACTAGTTTTGAAGAAGAATTGTTCTGGGGCTCAAAAACCAAAATAAAGGCAGAAGACTTTGAATGGGATAGGACCCTACGACCACTGGTAAAAAAGTTAGAAGAAAGAAACCAAGACATCTTTCAGTCTGTTTCAATGGCCCATATAATTGTGAAAGATTCGTAGAGGACCTTTACATGAAACAAGCGAATGTAGAGAAATATTCGCGGACTGGTAGTAGCAAGCAGTGACTATACCACAATAAGTTAATGTTCAGCTGTTTCATTCCTCAGCTGAAGTTAATGTTCAGCTGTATTACAACTCAGCTGAAGTCAAGACTTGCAGGCAGAAACCAGCTGAACTCAAGGCTCGTGGACCTGTTAAACCTCCTCCCATCTGTAATGCGAAGCATATAATTCAATGTTCTTAAGGCCGTTCATATTTTAAAGAGCAAATTGTTTTCGGATATGGAGAATAAAGGAGCTGCCGCCGAGAGGGGGCAAGGGGGCCTTATAAAGCAATTAATTCTGTTTTAACATGAAATCAATTAAAAGTAAAAAAATTACACTTAAAAGGTAAACATTTTGAAAGAATGAATGAATTCAAGCTATTCATAAGGGCGTGGTCACAAAATTTTGTTGCTCGCTACGCTCACAAGAGGTCTTTTATCCCCCCCCCCCTCAGGTCTCCAAAACCTCTTGGCAGCCCTGGATGGCAGACAGAAAGGAGAAGTTCCCTGAGATTTGAGAAAATAGACGAAGGAATAAAATACAGACTCATACATCACAACTTTTCTCTATTGGTCAGTTTTTTTTGTCTGGCGCACAATGTTTACAGGTATACTTACTGCTGATATTTTTGGTTTACCTAAACAAATGCCCCGATGGACCTTTGGCGTACATGAAATGCACCCTGGCATCTCTTCTGTTGAACGTGAGTAAAGTTTCCTAAGTGCCCTTTTTTCGTCTTGGACCTCTGCCCTCTGAAATTCCTGGTTGTGCGCCTGTTAAGAATTTATCCACCTCTATAGCGAAGGAAGTTATCATCTGTTTTAGGGAGTTGTTCAGATCTAAAGTGGGCAAAGTTACCCCTTGTTATAAAGAATGTCCATATGAGTAACTTGCCGCACAAGAAAAAACTACTTCGTCTATCTTTAGTTTAGAGATTTATCCTTTATTGGAAAGTGCCAGTCATTTGAAGATTAATTTATTCACTGAAATTCAAGATTCACAATACATACTTTATACTCATGTGGGAACACAGGCGACACCTGTCTGCATGTTAATCTCACTTTGTGCTCTGGGATCTCATAGACAGTCCAAGCTCTTGGGTAAAGTGCATGGTACACAGCATGGCCACCATGGAAGTTCCATTTCCAGCCTTGTAATGTCTTTTCACAGTTCAGCTTGCCACTTGGTGCATTTGGTGACAAAACATGCTAAAAAACAACATTTTTGTGGCTGTTTTCACAAAGGGAAATCTTAAAGAGAAACTCCAGCAAACAAATACAGATATTTTTTGTCGAGCATGAATGCATATTCATGTTAACTAGTTGAAACAAGTTGATGTATTGAAGAAACAAATAAAAATGAGTATAAGGAAAGAGATCAAAAATATGAGCTGACTAAAAATATTTCAACCTCTTATACGGGAAAAATTAATGCTATAATTTTAAGAAATTAAGAAAAGGCATGTCAAAGAAATCAATTTTGAAATATACTCACTTGGTAAACTGTTTTCTTATTCTTCCGTATGCACACAGTGAACTAAGACACAACATACATTTTTAAATACATCAATCAACAGAAATAAAGATAAATTACTATATAAAATGGGATGTGTCATGTGTGAGAATCGCAGTGCATTGAGAAGATTTTAAAGTCTTTTATTACTAAAAAATTATTTTACATTGCCAAAATACTAAAGATTGATTTTGTAAGTATATTTCAACATCATTTCATTGATCAGTCCATGAAAAAGAAGCTGTTTGTACTGCAGCGAGACCACAAAAACTTATGAAAAACTTTGTCAAACACTCAACATTGATGATTGATAAACAAAATTCCTCTTAGACCCAGACTGTCCCACACAAAATGTTTGTTTACAGTTACGTGACCAAGGCCATTTAATAATTAATTCTATCTTATTAAACTTTTTAATACTTACCTGGTTTACATCAACACTATTGCGTTCATATATCCCTGGATGCAGTTGCCATCTGTTAAAATCACCTTTCCAGCCTCTTGTGATGGCACCAGCACCAATACCTCCTAACGGGACACCTAGCAAACAATTAAATTGGTGGCTCAAGTTTGTTTAATACCACACTTGATATTCAGATCCCTTAAATGTTAGGCAATTGATGAAACACATTATCTTCTTTGAAATGCATTTGAATTAGAGACATTGAATTATGGGCCACGTTTACTGGATAAATAGCACACACATTTCTTTCTCTAATACTACCTAATTCATTCCTATAGCATGTTCTACTGATTACATATTGACAACAATCTTTGCTTGATCAAATCCAAGTCTTGTTACCATAGCTTCAGGAGTAAACAATTCAGCAGTCACCATTGCACCTGGGATGGCCAGTCTTATCTGTGGGAGACCATTTATCGTTACACAGGGCAACTTCCAGGTGACTAAGTTTTTATAGGAAATGTTCACCCTTGTTGCCAGAGTGCCCTTTTGGGAGACTACAGCCCATATGAGGGAGATCACAGAAAGGGTTGTTGTACTGGGATTGTCCACTCCTTAGCTCATCTCATGATTAAAGAGAGCTGTGTGCTTTAAGATAAAGAACTGAAGATAGTGATATCAGAAAGGCTAAATACTAGAAGTTACTTTATCACTTTTTCTCAGAAGTCTTACTCATTATTTGCCAATATTAACTCAATGAAAGCAAGGCCTGGTTGACTAATGAAAAAGCTGCCTTTGTAAGTCTGTGCAAACACTATTAATCAACATACCATATAGCTGCTTGCAGGGAACTGTTGCATATGGATCAATGTAGGGCATTCTACCTTTCTTTCTTGTAGAGCGAGCATATTTTAGAAACCTGGTGGGAAATCATCAGTGGTGATCATCAAAATTGTATATACTTGCATTTCCAAAAATGATTTATTTACTTATACTGATCTGCTAAATATGCACCTATTATTTGAAATGAAAAAGTAAAGTCTTAAGTTAAGCATGTTATTAAGAGATTTAAAGTGCCTATGAAATGAAATTTGACAAGTTTAGATAAAGGAACACTTTTTATAAGCAAAATTTGCTGACTTCAATGATATATGTTGAGGTGATCTTTTTCTTGTGAAATCGTCTAAAAATTTAGGTTGAACATCCCATTTCCATGTTTTCAACTGTGACAAAGCATGCGTTATCCGTGATGTCACAAAGTTTGCAAACACGGAAGCAGTTTGTGTACTTAATACACTAAGCAAAATGGAGGTCACTATGGGAACTACAGTTAACATAGACAAAGGAGGAAATTTTAAGTCAAGGTCTATATCCAATCTTTTTTAGTGCATCAAACTGTCCTTTTTTGCAAAGTTTCGTGCTATAATACTAAAGTACGACTGAGATGCGATAACACTGCCTTTAAAGGTCTGGAGCGAAGTACCCAGGTTTAAAAATAGAAAAAGGGGACAATTTTCAGTTAGGTTCTATATCCTGTCTTTTGTTCCATATCAATCTGTCCCCTGTTGTAAAGTTTTGTGCTATTGTACCTACTTTCAGAAGAGAAAACCCTGTTGGGGGCTTGGGGGAAAAGACCCAAATCTAAAAATAGCCAAAAGGGAGCGATTTTCAGCTGGGTTCCATATCCTATCTTTTTCATTGTATCACACTACCCCTTTTTGCAAAATTTCATGCTGGTATCACAATTTGCACAATTGTTTGACTAACTGACTAAGTGGTATGGTGTGTTTATTGTGAAGACAGAACCAGGCACTTTATAGAACTAAGTTGTATGGCATTATTGATTCAATTATTGTTAAAATTCCTGTTTAATATCTACTTTACCAAATATACATAAAATCTGAAAGGCAAACAGCAATACTAATCACTTCATAACTACTTTTATAGCATCCATTGTCAATGCCCTGGTGCCTGCATCAATAGACAACCAGCTTCTTTTGACAAGCTACATTAATTATTTTCAACTGTATTCAAATGTAAACACAGAGGGTCTAAGATGAAAAATGCCTGCAATTTGCACTAGGTGGTCAGATAAGATTTGTGATACCATAATATACTTGTAGTATTTGGAAACTCCTCTGAACATTAAAATGTCTCCATCTATTGCAAGTTTTCATTTAAAACTTAAACCAATCATTTTTCAAAAGAATTACTAAAATACGATTTCTCTCAATTACAGCTATATTTGACTGTTATTTTTTCATTGATGCAATATATGGCTTTCTTTTCAAAATATAGTTGCTTCTACTAATTTGCATGATGTATGTGTAATGGAATTTAAAAAGTGAAACTGAACTGAAACTATATGCAATACAAATTGAAAGTCGCAATTTATTCCGACCTGATGGCATTTAGGCAGTTTTCAATGAAGCAAGATGGATTTTTAAACTTCCGCTTTTAGAATTTGTGCAAACTATAAACAAAGTTTAAGGTTTAACGATCAGTTAAAGACGTTTTAACAAAAAAACTGACACTGTAACAATACCTGTAGGCCATTCCAACGAGCTTCGGTACCTGATGCCATCTTGGGATTACGCTGGCTTTGGGTTTGTCAGGAAAATTATGGTCCAGCCTAACTCTCCAACCATATTCTGGTGGAATGTGGCGTTGCTCTGGAGAATCATTGCAGTCAACCATGTTGTGTTTAATTTCAACCGTCCGATATCCTTTAACCAGATGAAGCGCTCTTGTCAGTTCGCAGGTAAATCAAAACCATTAAATAATTAAACAATACCTGCTTTACTTTCGGCTCTCCTCAGCACATGCATCCCTAGCGTTTGTGCATGCTTTCCTTTACAATGGCTCTGAACAAAAACACATTCAAGTTTCAAGCCATCAGAAACAGGTTTAGGCCCAAACATCTGCAGAAAGCGCCTTCGCACCAACTGAAATGAAGAAATCTTTGATCCAGGAAAGAGGCTTGAAAATAAAAAAACATCTGAAACTTGACATGACAAATATTTTTTCAAAATCTCTTTCTTATCGTTAACGGCAGTTTATCAATCCTTATTTATTTATCGTGTATTGCTGGTATGAATGAAAAAATTTTCTCCCGGTCCACATGTGTTTCATTCGAGGCTGGACGATAACTGACGATGTGACCATACACAGATAGTAGAAATGCATTCTCTGCTTTTTTCATGTGACCCAGGCAGGACTTAAAAAACTCGATTTGGGTATCTTTCAGACGAAAAAAAGATCTTTAATGAAAGCAAATTAAGATTAAAAGGCAGTGCAAAATTCAGACAACTTCGTAGTTGACGGGGAAAAAATGTGTTTTAGAGACAGGCTATCCGTTACCTGAATTGCAGGGGGTTTAGTACTTCCCTATTTTGCAGGCGAGCGAATTGGATTTTCAACTGCATATATATAAAACACAGCGAAGCCCCTAAATTGTTAAAATTGAAGTTAAATATGGTAGACTTAAAGGCAAACTTTAGGGGGAAAAATGAAAATGTTTTCTATAGGAGGTGTGGAGATCATGAGAAATATGTCGAGCATTTGTGGGAATGCTCCCTATTTGAAGATAAAAACTTGCCTAATTTTACGAACATGACAAAAAAAAATCCAAAAGTATTGGGCATTATACAAAAATATGTGGACAAATTTATAAACTAAAGATGATAACACTATCTGTGTTACTTCCCCCAGTGCACTTGGGTAAAAGTAACTGCCCCGAAGTGGAGATTTGGTACTATTTATTTATTCATTTATTTAGAGCGTAGGCTTTCTTGCTAAACCACATGACTTCTAAATAAAAACAAGCTAATTCTTTGTCAAATACAATACGCAACAAGGTACAAGACGTTAAAGAGATCGTAAAGTGAATAGATCGACTATGTGACTCTAGGCATGTAAATATCCCTGGGAAACATCAGCCCCTGAGATGACAGTAGAATCAATGGATGTAAACCAAATGCATATGCTTGAAAAAAATGCATCAATTTTAATCTTTTTATACAAAAATATACTTTACATGACTGAGTCTTTTGTTTTGCACTAATCATTTTATGCCTCCCCATTTCTGACTACATAAATAGTAGATTTTTATGAATAAGGGGTGCTCTTTCTTCGATTAGTTTATCAACTGAGCTTCCCTCTTAAATAATTCCCTCTATTTCCCTCTTAAATAATTCCCTCTATACAATTTATTCCTCGCTTGTATTTGTATTCTGATATACTAGATATTAATATATATTACTTCTCTCTAATTTTGTGTTAAGTTAATTTTTTTCTTGCATTGTTAGTTGGAATTTAAATTGTATTTAGTGGAATTTAAAATAAAATACTGAATAAGAACTGAACCTAATGAATGAATACCGAGCTTAAGTTATGTAGGCAAAATTCAAAAACTCTAACGTCACACTTGAAAACTCCTTTTTTCCTCAACCAGGCGTTTAAATAAATTGTTGCAAGAAAGTGTTCTAGAAAGTGAACTGCGAAAATTGGTAGATAAGTTCATTATTATTCACAAACAGATAATTGTTGCAAGAAAGTGCTCTAGAAAGTGAACTGCGAAAATTGGTAGATAAGTTCATTATTATTCAAAAACAGATAATTGTTGAAAAAATCTCGTGCCTATGCATATTATGCTAGAGTCAGACTTCAAGTTGCAATTGACATTGACTTGATCATTCATGGTTCAGAACTTAGAAACAGACGGTTAAAAAGTTAAATGAATATTTCTATAGTTGGGAGACAGTCATACTGGTCACATATATTCATATTCTCGTTTCCGTGTCAACCCTAAAATCTCAAGATGGTGGGCATATGTAACCAAACAAACAAAACAAAACATAACAATGGTAAAACTTTAATCTAAATTCATAACATTGCGCTCTGAAAAATCAAGCATTTATTTCAGTTGTCTTTTGCAAAGTATTCTAGTTTATTCAAGTATGCATTAACTTTTCCCGGTTTTTGAGAAAAGTGTTTTACGTCCGTATTACCGATTCTTTTTGCATTCATAACACAGAATGAACTTTTTGTTTAGTATGTTAAACCCAAAGTGACGACTGTATTTTTATTTTCTCACCCAACCTTATACTAATCTGGAACAAGACATTAGAATTTTATTATGTTAAAGGTATTGTACGCCCATAAAATTCAAGGCTAAATTCAAACCAAAAAACAGTTCAAGTAAACTCGTTTATAACACAAAACAGTTTAACACACAATTACTCTTCAATAAATGCATTTAATGCTAACTTTGTCAATGCAAAATATGATACTACTAACAACAAAGAAATTTTTACAAAGTCAAACGCATAAACAATTAAAAACAAAAATATCAAGGCACCAAACATACAGCCTAAGACAATTAAAAGAAGAATGGCCAGTTTCCTCTGCAGATCAGCACGTGCCAATGGGTTACCGTGTGCATTCATAAGAAGGCTGTTAATGACTATTGATATTATGATGGCAATAACACTTAAATGGTGAACCAATCGATTGGTTGGCTGATGGTTTTCGTATTCATCTACAGTATCAAACATTGTTGATTGTGGTGATGGTAGAGCGGCGTTTTTATGCCTATTCTTTCTTGCTTCTTTCACTCTCTTCCTGCAAGACGAACATAGCTGGATAGTTAGGGGGTATTTGAGGAAGCTATGAAGTATGGGTTTGAAGTTTTGTGAATACACATACAACAGATGTGTTATTAACAGTTAAAACGTCAGGCTCGGGTACAGACTAGACTATGCATAGTTAGTATTTCAAAACTGACATAGTTTGACTTGGAATTTTAAGCTGATTAAAATCATCTGGGAAAATTTTGTGTGCTAGTTCACTAGAAGATGAGGACAATCTGCACGATAAGATCTGTTGAAGCTGTTTGACACCTTGAGTGGCTTGCATGGTGAATGGAAAGTCTATACAGCATATTTCCACAAAACATAACAGTAACATTAAAAATCATCACTCAAACCTACCTGTAGTTGACTGGAAAGGAAACCTGGAGCTCTGCTTCCATTACTGCAAAGAAAATAAGAAAATTTAATTAAATACATTGAGTAAAACAGTTAAATGACATATTAATAAAAAACTTTTTATACATAACTGATATGATCACAATAATGATAATCTGAAGCAATAATTAAAAATAGCCTAATACAGTTACATCTAATTTTTTTAAACCATAAATCTGTATTGCCTTATTTTAAGAAAATAATACAAATGTCATATGTTGTGTAATATTCCCAAAAGTCCATGTAGCATGCAGCACATGTTTTTGTGTGGTTCGAGTTCTTTCTCCATTAAGCTTAGAAGAGTTGTTTTTTTATCAGTGAGCAATCATGATAATTAAATAAATGTTGACCATTGGCTTGTTTAACTCAAAACACTATATAACACAAGAGAAATACACATTCAAATGGACATGAATGATTGGAATGCTTAACATTATTGTTTTAAAAAAAGAGAATTGACATATTCTTGTTTAACAAAGTTTTTCAAATTTGCATTGATTAGGATAAAGAGTTGATAAATGATTAGAAGAGCATCGATTAGAGTGAAAACATGTTCAGAGAGAAGTAATATTTTTGTTTCCTCAAAACAGCATGACTATAAACAGGAAATGGCAGGAGACTTAAAATAATGCAGCACAAGTTATTTTACCTTCCTCTGCTGTAACATAACGAACTGGCTCTCTGCATAAAGGACATTTTGGTCTCCCACGAGAAACATGGTTAAGTTGCTTCAAGCAAATTCCACAAAATACATGAAGGCATGGAGTTTTTTGTGGTTCATGAAGGAGGCTCAAACAAACAGCACATTTGTAGCAGTCTGGAATCTCACTGTCTGATATTTCCTAGATGTGGAAAAGCACATTTTGAGAGACAAATTGTATATTACTTGTTTGAAAAATTGATTTATTATGTGACAAAAATATCTTAGGACCATAAGCTGATGTCGTTAGTGATACTGATAATAGTTTTCAATGGTAGTGAATGTTTATATTAATCAAATCAGCAAGCAGTATCAATCCAAGCTTATTTAGAGCTACAAAATACTAACATCATTTCTTGTAACTTGGATTCAGTTGTTTTCAAAATAATTTCTGGCAAACTATCAATAAAAAATTAAAGATATCCAACATCCAGCATCCACAAAGTAAAAGGAAAACCTGATTAAAACTACTTTAACATACTTGAATTTGCTTGTAATATTTTGATGTACAGAACATTTGCAAGTTAGGTCTTTTGAACACTGAAACTGCAACTTACTCAGGAAAAATATTCAAATTTCATTTTAAAGATCCACCCACAACCTATTACCCATTTCATCCTAATATGTGAGAAATCCTAGCTTAATATTCTCTTTATGGTTGATGATGAAAAGTGTATATTTGCAGTTAAATCATTAATAACAATACTGATGCTGGAATTGATACAATTCTAAATATCATTAATTACCTTTTCATCACTTTCAATACTCTTGGCCCTACTGCTTGAACTGGCAATTAAAGCTGTTGAATTTTCTCTCACTTCTGATTCCTTCTTCACATCTTTTAATGAAGCCAGGTAATCATGCTCAAATTGCCATTTCCCTCTACCTCTTCTCCTTATTTTCCTTCTGTTCTTCTTACAGTGACCAGCTTGGCAAGGCTCACTACTCCTTAAGTTATACAAGTCAACCATCTCTCTTCTGATTTCTTTTATACTTTCATGAATGCAACTGACAGTTTCACAACATGTATTTGCAGTTGCATAAAACATTTCATCAGAATTGTCTTGGTCTTCTTGATGCTTGAAACTACAATGGCAGCAGTGATTACAAACATCTTTTGGACAAGAATTGGTTTTCATACGATGTTTTCTGTCGCCATATTTGAAACAACCGTTATCGTGTTTTGGTGGCATTTGTCTTTCAGCACTTTGAGAGAAGTATAAGCTGTCAGTTGGATCTACAGTTTCATCTGAATATGATTCTAAGCTTTGGTGTTGAAATTTTTCACTTGAATTTTCAACAAAATGATCCTTAGATCTGCCTTTTACTTCTTTGCAATTGCCATATGCTCCACTGACCAATGTCATTTTGCAGCATTGGTTGGTGCCAAATTCTGAATCCACATCATCTGGACTTCTGCCTTTTTGCTGAACAATGTGATCTGCTCTTGTAGAAGAGCTGCTTTCTATATTTGAGGATGATACACCTTGATCAACATTTTGTCCAGTGTCTTCATTTTTGCTCATTCCTTTCATAGCACCATTCCTATTTTCAAGGTTCACAATGTTATCAACTCTGCTTTTAGGACACCAAATGGCAGGAATGATATTTTCTAAGCACCCACACTGAACCACATGTAGAAAGTCAAATCCCCCAATTCTGCTATTGCATTTTGGGCAATAAAGTTTACCCTCGGTCCAACCAGACTAAAAGACAGAAAATATGACAATAACTGAATAAACTATAATATAAATAAAATTTAGCTGACTAATAGTTATGTTTAGCTTTCAAGAAGTTTGGGAGTACAATCCAGTGACAGGATTGTCATTATTATTTTAACAATGGCAAAAAATACACCCTACAAAGGTGCATGCCAGCCACAAGATAATGCTTTCTCCAGGAAAACCTTTTAATGATGGGAATGACAGTCTTCCACAATTTTCAAGCATTTGCTTTGCACTGATACTTTTTCACAGGATTCAGATATTTGACATGAAATTTCTCAAAAAAAGAAATTCCAGAAAAATTTTTTTTCCTGATTGCTGTGCATTATGACCTTAGAAGTATGACATAAGCCTTTGCTTCTGCTAGTGAGTCTTTTTTTGGGAGAATTATTGTCTGTCTTGATGCCTGGCTTGGCAAGTTTCTGTTATTAGGCATGGAATCTTTAAATTTGTGAATTTATAATAAAAATACTGTCGAGTCCCACTATCTTAAACTACCATTGGAAATGGAAATTAGTTCAACAAAGCGGGACTTTGAGATATCCGGACTCAGGACTTTTTTTCAAAAAGGGGTCATCAACTGAACTAGAATTGTCTATTAATGAAGTTTGCTTTATATTTTGGAGTCCTTCTTTATGGCAAAATGGCAAACGACAATGGTTTTGTTTCTTTTGCTGGTGTCAAAGTAACAGTAACAGAAGAAATACCCAAATATAAACATAATTGAATTTTAAGTGAATTCTTCTATCCAAGGGCACCATGTTTATCATTTTGGTAGCCGAAGACTGGAGAGGAATTGAAAGTCATGATGGAGAAAAAAGAACATAGCTGACAAATAAGCAGTGTGTGTACAGAAAAACAAAAGTATTAAGAACATCTACCAAAAGGAAAGACAAGCAGATTTGCAAAGACATCTTTTCGCTCAAGGCAGATAAAATTAGTTCTGGCATGGCTGTGATGAATGGCAATCATTTAAACTTTGGAGAAGGCAAAGGAGTGCAAATTCCTTGCAAGTTAATCATTTTCGGACAACCTAAGTCCATGTCATTGTAAAAAATGAATTATCATTGTTATGATAATTAATAGCTGTAAATTTTTGTCACTTTTTGTTCAAGATACCTGTGCTTTTTCTTTCACAGGTATAAAACTTCATTCAAGATAGTGAAGAGTATGAGATAATGATTTTATATCTATACCAAGCCCTATAGGAATAGACCTTATTTTACTCCCGGGGGGTACTCCCATTATGGCAGGGGGCCAATGCTAAAGTTTTAGAAAATTACCCTAAAATGGTAGTACTTTTTGACAAAACCCCTCAATTGGTAGCATAGAGACTGAAATTATTTCCTTGGTAGCATCCATTTCTTTGTGCTCTCCTAGTCCTTTTTTGACAAATCTCTTCATAATCAATTATTGTTTTTTCGGGAAAGATAAATCTTGTTCATTATCTATAACAAAATTGAGCAGTTCAGCTATTATCGAAAATGGGCCATTTGGTAGCCATTTGGTAAGACCCTCGAACCGCCTGGACCTCCCTGTCAGGCCTTAATGGGAATACTCCTCCGGGGTTTTACTGTATAATTTCAAATAATATTGTCCTTGATTTTTCTTCAGAATTTTCTTTGAAAAGCAATAATTTAAAAAGCTGTAGGTCTTTGCTACAAAAACAAACAAGCGGAGCTTATTACAGCCTTGTTGATAGATCATACAAACTAATTGTCTGCAATGTTCACGCCAAGGATCTTTTACAGAAATCTTCTAATTTGTAGCTTCAAGTGAAGACTGATAATGGACTTTAGGTTTGAAACTCAGTGTATTACAATGAACACACGCATTCGACTCGAGACTCACTGAAGCTCAAATCTCAAGAAATTCTTACCACATCTCAGCGAAATAAAATAATCTATCGTGATCCCCACTTGCGGCTTACACTTCGAAAACTCCAATTTATTGCAGTTACACGCAGCCATAGACACACAAAATCATAGATAGAGAACGTTACTACAAACCTCGTTGATGAGATCGTGCACCCATGGGAGCATCTCTTCGTCCTCTCTTAGATACCATGATGGACATTGGTCTTTCTGGGTATGAGTGTCGGACAAATCTTTCGTCGCAAAAAGGACAAATCTGCACTTACGACATCGATATCCGACGGCGGCCATGTTGTCACATTCGCTTCGCTTTGCTCAGATATTCTTCGCAGTGGTCTGGTAATTCCTCCGCAGAGTAAGTACATGGCAGAAAATACGAAATGGCCAGAACATTAAACTTTTAAACTAGAAATAACAAATTACAAATTGCTCAGATGCTTTTAACTCAAATTTTGCTTAACTGCCTCCTTAGCAATGCAGTTTGATGAGGATTAATTTCAAAGGTATTAAAAGCTTATAAGCAACCCAAAATTCACAGCAGTTAATCTGTTGTTGAGTTTGCGGCACATACCATTATTGATCATCTCTGACATTGCTTCTCTTAATTTCAGCAGTCAGTTACTAAATATATGTACTGCCAGCGGAACCTAAAACATCTGGAATCAGATAATAAAACAAAGAAACTGACAGCTCGTTGTACGAAATTACCGTGATTATCAATATTGAACAGCTAGAAAATATGATAGGAGCACAGTGTAAAAATTGCAAACAATCCCTACATATTCATAAAAAAACGTAGCTCAGTGTAGGTAGAGCATGCAAAAAGCAGTTGGGTGTAGCGGAGGCTATACGTTCAGGGGGGACTTAGTAAGGGTCTTTCCCGAATATTGCTGCTACAGTGGGATAAAGCTGCCTGAATGGGCCTAAAATTCGATAAGGCTTACAGGCACTAGCTTCCATATCTACTACGCCTATGAACAAGCCTTGGAATGTAATGTAATGGTGAATAAATTGGGCTGCTAGTGCTTCAATGGTATACGAAACGTAGTTTTCATGATATGAAATTCCACAACATAAAATTAAATTGTATACTTTGGAAAGAAAATTACAAAAAAATTACCAATTACAATAAAGATACAATTAAAACTATGAGAACAGGAAATTTATGCAGGGGAATTTCTTAAGGAGCAGCACTTTTAGAAGATAGTCAAGGAAGGAGCATCCCCTTATAACAATAATTACTGACGGTCAATGTGATTTGTTCTTACAGCCATAATAAGTTATTGTTGTAATAATTACGTGTTTAGGTGTAATAAGTGTTTTAAAGCCAGAAAAACTCGAGCTTGGGTATCCGGACACCCCTTCTATAGATCATTTATAATCCACTGTCTGCCCACTTCTTAGAACTCCCATTTCATCACAGTAGGCCACAGGCACTGGCTTTCTCATATCATCACTGCAAATCCATAGGCATGCTGTCTTAGTACACCTCATACCAGATCTAGTCGAAGTTATCAAAATGGACTGGCACTTGGCTCGTAGGCTCTTGTGCCTCTGAATGAGACTGTAATCCATGTGAAATGCGCTCATCAGCAGCCTCTTTCTCTATGCATTAAAGGCACCATCAAAATGATAAGCCTCAAATGGATGCACCTTTTTCTTGTTTTCATCATAGTGAAGCAGATCAAAGCACTTGGGACAAAAGAAGCTCGGATCTTCAAACGCGAGGGCATCATTTGTTGTGATCCACCTGAAACACAAACAAGCTTTTTCTAAAATTTACTCGAAGAAATGTCGATTGGCAGTGAAATGATTCTAACAAAAGCAAGAGGCTCTTTTGCTGCAGGCTTGAGGGGCACTTCGAAAAATGTATTGACATACATATATTATCGAAATATTGGAAGAAAGGTGAAACTTTGATGTCTCCATACAGATAAAGAAAGTGTCTTCGCTTGACACATCACTGTTAGACGATCAAAAGTTTCTTGCTGGCTAGTGCATCTAAAGTTTCTTGCTGGCTCATTTTCGAAAGCAAACATTTAGGCAAAGTGCTTTGCAAGTTATCTCTATAAGCACACTTAAAAACAACAATTTTTTGCTGGGTATATCATAAGGTTTTTCTGAAGAACTCAAACTTGGGCTCTGTGGAGGTTTCGAATCTTTGAGCAACCGTACTCTATTTAAAACAAAACAAAAAGTGTCGGAGTTAAGAACAAACCAAAATGACAGGTGTGACTTAAAAATTGTCTATCTTCAATCCTGTTTCGGGTTTATGGCTTTGCCTTGACTGCAACCTTAGTAACTATAGTTGTTACATACAATGCCTATCGAAAATTCTGGGCCATCCAGAAAAAGGCGTTTTGCATATCTATTTTTCCTTTTTTCCCTCTCCAAATATTGCTACTTCTGACTCATTTCAAGCAAATTTTTACCTCCGAATTCCAGTAAGCATCGTTTTAAAGGGAGAAGGAGATAGCTGGATATTTCCTTGAAAACTGAGCTAGTGTTTTAGGATTTTTGGCATGAAGCAGCTTCGAACGAAGGGATAAAAGAATAAATTGTATTTTAATAGCTATTTTGTCTGTTCGCTCCCAGCTTTCGTAGGAAATTCTTGGCTTTAATCTTTAGATTAATTAGGCGGGCGAAAAAGCAAAAAGCAATGGTGTTATGAGCATTGAAACGGGGAAAATTTTTCAATGTGTGTTTTCGAACATGTTATCTATAAATGAAAACGGAACACATGATTCCATTCGAATGGAATTCATGTTTAAAAGAACCGCGTAACTTGAATGAGCAACAAGTGATTTTTGGTTATCATTGTAACCGTGACTTTTCACATATTGTTAACTTGCAAGCTGACTAGAGGAATCAAGTCAATTTCGATTCAACTTGTAAGCGTGTTGAGGAAGTCATTTCTTGTTCTCTACCTGCAAACCCTAGAATATTTAAAAAAATAAGGGTATACACCCCGAAATTTTAAGCAGGGAAAACTCCTTCTCTGTACATTGGACCCTTAGCTGTTTTGGCCAATAAGCTAAACGCTTATTAATGTAGCAGTCAAATTACATGAAAAAATTGTAGAATGAAGCTTTTTATGCTCAAGTCCAACTGGTCCAAGTCAAACTTGTCAATCATTCTCTAATTATCTTAGCAAGATGTATTAAATTGAATAACAAGATCTAACATATGGGGTGCTCGCTTTTTGCTTAGTTCATCAACTGATAGATAGGTGCTCTGCTTCAAGAAATGTATTACCAATCATTCCCTAATCTAATCGCTAAAATTATCCTTAACGTAGCATCTTCTTCTGCTTGTCATGGAAAATTTAAGTAAATTAAACTTATATTTAACAAGAAAATTATAATTAAATATCAATCTCTGGGCTAATAAAACTGATTTCATTCACGTCCAACATACCTGGCAGTGAACAATTCACAAATAGCGCACTTTTTTCTTTTTGGGAGCTTTTTAAATGTTCTGTAAGGATACATTGACATGGATTGGGGGTCATCAGCATGCAAAAACCTGCAAAACAGAAGCAAATCTTCATTATGCTGAATTTCTTTCTCGATGCATTTAGCCACTGCGAGGTAAAATGATCGTTGTACATAACTTTTTACAAGTTGCCTTAACAAGTGACAAATTGCCTCTGGTTATTCTTTGATATCTGGTGGTCCGAATATTGAGGTGGTCCTTTATGTTGAGGTGATCCTTTGAGAAAACCGATTTCGTACAATGATATTAACCATCATAAGGCCCAGTTTAGCCATGTGAGGTTGTGGGCACGTGGCTTATTTCTTTAATCCGGTTTTCTACTTCCCGAAGGAATTCCTACTAAAACAGATATCGTCCTCTGTCGGAATTCGCGTAACCTCGGCAGAAATGCTGCATTGCAATATCGCACAGATTCAAAACGTGAATTGGAAATTGACAAGACCTTAATTTTCATTTGTTCTTCCCGTTGTCTTTCTGAGACGTGTTTCATTCCCTAATTTCTAACTTATTTTATATGCACGATATCTAAGCACGTAGATTCTTTGCCAAATATCTAGGAGAACTGACAAAATCAAGTTTTTAAAATTAGCACAATTCAAAAACGCCTCTCCCTTCTTCCCGATAAAATTTCACACTTATGCCTTCTTCAAAATATTCCCTGTCTGTTTTAATTATAGTTTCTTAAAAATCGAATTTTGGAAAATCATATATGACTTGGTCTATACTCTTTCTCAGGAGAAAAAAAAGGTCAAGAACAGAATAAATTCCTGGAAGAAGTTATGCATAAGCCTTCCTCAAAGCTGTGGAAGGGAAATGTTTTTCCAACTCTGGAAATTAGAATACATATATGGATGCCCTGCAGACTTACCTATCTATACCAAAAAATGACGTCGTCAAAATTCTGTCAACTCACCTCATGTCATCAAATATCATCAAATGTTCACAATTTCCTTGATGACAATAATAATACGGATATCCAAGGCGAATTTTCAACTCCTCAAACTTAGTATCTTCCATTCGTCTACTTTTAAAACTGCCAAGATTTGTTGGTGAAAATTTGAAGCTTGTCTTTGCCCATTCAATAATTTCCCTGGCCATGAAAGAAGAAATGTAAGCATTTTAAAGTAAAAAGCCATTCACATTCTTAAAGCAAAAGAGACCACATTTTGTGGTTTAATTCTTACTGGATATTTGATGGGTGCTTTCAAGTTCTTCGTTAAAACTTTTTACAACGTTGTAATTTGAGATTCCAACTTTGAATGAAATTATCGAAATCTAGCTTATTTTTTACAAAGCTCAGTTTCAGGTTAACATATACCATACTTTTCCTGCTTAATATTAAATAACAACACGACCGTTTCTCTACATTTGAGCAGACAGACGATGTGGGTAAAACTACCACTTCACATCATAATTACAAAAAAAAACTTCTGTCCTATTCATCATTCAACTTTTTATATAATTAAAATCAAGGTTTAAAATACAATGTTTTGCCTAGAGGGGGGGGGGGGGGGGGAGGGGGGTAGTGGCAATTCTGATAAATTAGTGTAATCATAGCCATTCTACAAAACATAAATATATTTTACTTGTGCTACTAAAATCTTTGTACTTCGCCCCTTGCTTGATAAATTTCTAATCATAGAAGTAGGAGCGGTTTTGAAAAATTAGGACAAGTAAAGATTTCATTTCAATGATCTAAAGTATTTTTCTCACTTATGGGCGTTTATATATAGATCTTTACTGTACCACGTGTAGGGAAGAAACAAAGACAAGGCAACTTTGTATATCATTACAAAAGAACCACTTTTATGAAGCCAGAAATTAAGAGCCCAACCAAAACTAAGACTAGATCCCAAGTCATGGTATTACAACATGCTACTCGAATGAGCTTTCATCTTTTTTAAGAGGCTAATTAGGATAGGCAGGACAGACAACTGAGGTCTTAAATGGAAATAGTCAGTAAACCTTCCATGACCAAAGCTTAGGTATTATCAATATTAAATCTAGCAGACCCTAAATGTGGTAAAACAAAGGCCAACGGGGTTACTTTATAGGTATACAATCAAAGACTACGCTTTATGATTCGAGTCATATTGTCCATAACGCTGTTGCTTTTTATAAGTGGTTACTGAGGCTATTGCTCTTATGACAACAGACCTTGCTATGAATCATCGCTTTTGGGTAGAGTTTACAGCAAAGACCTAAAACGATCTTTAAAAATCGAATGAACTAAAAACACTATTCAATGCTTGAGTGCAGTTGTTTGAGACTGCCATTCCATTCTTGAGAATAAGCTCACAGCAGATAAATTGACAATAAATGAAACTTACGTGCTGTAATCTCGATTATACGGGTCTCTCATATCATTGTAAAATATCCCCTCGATGAAGAAAAATCCGGACTTGTTCTTCTAAAATATAAGATTTTGAAATGTTATTTTAGCAGCCATCAGCAGAAAAAGTGCGATCACAGGACATGGAAGCTTCATTTTCAGGAGCTCTAGTTGTCTTGCGTCTAAAAGTGTCTAGTTAGCACAAACAATAGAAATATAGCGAGGATAATAATGATCAGGGCCTCTTGAAAATTACATAAAAAGATTATATGAAGTAGTTAAAATTTTTATGATATGTCCTGACAACAACATTTGAATACACTAATTCTTCTGAGAGGCTTGAAGCAATGGCTCTTTCTGCCAAAGAACAAGGCTTGTTTTATTAGTTCCCTTTACAGCGCGACCAAATAACACAAATTTGTTTCAATAATGATGCAAAAGAATACAGGGAATACGTCAAAGATTTGGCGAAAATTTCCAACATGGTCTTTTAGATGAAAAAAGGACACTAAATCGTTTTTATTTGCATCAAATTGTCCAAACTCACATAAATATGACAATTCGAAAAAACTCTCGATCAGCTTCTTCATTTCCCAATTAACTAGGAAAATTGAGACACTAAAACAACTTTAATAATACTTGTTAATTGCTAATATATTTGTAATCATTTTTCATTTGCTTGGTTGCAATTGTTAAATTTTTACTATCAATAAATTCTTAGATATTTAAATCTGCTTTTTTCAACCAAAAGAGGGGCATTTCAAACAGCAACGATTCTATAGAGCTAGATAGATTGAATAACATGATACTTACAGCCTGCGATGTGGATGCACCATCAGGGTTATGGCTGCTCTCTGTGTACAGTGCATGATCAGAAATGCACTGAATTGAATCCTTGAGGACAGTGAGGTTCTGCAACAACAAAAGCTGATAAAATAGGAAGATCAAATTCTTAGTCAATGAGTTAATCAATTATCATTTCTATGCATAAGTATTCACATTCGTAAACAACTTGAGATGTGGAGCCAAAATCAGTCAGCCAAACAAAGTTATGATTGCTCAGACTTAACCAAAAGCAGATTGTGTCAAAAGCAAATGCAAGGGATATTTCATGTAGGAGACATAAAAACTAAACCTTAGTCTCTGAAGATATTTACCACAGGGGTGGACAAGTTGGTATCCCATGCACCCAGGGTGACCAGCTTCCATCTGCAGCAGACCGCTTATCGTTACACAGGGTAACTGCTGGGTGACCAAATTCTAACTGGCAATGTCCACCCCTGAATCTGAAGTTCTGTTTTGGGAGACCACAGACTATATGCGGGAGAAAACTGAAAAAGCTGCTGGTCTTCCACTGGGAACCATCATTTTACAGAAATTGTCCACACCCGTACCAACTGGAAATATTGACTGAAGTTTAAGCTGTTATCACAGAAAATACATACCTGGCCAGCAATTAGCAAATAGCTCTGTTCTTTGGTTTGCTAAGCAAAAAAATCGACAATGAATAATAATGAATAGATTGATAGTATTAAATTGATAGATCAATAAAATTGAATGAGTTACATTTGAACAGAGAAAATCTAAAATTTCATTCATTCGTAAATGCAGGAGCAAATTCGGAAAAAAGCAGATGCTTCACAAACTGAGCACTTTCAACTTTATAGGCGCTCAATTGAGCATCATCAATAACAAAAGTTTGCATTTCACATATAGCTTTTAGGCAGCATAAACATGATAGGTGCTTGATCAACCAAGCTCCTAGAACTCTCTAGTCAAATGCGGAGGTGCTTGATCGAGCTTGAACGCTTCTCCTTGCAAGGTTTGGTCTGAGACTTGTAGGAACATGCGGGTCTTAATGAATCTGCTTGTGCTTAGAGACAAATTTATAAAAAAAATCTTGGCCTTTTCAATATAAACAACTAAATATTCATTCTGCTATTTGATCAGTTTAAGGCAAGCTAAGTAAATAACTAATTTTGAACCATGTACTGGGTATTGTGCAGATTTCCTTAATGAAAACGAATGAACTGCTTGTTTTGTTTTGATTCAAACCAGATAAGTGTATAAATCTTTTAGAAACATATTCACATTGTCAACAAAAACTGATGGTGTCAGATGCGCCAGGTGATAAAATCAGAGAACTTTTTCATGTGGAGAGAAAAGCATCAGGGCATTTATGGAACTTACCTTAACAGGGTGATATAAAACAACTGACAGAAGCACAGTACCATCTTCTAGGTCAGTAGAACTGCCATCTTGAGAATCCTTCTGCAAACAAAAAAATAAATATATGATTACAATGCAGCAAAACAAACAAAAAATTCAGTGGCTGCCAAAAACTATTAAAGATCAATCAATATTAGGTAAGGATATATAAATAGATGTAGGAATTATGGGGGACACGGGGATGACTCTCCGCTTTTCAAAATTAGAGGTAAAGATAATTTTTTCACTATAGGGTCCCTTTTTTGACAACATGTGCCTCCTCCAAATGCTTCCTACATCTATGGATCTATACCCTATTACCCCGCTTATATGCACACCTCATTTAAAGGCGCACATGCTTAAATCCTGATATAGATGCAGTACAATTATAAGTGGATCTTAATCTTACAGTTTTTGCAAGAAGGATGAAAAAACAAAATTTTATTTTCCATTATCAATTTGTTTGAATTGTCCCTGTGTATAAACTGACATGATGACAAAGACAACCTTGATGAAGAGCAGCTGAATGAAGAACAAATGATCATTGATAATGACTTGGATCCTGAGGAAGTTTACATTGAACAACTGTTAGAATATCCAGATTCTACTGTTGAAGCATTACTTGTGTAATTTTATTGTTAAAATCTTCTTTTTATTTATAGGAACATGTGCCTGTATCAGAATCTTTTTTTACCTTGCAAAAAGGTCAATCAGAAAGAAAGCATGTGACTGCTGAAGTTAACATAAAAAGGCAAATGTCAATTTTGGTTTACAAGTGCATTCATTTTTAAACGAGGTATTAGGGACGGTATCATCTTCTATGATACCACTTAGCTATGCCTTGAGACCAGAATAATCTATTATTTACTTTCAATTTGAGCCAATGGAATGGCATTCCCATCCAACTGCACTCAAATATTGAATGATGTTTTTAGTTCACTTGACTTTCAAAGATTATTGTAGGTCTTTAATGTGAGCTCTACCCAAAATCAAGGATTCATAAGGAAAATTGCCTTTGTTTCTATAGGCCACTTGTCATTAAACAAATAAACTTTATAATTAAAGATAAATAATATCACCTTTTCAGTTTCCCATAAATGGAACATGTAGTTCACAACAGCATTTCTTTTCTGTGCATTCTTTCCAAGTCTACAAAGAGCATTAAAAAATAATCCTAATTGCGTCAGTAGATAGATAATTACATACATGCATGCATACATACATGCACACATACTTTATTTATTTAACAATGCAGGTCATCTAAATGGCAGCTTCCACTGATGTGGACCTGCTAATTAACTCATAAGTAAAGGTTAAAAGTTTTGAATAGCTTTGATCTTAAAATGCAATTTTACATGAATAGTTTCTTAAATTTGAAAGTAGATTAAATTTGAGTCAGTATACCATATGGTGGATGCTTGTCCAAAGGAGATGCTATCTATTATTTTGCTATGGTCTGATAGCTTTCTTTTAAATGTTTCACAATTTTCCTGAATCATTAGTCTATTCCAAATTATAGATTGCTACCCCAAATATAATTATATTCCAAATTATATATATATTGTTATTGGCAAAATTATATCGTTACTAAACAACATTGCTTCTATTTCAAATGGTAGTTACTCTTAAGTTAAAATAGATTTTAACACAAATAGGGTAATAGAGAAGACATACTTTATTGACTGCAATGGACATTGCTTTGGTGTAATACACTTGAGAGATTCATTGTCTGCAACATCACATTCATTTTCCAGTGGACACTGAAAGTTCACAAGATATTGTTTAGCCTTTTTCTCAGAATTTTCTTTCATTTTCAAAATATATCAATTAAACAATAAAACAAGGCAAATATTTATAGATACTTCTAATTTGTAGCATCTGACTATTCCTCAGACTTATGATTGTGGAAACAGTTTTACTGATAAATTTGAAAGCTTAGCACTAAGATGATTGTTGATAAAAGTCAGAGGTCATTAACTCACAAAGCTGCAACATGTAAACCTAACGAGTCCAAGGTTAAAATTTACAACATAACAAAAAGCAAAAAGGCACTTATTCTTCAATGACATGCATTTCCCAATGAGGGTACATGCTCTCTAAGATTGGTGTAAATTAATTGCCATAGCTGGGCCTTTCAGCAAGTGAACTTCAAGAATTTTGAAAATTTGACAATTTATTTCAAAGAATTTTGATATATCTGAAAACCATTGCCATCAACGATTAATTATCATTTAAGAAGTTCATATGCATTGATGTACCATATGTTGTATTGAATCAAGCAGTAAACCTATTTATCCTTTTTCTAAATAGTATGTCTCTCCATAACTTAGGTACAATACATCATGATTTTCATGTTATATTACACATTAAAACATATTTAATTTTCATGTTGTATTTTATAAGTTATAAGTTAGCTTAAGCTATGTTGGCGTTCTGTTATGATACGTGCTTATGTTGTTGGTTATATCATTTACGATTGAACCATCACTACAGAAACATCATACCCTAAGGTTAATAGGATCGCATATTTCTATCAGATCTCTGGCGGTTTCTTCATCAGTATTCTGAGACACCACAATGTCCTCCACGGTTGTCACCTTTCTCTCGCGACTTACGTTCTTGACGCCAATTACTGACATACATTTCGCTTTGAAGTTCCCAGCTAAAAATGGTTCCGAACAATGTTTGGCAACATCATATTGCATGATTTAGGAACTTCCTTCTTTTACAAAAATTTACCCATTTGATTTAGGCCTTCGCTCTGATCTCTCTCTCAGAAATTGGTTTCCAACTCAGCCTCGTTTGGATTGAAGGCGCTAAAACTGAAATCCTCGAATTTGCCCGCCCCCTCCAGGGGCTTATTAATTTGGGCAACTTCAAGATAGGGGCTTATTTGAAAGGATTGCTTCTGGAGGACTTATAAAAATCATGTAAAGGTTGCCATACAAATAGCTTGTTTTGTACCTTTTTCAAGATTTTTAAGATTATTTCATTTGCAATTTTACTTGATGACTCTTTCTAAAACATCATACTACGATATTGTGAATCCGAGCATGAAAATATATTTTAGTTCCAATTATTTATATTTTCATTTTCTTTTCCTCCATGTCTTAATTTTTTAGTTTTTTTTCATTCGCCGATTGAAAGTGTCAAGGATCATGCGCAAGAATGGTAAAATCTGTTGTATCTCGATTTAGCCCCTATGGAGTATTATTATAACGCAAACATTGGCAGTGAGGGTAGGGGCTGATTCGAGGGTGAGAGCTTTTAAAACAATTTTTTCAGGGAGGGGGGCTAATTTGAGGGGAGTTTTTCGAGAGGGGACAATTTCGAGGTTATACGGTTGTGCAATTTCTCTTCCAAAGTTCTTTATGTACTTTAATTAAGGAAATGTGCCTTTTTAGATAGCTTTAGACCTAGAAACGAAAAATATATACTGTATGATTAAAAAAACTTTCAGAATAATTATGAGATCGCACAACCATCCAACCTCCCCCCCCCCCCCTTCGCCTTTGCAGATGCAGGTCAACAAAAAGGCAACAAACGAATCTGTTGACCATCTTATTCTTATAATAAAAGCTTACATTTACCTTCTGTCCTTGTCTAGGTGATTACTAGCTAATCAGTTGCAAAACAGAACTTATACACTGGTTAGCAACAAACTAGAAAATTGTTAACTTATTTGATTAAAGACACACACGAAGCATCTTGGAGTATTAAAACAAAATCAATCTACTTTTATTTTAATGCCATACCTCCATTTGACTATCTTACACAGAAAATAAATTTGGATTATTTCACGAGGAGTTTGCAAATGTAGCTTATCCCCTATTCTTCCATCTCTGCGATTTCATTATTTAAAGTTTTTTTAGTTAAATTTCAAACAATCTGTTAGCAATTATGTTTGGCATGGTTTAGGTTATGTAAGACAGTTTCTATAAACAAGCCAATAGTACCCAAAAATGCAATACTGGAAAGTGAAAATTTTCAGGCAATACAATTTCTATGTGTAACTAAGTCAGTATTTCCCTAGTAAAAATAACCTGACCGTTTCAGAAAAAACATGCCGAGAAAGTGTTGCATTGGTCAGCCTGCTTTTGTCCAGTGATACAGTGGCGGAATGGCCTACCGGAGAAATTTCTCGGAGGGGCCTTGTCATAGATCATTGTCATAAAGAGTACTATTTCAACGGGCCCGTGCCCGGAGGAATCAATCAAGGACGTTTGTAAGATCATAAAACCTTGTACCCAGAATACCAAAGCCTTTGAAAAATCGAGTCGAACAATAATTGAGGCGTAGAAGGGTGAAACCAAAAAGTTTAAATAATTTTGAATGGAAAATAGAAAATAAAATGAAAACAAGACAAGAAGAGACAGCTGTCATTTTATAGCAGCCTCAAACCTCAGAACAATCTTACCTCTTGCAATAGTGACGTCCTATTGAATTTTGGGTGCATACTTTAAACTAATGTCTAAATAAACAGAAACCATTTGGGGGGGGGTGGCATTTATGGTGGGTGGCGATCAGGCCCACAATTTTCTGACAAGATAACATCTTGGATCAAATCTAAATTTAAGAAAAATTTATCCTTGGGAAATTTCATGAAATTAGGTAATTTTTTGCGGGACATTTCAGAAATCTTTGCTGACCACGACCTCTAATATAGTAGCTAGAAGAACAATTCATCAATGATTCTTTATATCACGATTGACATCTCATCTAAGCAGGGACCGCAAAAGCGGGGGGCTACGGGGGCTTAATTCCCCTCCCCCAATAATAACAAAAATGTACTTAAACCCATACAAAAATTACCCTGCTCTTTGTTTTTTAGCATGTTTAGCCCCCCAAAAACGTTTTAGCCCCCTAAATTCGTAGTATGCTCTGTGGCCCTAGCTTTAACAATTGATGATACAAGTGGTCGATCGACTACACTGTTGACTAGTCAGTTATAATATTAACATATCATATCATATAATATTAACATAAGTGACCAGTCAATATTAGCATAATTGCAACTTCTTCAAATAAATAGAAATAACAAAAATAACAAAGGCAGAATTTTGATCTGTAAGAGACCATGTTCACATCAAAGGATTTTGTATAAATACATGGACCTATCTTGCCCAGCACATATTCGATCATTGGGTTGACAACGAGTGAAGTTTGAGGTTAGGCAGCCATTGCTCTCTCCAAATCTTTTGTAGATCAGGAATGGGTAAGGGTCCGTCCAGCACTCTCCTAAGCACAAACAATTAAGCATTCTAAAGAAGTCAAAAGTAAACGAGCGAGTCAAGGAATGTGAACATTACAACACACAGCAATTTAGTCGAAATTATTTGTATATTGAGGAAATTTTATGCAACAATTCATAGTTTGTAGAGCAAATAAAATTCTTACAAAAGAAAGCCTTAATTATAGCGTTGATACCGCATATCATTTTAGACCAATTCGACTTACGGCCTCGTTTCGAAAAATCTTCAAATTCTTTTGTACAAAATTTTTGACCTCAGATTCGGATTAAGACAAAGATTTTATTCTACTTGGAAATTTTCATTATGGTATTGCTCACGATATTGATTTTATGACGACACAAAGATAAAAACTTTATAAGAGATTTGACCGTGATTGGCGACTAGGGGGGTAAAGTTTCACCCGGAATGATTTTTGCGGTCAAATCCCTTGCAAGTTTTCAAACTTCATTTCTGCATAAAATCTAAAATATAAGCATAAACAAAATGAAAAGTTGTATCCAGTCTTAATCTATTGTGATAAAACCAAATCTGAGCTTAAAAAAGTCGTATAATTAAATTTGGAGAAATTTCTCAAAACGAGGCCGTAAGTCGAATTGGTCTTTGTGGGCGATGCAACATCACGCTATTTGATTGAGAAATTCACTGAGATGCTTTATCTACGAACATTGGGCAAAAAGTGCGGAATTATCTTTAAAATGCACAGACACTGAAAACGGGTATATATTATCTTCAAAAGTCTCTTTACATAAAGAAGATTCATAAAACCCTCATCGTTTGAGACTGAAGTTCTTTTAATACAAAATTGTAGCAAATAATTGCAACATTTAAAAGTTCATTTAATAGTTAATAAGATCTCAGATAGAGACCTATTTATAGATAAATTCCTTTTTAGAGAGACTTTATGCTTTTTCCTTAGACTAGGGATAATATGTTTGAATGTGTAGTTAGAACACAATGATTTGTGCTAGACTTTAAATTAGGAATACATAACAAGAAAATATGACCTTAGCTTAGCTTGCAGATATTTGTAAATCTTAAAAGAAATAGTTACAGAGACCGCGGAAGAGAGGCCCAAAGATGAGGGGGCTGGAGACCGACCCAAACTGTACTTAGAAAATAAAATAATAATCTTGCTTTAGGCTTTATGCATGTTCGGCCCCCTTAAAATTTTGGCCCATCCAAATCCGTTTTTTGTTCCGCATTTCCTGATTAGGTATGTCAAGGCTTGGCTATAGTTTCCTATGACCTGCCTTAATTCCTTTGCAGTCATTATTCTATTCTCTCTGAAAATGAAGCTGCTTGAGAAATAGAAAAGAAATAAAGTCAACTAACCAGAGTTAACGATTGCACCAACTTTGAAGCCTTTAGATGCTGCCAATGTAAGGCACCTACAGACAATATCTGAGAGCTGTTTGTCGTAGTTGTTCCAGTCAATCGTGTGACCGTTCCACACTCTCATTGATGTGTCCAATTCCGTTATGAGTATAAATTGAAACAAGCCGTTAAAGTATTTATCATAGAATATGTAACATCCAACTGGTTCGTATTTGACATCACAATGTCCTATAAGCAAGAAAACATGGTTGTGTGTTTAAAAATTGTATCTTTTCAGTTGAATTAGAGAGTATTTAGCGAAACTGCAAGAAGTAGATTCAGATTGAGGCGTGGGGTGAGATGGGGGTCATGACTGAAGTGAAGATATTTTCTAAGTCCGGCAATATTGCCAACTAGTCATGGATAGCTACCTCAAAACTATCCTAAAATCCTGAAAATAGTTATTTGAAGAAAAGGACTAAGCATTAGGCCTTCCATTAGCAAAATGCAGAACAATACAAGTTGAATATTGAATTAAAGAAAACAAACTATTTTATGGTTCAGCTACACTTTTTTATAAGAACAACTTTATATGAACACGAGCCTCAAAATTTGTGAGAAGTTAAGAAAAAATTCAGAACAAACTGAGGCCGAGCTACAGTAGAGTGACAATGTTTCATTTCAAAAACGAGGAGTTTTGCTATCTAGGGTGTTTTTTCGATGAATATTTCAAAACACTCGGCTAATAAAGAATGTCTCACTCACTTTGTTGGAAAACAAGGTCTTTAAACTGTCCTTGTAGACAATCGCTAGCACTCACTGCTTACTACTAATTCAAGGACAAATTAAGACCAGCTTAAGATTCTCGAAAAAATTTGGAACAACCAGCATGAACTCCAATTTATTTTTTCTTAAAAAAAAGAATGTAGCTTTGAGCCACAATGACGTGGTACTTGGAGTAAGGTGAAAAGTGGGGGGGGGGGGGGGGTGGTTGACAGAGACAAATTAAAGTACACGAAAATCAAGGTCTTCGAAAAATTCTACCAAGGAATAGGCTTTTTATGAACAATTTTTAGTAGCTTTATTCCATTATTTGCAAGTAGTTAGCCTTACTTAGTTGTTTACTATATTATGTAATTAGCCAACTTTAAATTAAAAGATTAATAATATTAATAATAATAAGGTAATTGGACGCAAATTTCTCTTAAAATCAATACACGTTATGTTATCTACCGTAAAAGCTCTATTACGCCCCTGTCTCTGAAGCCCTCCTCTCTATTAAACCCCCCTTTACCAAGCAGAAATTTAAAATGAGCCACTCTATTTTCAGCCCCTGATGTGAAACAAAGATAAACTTGCAAATTGAATGGGTCTCCTGACGGGTGTTATGATGAGAAGATCATGTGCATTATACACGACCCATATAAAGACAAACTTAAAAGATGTCTCAGGGTTATCAATTGATGCTGGTTGCTCTGATGAAGATGAGGACATTATAATTGATTAATTTTAATAAACATTCGAAGGCCCCCCCCCCCCGGGTCTTAATAGAGCTTTTACGGTAAGTCTTTTCGGCTTTCTGAAGTATGAACCAAGTAGATTTCATAGAAACAGTGATGAGTAACGCACATAAGCCAAAATGTAATTTACTTTTGTATTCAAATCCTGGGCAGCTACACGAGTCAACACAAGTCATTTCTTCAAAAAACACACCATGTTTTTTACAATTTTCACCCTTGGAATAAA
This sequence comes from Rhopilema esculentum, assembly GCF_057945365.1. Classification (NCBI taxonomy): domain Eukaryota; kingdom Metazoa; phylum Cnidaria; class Scyphozoa; order Rhizostomeae; family Rhizostomatidae; genus Rhopilema; species Rhopilema esculentum. Next base: position 5,353,322 of record NC_142834.1, on the reverse strand, counting down.
ACAATGGAAAATCTTTAGAAAATAGCATATAGCTGTATTTATAATCAAAAGACACAACAAGTTATAGGTTTATAATATCTTTCTAGAATGTAATATAGCATGTAACTAGTGGCTCAAAGTCAGAATTCCAGATAATTAGGTAGAATATTTCATTATCCATTTAAAAAATGATCATTTTCTGTGAGGTTGCAATTACACATCCTTAGCTTTCACCAGTCTTGTTTTACTTCAAGCATTTTTTCGGTCGTTTTTACAGTTTGAAAAGGTAACAGTGCTCTTTTACGTCGCATCAGAAGTTGCTCTCTAGTCTATTCAACCGGCAGAAGCTAGACCCCGTGATGCTGGAACGACAAACGACAAGGTCGTAGGCTTAAAAAATGTAGATGTTATGAAAATGGGCTAGAATATCAAAGGCTAGACCCCTGTCCGGTTCCCTAGAATATAATGAAGATAAACACTTGCCTTTAAAAGACCCATACTTGTTGCAAATTAGATACTACTGGAAAAAATAACCCACTGATGACGTAAAAATTGAAGCTACGGACAACTTCGCTCAAGTCGACTCGTTGAAATTGAAAACTGCCGGTTCTGAAGGAGAGGTTTGTTGGAAAAGTTTGTGTGTCGGAAAAGTTTTTGACCATTGCAAAGTTCTCCGTAGAAATGAAATTTCTCTTACTAGCATCCTTTCTTTTGTCGGAGATATAAACCTCCATCCAACTCTGTCTGAAAGGAATCTCGTGGATAGCTCACTATCCCATGCCTTTCCATTAAACTCACAAATGCTTTCATTTACATTTATGTTAATAGACTGGCATCTGTGGTGTTTGATGCATTCATACATGCAGCTCTCAGGACCAATTCCCTCCAAACTGAGAAATGGTTGTTTCATTGTCTTGCCCTCTTTCACAATGCTAAAGTTTGCAAACGTTTTGCAGGGCAGTCGAAGAATTTCTGCATTGAAGTGATATGTCACAGAAAACAAACTCAGCAATCTAGAATTGAAAAGAATGTAGAAGCAGGAACAGAGGGAACCGTTTCATCAAAGGGCACATGTCTAAAAGATGCATGCCTTGCTTTTTCAAACGAATTTCTAACAGCGTTTAGGGCTATGTGTGGCACTTGGCTTTGCTCCTGGAAAGGCATGCTACATTTTCTCATGGATCTTTGCACGATAATCTTTTATCAGTGTAGGCTTACGATTTACAAAAAATCTATTTCAGAAACCTAAGTGTCAGAGCATGGGGGCATTGGCTCCAAGCTCCCTATTCCCCCTTACGAGGACAACCGCTGGGTAAATCAAATCCTTATATTAAACAAACTTAACAACAACGCTGAAAAGTGCAATTTTATCGATGTTTCAGTGTGCTACAGTTTGAAGTGTGAAAAAGGCTTTTTTGAAAAACCTACGTGGGGTTTCCATAGTTCAGATACTTGAGGATGTGCCTTGAGCAAGGGCATGGTTTTTCAGACTTCTAGTCGGCTTAAGGGTATACTGTTTTGCTTTTTTGGTCCAGCCAAGTAGAAATTCATCATGTCAACTCATGTTTTACTATATTGTTAATATACTATCAAGATAATATACTAGCAAATGAAACAATTGTTGTAGAAACTGGTCTAGCCAAAAGTATCATTTTAGTAAAAATATTTTCTTGTCCGCGGCACCAATTTGAATATGCTTGTGGTAGACGCCTATCCAAAATTTCATCAAAAGCCCCTCGTGGAAAAACCTTCAGGTTTTTAACGCCAGACATATCAGAAAAAAATGTTTCGAATATGAGAATTCCACTCACATAACTTTCATCATGACAAAAGCTTCAACGTTCTGTTGTGTCATACTGGAATTCCTCCCCACCTCCAATGCTTTTAACACCTTCACGGCTCCTATCCAAATCAATTGAAAATCGTAGTAGAAAACAAGAAACATCTGCAGAGTACATGTTTAGCTGTCGAAAACTAAAACAAAATGCATCTCGATAAAGTAATACTGAGGAAATGTCGACGACTAAGATGTTTCCGTTTGTTCTAAAGGATACTGCTTCAGTTGTCCTTGTCCGCAACTATTATCATTCGAAAACTACGTTTTGCCAATGTTTATAGTAGTCAGTGACAACAATCTTCCAAATAAGTCAGGAACATCACAAAATGGAAAACTTTAACTAGAAAAGAAGATATTATTTTATATGTGCATAAAAAGTCATAATCGGTGTCGGACACAAATCCATAGTACAATCGAGGTGTAATCGTCCGGAGGTGTAATCGCCCGGAGGTGTAATCGCCCGGAGGTGTAATCGCCCGGAGGTGTAATCGCTTATTCAATTATCCGCCTTCTCGGGAAACAGGGTTTCAAAATGCATGTGGATATTCGTAAACTTTATTTTTTAATTATGCCCTTTATTTTATCTGGTTTGATTTTAACATGACGATAGGAAAGGTTTTACAAAGTTTTAGAATAAAATTTTTAGGCAAAATAAATGGAACATGGTTTAGCAATAAAGTATGAATATAAAACATCAAGAAGCCCTGTGTGGGCTATTGATCTTGCAGCAAAACTAAAATACAATAAATAATATCCTGAAGTACATATATAAAAACCAATATATATAATGTTAAAATTTGCTGGAAAATGAAAGCTCACCCATCAGGATTATTCCATCATTATTGAATTCGATTAGCCTTAAGCTGCTTTTTATAAACAGTCGAAACACTGGTAAAGGACTAGACTTGACAGTTACCTTAGATATCTATCACCTGACGTAATAGACAGCGGTTCAGTCCCAGGTCAAAGCTGTGTAGAACCCATTTGATTTCAAATTTAGCTAAACCTGCTTTAAACTAATTACCTCCCAGCAGGTCGAAATAGAATGTGACTATTAAAATATTTTCTTAGAAATGTTTATTGTTATGAAAAACGTCTTTAAGAAATTCTCGATGTTATCTCTAAGCACGAAGAATTGAATGGTTTTAGGGGCAGACATTCTGCTGGTCAAGAAAACGACAATTCAAAGTTATAGACTTTTATTTGGCAATACAAGTAAAAACCTAAGGCTACAAATGACCTAAAGCTTAAAACATATAAGGTAACTGGCAAAGAAAATCGATTTAGCCAGTAAAATTTTTACAAAAAACTTGAAACGAAAATGCTGCGTCAGATGTCATTCTGGTGAAAGCATCAGAGTTGATTCAGATCCAAAGCATAAGCAGACCTTTTTACTCTGGCTGAAAAGGTTCCCTAAATTGCTAGGAATCTGCAGAACTCATCCAGGTTGCCATGTTGCTTATTCCGATATCTTTATACCACATCTTACATAGTGCAAGAAAGAATAACGATGATAATCTTTTTAAATGCTAGTGCTAAAATATAGCAGATACTAAAACATACTAATATTAAGCAAAAATACAGATTGCATTACGTAAACTATTTGTCGCTGGCTGAACAAGAGCATTAATTTTCACAAAACCATTGGTTGCCTTGGTTGACGATGGCGCCTCACCTCAGTGATCTGATACCTTAAATTGGTAGTTTTAATTCTCAGGAATCTTGTGTAGAGGTGATGCCTCTTTTGGTAGGCAAGAAAGCTCGAAAAGCTGCTTTGTAGAAAGGGAAAGCAACTGAAGTTCTATTGCTTTTTCATAAAATTTGGGAGTCAATGGCGATGTTCTTTACAGATCGATAATTGTCCCTAACGAACGGAACATTTTTTATCCAACTCCAGAACCGATTGTTTTTGGGAGATAGGAGTGTTCTTTGGAGTATACACGTGTTGAAACAATCACGGGATGTGCTATACCATCGATATACATTTTTAAAACGTGACATTTGCAAATTCCCCAGGCCAGGACTCCAAACGCTTTATGCTATTTTCCCGTTAAAGAAAGGAAAAATATATCTTTTAGCTCGTATTTCTTCTTTAGTTTCGGGAAAACAGCACAATGTGTTTGGAGCCCTTTGAAGTCTAGAAAATTCATTTGAAACATGTTCTTGTTGCATTTTCCCTGAAATCCATGAATGGTTGAGAGTTCATAGGCCCTCATTATAGTAGACCAGGCGGAGAATAGGGGAATGGTCCCCCGAGGGCGAAATTTATGGGACCGAGTGCTTTTGGTCAATTCGAGGGTGCTGATTTCGAAGATCGATGTTATACGGGGAATTTGGGGGGCCATCAGCCTCTTTTTCGTGTTTTAAGTCTCGTTTTCGTGTATTTCATGGAAACGAGTAAGAATAAAGTTTAAAGTGGAAATAGGTGAATTATTAAAGTAGATTTGGTATCCTTGCTGGGCATTGACGTTAAACATTTGATTTTAGCTTGTCAGGGGGGCAAGCAGCCTCGTTTTCACAATGCTAACACTTTGATGTCAAATTACGTGTAAAATGAAGTCTTAACATAGCAAGAAATAACAAACATTTTTCAACGTAATTCATCTACATCTACCAATTACTATCTTTCTGCTATAAAGAAGATTCTGACAGGGTGATAGGCCGGAGTGAGAGGTCATGAAAATGTTCACAAAAGAGAGACAATTGAGAACCGAGTGATTGGAACCCAGGCCAAGCCGAACCGTTAGTTTCTTCCAGGTTTCTGGGTACATCACTTTCAGAAATAAGTAAAAGTAAATTACCTTTACCAATGGAAGTTTTATTAGAAGTGTTGTCTATACCTTGTCAAAATTTAACAAACACTGTAGAAGAAAAAGTCAGCAGTTGCTTGTTGACTATGGAGGCAAGGGGAAGAGATCGAATGAATGAATTTAAAGAAAGGTTAACCAAAAGTCCTGCAGATAAAGACTTCTTTGGTCCCATCAAGAGAGAGCCTCTGACAACCTTCAAGGACTCATCAGTTAAGACTAGGCTAAAGATTAAAGGAAAAGAAAAAGAGCTCACATTTCAGAGATACATTCTTGGCATTCTAGTTGCATACTCGAACAAGCATGAAGCAGGTGTGGATCTCGAGACCACCCTGTCATTTCCGCTTGCACCAGTATCGATGCCTCTCAGCACAGCAGATGGTGCCATCAGAAAGACCGTTAAGAGCAAACTGTATGAAGCTGCAATGAGCGACTTATTCATCGTTAGTCCAGATGAACTACCACCTACGGAGATATTGAATACGCACTTCTTGGACCTTGCCGCAGCCATTCAAAGTTTGGTTGGCCCTACATCTACTATAAGACAAATGGCGACCAACATACTTGCTTCAATTCCAGCCCGGTACACACAAATTGTTATTGTCTGTGATAGATATAAGGACAACAGCATTAAGGGTGGTGAAAGAGTTAAGAGGGGTGTCAGTGGGAGATACGTTTTGACAAGCCCTGACATGAAGGTACCATGTGACTTTAACAGCTTCCTCTGCAACGGCAAAAACAAAGGAATGTTGTTTGATCTTCTTTAGTTAGCAATAATTGAGGATCGTAGTCAACTATTTAGCCGGACAGTAATGATCTCCAACAAACTACGAAAGTTACAGAGGATAGTGTTGAAGTTCTTGAACACTGGGCCAGTAACCTCGAAGAAGCAGACACAAAGTTGGTGGCACTGGTTAAAGCTTGGGACTTTCCGCTCGATCATGCAGCCATGATTCGATCTCCTTCTGGTGACATCGATATTCTAGCATTGTTCTTGTCACACGAATTCAGCGGAACGAAAATTCTAGTAGATAATTGTGTTGGAAAACAACGAAAGATAATCGACATGACATGATCTGGCCTTGAGATGGAGAAAAAGAAAGCGCTACTTGGCCTACACGCTTTTTCTGGCAAGATTATATTTTAAGTTTTTTTAGAAAGGGAAAGCAAGCATTTTGGAGGGCAATGCCAAAAAAAGCTAAATTCATAAGCCTTTTTACTGAGTTGGGAAACTCCGCGCAAGTGCTCGACAATCTCTTCAATGGTTTGGAGAAGTTTGTGTGTGTATTGTATGGAAACCAAGGAATATCCTCAGTGAATCTGCTGCGACACAAGTTGTTTGTGCAGAAATTTGAAAGAGAAAGGAAGATCATGGATCTCAGTCCTACCGCCATGCAAAAAAACCTGAGGATTCATATTCTCCGTGCAAACTTCGTCGCCATGATGTTCAGGCAAGCTGATGGTTTGATGCTTCAGTTGAGCTCTCCAGCAGATCATGGTTGGGATGAAAAAGGATCAGTTCGTTGGAGTGAAATTTGTTACCCGGAAGATATATCTGAGCTTTTGCTTAATCAAGCTGAAGTCAACGAAAAGCTTGAAACTGAGGATGTCGAGTGTAGTGACTCTGAAGACGACTTTAAGAACCTTTGAAACGATCTAGCTTATCTTTCAAACTTTGCTTAGATGATCCGCAATGATTTCCATTATTGTTATTAATTAATTAGTGATAAAACAGTGCTGCATTTCCCCTATGAAATTGTAAAAATCAGTCTGGCTAGAGAAATGTTTAGCAGAAATTGTAAAATAACGCTAGTGGATCGTGAAAACGAGGCTGTTTGCCCCCCTGAAAAGCCAAAATTGAATGGTTAACTTTAATTCTCAGCAAAGATACCAAATCTACTTTTTAGAATTCACCCATTTCCACTTTAAACTGTTTTCTCGCTTGTTTCCATGAAAGACACGAAAACGAGACTTAAAACACGAAAAAGAGGCTGATGGCCGCCCAAATTCCCTGTATAACATCGATTTTCGAAATCAGCACCCTCGAATTAACCAAAAGCACTTGGTCCCATAAATTTCGCCCTCGGGGGACCATTCCCCTATTCTCCGCCTGGTCTATAGGAGCCGGTTTCATAATGACCGAGTTCATCAATTTAAAGCTAATTATAAGTAATATTCTGTTTTAACTGACATTAAAATCACTACAAGCAATCAGTGCTTGACTACCAATTGCCCCCCAGCCTCTTCAAACACTTGATCAACATTCAAATTCGCAATCTTTGCAAAAAAACTACATTAGGAAATTTGAGTCGTAAATCCTCTGCTCAGGTGACAATACCCCCCCCCCCCTCCAGCCTCTGGACAAGACTCTTGGCAGGATTCAGTTACGTTAACAGTTTCGTTAACAATTGCGTTTGCGGTTACGTTCACGATTGCATTTACGGCTACATTTACAGTTGCGTTTACGCTACATTAAATCACCACAAGCAATCAGTGCTTGACAGACAAATTATCCCTAATGTCAGTGATTCTGCTCAAGTCATTTATTGGCATGTTAACTTTCTATTTCTTCTCTTCTTGCATTATTTATTAGCCGAATGGTGTTCTTTTTATGGCCTTCTTTGGTGACTGGCGCACCGACAGCTCAGAACTAAATGGTCCAAATGATGAGAAAACGCCACCTAACCATTATTTCCTAACGATTTCTGTTTGGTACATGCAAAACAAAACATTCAGCTGACCAAAAAGTATCTGGTTACCTAAAACGTTGTCGTGAATTTGAATAATTCAATACGAGAATTTCAATGTTGAAAACAAACATATTAAAAAAATTGTAAGCGGAGGAAAAATGTAAGATTTTCAGCTTACGCCGTAAGAATTGGAAATTGCCGAAATTATTAGCCAGGTATGTGAGCATTGATTTAATCCAATGGAACTTAGGAGAGCTATATTCCATCTGTATTTCAAAGGACACTTCTAATTAAGTAACTAGCACAATGCCTGATGGTGGCATATCTAAATGAATTTACAGTCAGGCACGTTCTGGCCCGGTGGCAAACACCCCTGAAAAAGAAAAGACCTTATCTAAATTTACTTTCGTTTATTCATGTGTATGTCAATGTATTTAACCTCGTTTATTTGCCACTTCTGTTCGAAAACTGAGAAATATAAAAACGGACCAAGACCAAGTTTACCAATATATGGGTCAATTGAACAATGTATGTGGACTTAACATACATCCTTGTTTTGTCTCTGTCTTGTATCAAAACCTCTTAGCTATCATATGTACTATTGGAAACTTTACTCTCTTGAACAGAAGGGCTGCAGCGTGCCCGCGTAGCGAGCGTAACTGGGCTATCTGTACTATTGTAACACAGTACCCATTAACTTTAATTTACCACTGTTCAGCACAATCGCCTGTGTCAAATGCCTTCTAATTAGAGCGCAGAAAACATTCATTAAGGTTCCACAGGCTGTGAGCCGGAGGAATGTTATCCAAAGATACAGAAGTTTCGAGGAAGGCAATGTATACCTCACAAGAGTATATAAAGTAAGAGGAATTTACTGTTGTGCTTGAACTTTTCTTTTTTTGACAAAGCGTGAAGATAAAACCATAGATGGTTACTTAAAGCATAAAAAAAATTAAACGATCCCAACGCAGGAGAACTGGTCCTCTGCAAATTTCTTCAGGTAACAAATCTCTTCTTGAATCCATTTTATTCATTAAATCGTCCAAATGTGCTTGTAGCCTTGAATCAAGCATATATTTCTATTTTTAATTTAGTTTAATCTAATTTAACTAATTTAGAACTCTATGATAACATGCTAAAGCAGGTTACAAGATCTCGTAGACGAACACTGCAAACTCCTGCCCAGTGCAAAACATGGCGTCTGGACTGCATGCAGTATATCTACCGTCTACGCAGTGGTTTGATGCGCCAAACCTCCAAGGAATTGTTGTCTGATCTTCCGCTGTCCAGCATTCTCCTATGTGAAAAAACAGAAATATTCAAACGCAGTAAGCACTGAAACGCAAGATCCAAAATGAATCTTATGATTTCATAAACTGCGGATAATTTCATGGACCATTGCTAGCTAAAATATATGGCTTTGCAAAACATATCACAACATTGCTCACTCAAAAGACATGTTGCAAATGTTGAGGGGTAAAATTCCAAGAGTTTACTCTGCTTCTCAATACTTGTATCTCAATGTTCACATTTGTATCTCATAAATTGTTTATTGTTAGTTATTGCAAAAGTAAATGCACACTTATCCAGCTTTTGCAGTTTCTAGAGGGCATGAGGCAGATTTCAAAACACATGCTTGCAAAGGAGAACTTAAAAGCTTAGTTACATCAATGGTTGCGTAGGTGAAGGACGGCTTATTTGCGCATAGTGATTAAAAATTTAACAGTAGCTGCATTTTAAAAAATGTTGAGAATTCTCAGAAAGGTAAATTTTTCATTTAGAATGGCAAAATCTTTGATAATGGAAATTTTTTGATACTCTAAGGTGCGTGTGAAGAAACCGGTGGGTTTTTCTATTGGGGGATGGGGGCTTTATTGTTACTCTAGGCAGGAGTAGGCGTTTCTCTGAAGGCCATTATCATTCCGCGGAGAAGATAATACAAAGCCACGTCTACATAGATTCTATATTCCTTATAGTTCACATCTTCGATCTCCACCGACCTGGTAGATAAACGTTAAGTGAAGATTCAGGGGTATAAAACTTTTTTAAGGATGAAATTTTTGAATGCTCCTTAAGAAGATACTATGTCAAGAAAAAATACTTTCTTGAGCAAAATTTGAAGGAAAGTGCTCATATCAAATGTCGATTTGCTTCTCCAGGAAAATATTATTAAAACAATGATTGGAAAGTCATTGCACGGAACTCTCAACGAGAAATTAAACTTATTGTCCACCCTTGCCAAATGTCTTTGGGACCATCTGTTGCAAAAGGTCACAAATTACAAACTGTTTACGGTAGAAAAGACCGATATAGCACCCCTTCTCCCTTAAAAACAAAGTTGGTCGTAGACTTCAATATCAAAAATATCTTACAAGGAAAAAGTGGGCAAAACTGAAGCACTTTTCGTTACCAAAAACAATGTTCTTCGGGCAGGAGGAGAAGGGAATACAACCGAAAATGAGCAGTGTTATTTAAAAATGCTTGTTATTATACTAGGGCCAGAAAGAAGCTTCAAAAGAGAACTACAAGGTAACTGAGGCATAAAGAATAATCAACTATTTGGAAAGTGGGTAGCCCGGCTACTAAAAGGCTTACAACCTACCGTATTCCATCAAACCAGCGTATTTATGGCCTAATCGCGAGACTTTTGTAACGCATCTGCAAACAATATCTCGCAATTGCTCGTAATATCCTCCCCAGTCCAATACATGACCGTTCCACAAGGTATGTCTCGCATCTCTTTCCGTTGATACTAATAGCGGGAGTGCCTTACCACGAGGAGGGTTTGAAACTCCATTGAAACAGTTAAGTCTTTTGAAACGGACAGGACAGTAGGCTAAAGGATGGAAAAGATTACTGAATTAAATTATTCTCAAGAATTTCAAAGTTGCGTTCGGCCTGGAATCATGTGGGGGGAGGGGGGGGGGGGGGGGGTGGGGTTGTTGGATGGGGTATTAAAAAACTTTTAAGGCCAGCCCATTTTTAGCACTGCAATGCAAAATTTTGATTATTCAATAAGCATTGAGCCTCCTCTGAACCCCCTATCTATGCCACTACCCATTACAGAAGAATTTTCAAGAAACACATCCTTTCAAATACCTGAAAACCATAATTTGATAAAAACTTACGATATATACAATACTTAACATTGTTGCTACAATGCCTGCCAAAGAACATCAACAGCATAACTGTAATTTACATTTGCAGTTTCTTTCCCCATTATCAAGCAACGCTGGACCATTCTTAATAGAAATATATCATTCAAATGTAACTCGTAGTTTTGAAATTAGGATAGTGATGTGCAATTCCAACATTGCTTTGAGAAAAAGGGGCAACTTAGCTAGCTATAGGCGTGGATTGAAAATAAATCTAGAATTGGCTAGCATTGTTAGGTGGACGACCTTGGTTAACCATTTGGGGCCCGTGGGCTAACGATGTATTGATTTGTGCCAGCCTTTATTGAGTGGGGATTTAGGAGGTGTCATTCTCCCATTTCTTTACGCGTTTGTCGGTAAATCTTTTATTGGTCCAAAAATCCCTGGTTTGTCGGTAAAATCCCAAATTTCTATTTATTTACGTTGTCGTCGGCAAATTTCACTTCTGGAGACCCTCTAACCTCTAGTCTCCAAGGACAAGCTACCTCTGCCTATTGGTAATTGAAAGCTTACATCGGCATAAAGGGAACTCTGTCCGACAAACGGCACGTTTTTGAGTTTTATGAAAAATTGAGGGGGCATAGTGTGGGTAATAGTAAAAAGAATTATCATACACATAGCTGCAGATTTAGAATAAAATTACATTTAATGAATTGTTATACCATCATATGAATTACTAAAAGTATTTTACTATTCACCATTTTGTGACTTAATGACGGAAATTCAATTTTTGATTGAAAAGCAACCTTGTTTCTATTAATTCGTGTTTGTGAAGCATTCAGCAAAACTCTTGAAATCGACAGAAATAAGCGGATACCTTACCTTTGTATTCAAACCCAGGGCAGCTACAGGTGTCTACGCAATTCAAGGTCTCCGAAAACAAGCTTTGCTTCATGCAATTTCTACCCTAAAATGGAAAATAGTCCACAGTTTAAGTTATCTACATAACGCTATATCTACCCAAACTAGAATTGAAGAGTATGCATCCTGTCACACTTTTCCCATCAGATAACTTACTAGATATCAAATGTTTATTGAAAAATACATTATAAGCACTATCAATTATATGGCTTAGCTTCAGGACTCGAGCCCTCCCCAAAGAAAATAACAAGAAATTCATTGTCTCAAATAAAAATCAATGTTGTTCTAATTTTCTCAAACAATGTTGCCTCTCCGAAAATTCCGCTCTTTCTACGCCACTCTTTGGTTAGAAATACTCAATAGAAGGATCAATAAAGAACTAATTATATTTATGTCTTCTTACCAGCAGTCGTTTGTTCGATGTTGACAAAAACGTCCAACCAGGCAGGGTTGAAAGCCAGAAGAAAGCTAATGCACTTTGGCCAGACCGAGAATTAAGCTGACAAATGCTTTGATCTTCATTAACGTTAATAGAAAGGCATCTGCGATCTTTGATGCATTCATATTTGCAAATATCAGCATCAATGCCTTCTAAAGTGAGAAATGGTACCCGCATAGCCTTGCCTTTCCTCACAAAGTCGAAGTTTGCAAAAGTTACACAAGGAAGTCGAAGAATTTCTGCATTTGCATGCAAAGCCAGGTTGAGAATAGCTAAAGCTCTAGAAAAAATTTATTTCGAATAAACAGCTTGTGAAAGCCAACAATACATCAAGTTTTTAAAAGCAATGGTAATCTGTTCATAGTCATATTCAGGCATATTAAAGGAACTACAAATAAACTTATGCTTTTATTATCAAGACCTTGCTAGGTTGCTGAAAGAATTAGAAAAAGATGAAAATTGTTTTACAATGAATTGCCAAGTCTTACAGCCTGAATGGAATGGACGATTAAAGATTGGAAACACATGATCAAAGAAAGTGTTTTTTCTTAAGAAAATAAAACAAGAGGGTGCTAAGGCGTAATGTTTAACTTTCTTTTATTTAAATGTTCTATTTCGTGGTATACAACAAAATAATCACTATCATTTCTGGATTCTGCAAAAAATCATGAACCGACAATGATCCGGGTCTGGAATGAGTTATTTTAAGTTAAGGTAACAGAAGTGAAAAATCGATCCACCAGTTCTGTGGTAATTCCTGTTCTGGTATGCACAACTGCCAGAAACCTGGTATGCAAGTTAAAATCTACCCGACAAAAGTTTCATGAATACAATAATAGATTCGTGGACGATTTTCATTGACGAAAATCAAAGTAATTGCAAGGTTTTCCTTTGCAATGTGTTTTCATGCATGCCAAAAGGCCTCCAATCAGTAAATGATGAAGTCCTATTTATAGGTTTCTTTACTCTTCAAATCTTCTACTCTTCAATCATAACAAATATAATTTTGATTCAATTTTGAAATATCACTCAACATATGGCAAGGCTTTGCTTTTTTTTCAAGATTCTAGATCGGTCAGTAATTCTAGATCATTCTCAAATCAAATGCTAGCAGAGGGATTGATTTTTCATATCTGAAGTAAAGGAAATAATATTCTTATCATAACAAATATCATTTTGATTCTGCAAACAGACTGAATAACTGATTAGAACAATCACTGATCAGGGACCTTATAGGTAATTAGTTATCAAAATGCCCACTAACGTTTGCTTATCATTTTACATACATAAAAAAAAATCGTTTAAAACACGCTTACGTCTCCATATCGAGGCCCATTGTTCCCATTTGTATCTTGATAATCGTCTTTTATCATCCAAGGTTTCAATGAACACTGAAAGGCACAGCCTTTTCGGTTTTGACTAACCATTCAAAACTATGGAAGTTCAGTGAAAATCAAATCTTTAAAGCATTGCCACATCATAAGTGGGGATTAAAAGTGACATGACAACGATCAACCCTACCTTTGCTTCTGATGAAAAAGGAAAAAGGCGTCCTCAATTGACCCTCATTTATTCACAGTACTGTTCGTATTGAATGTATCTTGCACAAAAGTCTAAAAAACAGTAGGGCATGACATTGGCTGGATAAAAATTCTATTTAGTTAGAAATCAGCAGGATCCTTTGACACAGGCTAAAAAAAAAATTTCTTTGTCCTTGCAAAGACGAAACATCTAAAAAGTTTCTTTACAGAAAAATACCAAAGAGGGTGCTCGAAAGAAAACAACAAAGTAACTGAAAACAATTACGAAGGTGCTCAAATTGAAAACAAATGACAACAAAATGAAGTAACAGTCTATAAACAAAAGATGAAGACTGACATAGGTGGTGTGAGTGCGAAATAACTATATAGCTTTTTTAGGGAAAAGATGTTTGATTGGTTCTTTATAGACCAACTGGCAACAATCACAAGAATCTGACATGCAAATATTTTCCGAGAGACAAACTTTCGGACAGAGATCTGTCAGAAAAGTAATTTGCATGAAATTTAGAGATGGTTGAAAGGCTATCATGCCGAACATCTCTATATAACCTGCGCAGTTCAAATTGACTGAACAAGACAAAACGTTACAATCTTTAAACGTAAGTAGGTTTGTGAAACTCTTGAAAAAAGTTGTACTTCCAAGCAAGTAGGAACATCAGTTCAAACAAATAACATCATCATTTTATCGTCTATCTAAAAGTCAGCGTCAGTGAGAGTTCGATACTGAAAATTTCTTAACATTCTCACAAAGTAATAGCTTTTTGAAACACAACCATTTCTTGGCAAATAAAAAAACGCTTTATACAAAAACAGAAACCAAATTACCTTAACAAACAAAACACAGAATTCAAACGATGGTTAGATTTAGCGACAATATAAAAATTTGAACTTACTGAACCTTTAGGTAAACCAGCGTCTACCTAAAGCACAAACTTACAAAAAAACCAAAAAAACCGGTAACCATGCTTGCACACGTAATTGAATTACAACACAAAGAACTCTTACAAAACGAAAACACAGCACAAAAGGGTTATACAATTAAAAAAAACGATGCAGGACAAATAAATTACAGATTTGAGCGGGCAAACACATAGCGTTAAATAAATGCCACATTCGACCATTTCACAGGGTTTCTTACATTTTTTTCAACTTCAAGACTGACCTGACTAGGTGTTGCTTAAATATAACATCTGATAAGATGTTCAAAACCACAAGATTTTCAAAACCATCTGCATATCACGTCCAAAGTACGCTACATGTGCATTCACTTCCATAGAGAACATTCAATAAATTTTCATCTAATTTGCTATGAAAGCAGCTTTTCGCTTCTGAATTATTAAATGATGCTGCAATTGTGAAATATCTCTAAGCCCATGGTAAGGCTTGACAGTGCTTTCAAGAGAAGGTTTTTATTTGTAATTGATTTTGCTAATCTGCTGTTTTTAAGCTGCAATGGATACTCGAATGATAACATCTTGTCGATAGGCGTAACATGCCGCGAATACTAAATGACTTTAGGCAAAACACCAAGGTACCGTGATAGAAGCTTCCTCCTGTGCTTTTATGAAGCTCATCTTAAAAATTGTGTAGTTACTTCAATGTTCATTATTTGCTGTGCTTGCAATTGTGTGCATGTCGTAGACACAAGTCAAATATCACAAGCTTAAATAGCACAGCAAAAGTTAGGCTTAAGCGAGAATAAAAAAGATTGGGAAGGTTAGTTAACACTCCTAACGAAGACTATACAAGCAGCGCTATGCCACAGAAAAAAGGAATTGACTAAAGCACATACATTTGGTTATTCTGCCACGTAACAAAATTTTAGATGATATTCCTTGTCTACATAATGTTTTGGCAGCCTGTTGCATACATTTGGTTATTCCGCCACTTGCTTTAATGAAAGGTTCCTTAAATTTGAACTAAAAACTTGAAGTAACAAAAATTTAGATGATATTCCTTATCTACATTATGTTTTGGCAGCCTGTTGCACGGTAATTTGCAGAATAAAACATAGAAACTTGATACCATTAGATATCAATTATCGTTGATTATTGTGTGGTACCCCCTCCAACTTTTATTTATCGGCACATTAAGGGTTTTTGCCGGGCAAAAGATGAATTAATGTACTCACTCTGTAACCTATTCGCAGCAATTGTAACATATTGACATTTCAGTGTAGTTGAACTTTCAAAGCATGGCACTAGAGTATAAACTTTTAAACATAAACGCATAAAAGTAGCATATAAGAGGATTTATCTTTTGACCACACCCTTAAAGAGTGAGACACGCCCTTTTTTGTCGGCAAAAATCACTTTTTGACCCCTCCAAACAATTTTCTGGCTCTGTCCCTTACCATAGCATAAAGAGAAAGCCGTTTTTTAACAGCTCAGGTTTGGTACATTTGTTATTGATTGCAAATGTAACTCAAAAGTGATTGCTTTCTTGTACGCTTATTCACGCAAAAAAATTGCCAGCAAACAAAAACGTTAACTTTCACAGCAAAAAACTTCAAGAATAATTATGCATGGCTAATTTTTCTAGCCTCTGTATAACTTATGGAAGGTTCTGGCTTGATAATGAAATTTTTAAATCAAATCAATGACACAAATAAAAGAAAGAAAAAACCTTTTATAAACAATGTAGTATAAAAAATTCAAGACTATATACGGAGTTATCTGAATTCGGTTTAACGGTGACTTGCGTGTAAATCTGGTTTCTTTGGAGCATTTGAGAATTTGATAAAATTATTCTAATAGGGAAAAGACAGCCAAGTATATCTAAAAGGAAACAGGCCAAAATCATAGCAGCCTCCTGTGGTAGGCCTACTTTCAAAATTGCACAAAAAATACCTCCTCATGGGGGCGTCTTAAGGCCCACAAAAGCACATAACTAGGTCAGTTGTCTAGGTCAGTTGTGCTTCTTGGCTTACCCGCATACGGAAAATTTGGGACTCTATGGTGATCTGTGTTCACATGTTTGATATCGAAGCCGTATCCCATGTTGGAGCATAGTTGAGATGTATTGCCATCTCATTCTTGATCAGAAGCGCGGCAATCATTTGGCTAAACCAAATCTCTTACCAAGCATCAAGAATACTATCTGTTACTTTATATACTAATTCAATTTCAGATATTAAAAGTATTCCATAAAAATAGCTTCTAATCTCTGTAACTAGCTTTAAGAGTGATTTCTTCAGTTCTTGGTTCACAACGAGATTCATCGATTAACTAATCACATCACTATAACTAAAATTCGGATATGCAAATCAACCCCGAACAAAAGATCCACACCGCCCCGCGATTCAAACGGTTTTGAGCCAAAACCGCTCGGCAGATTTTCAAAATTATTTTTTCATCTGAATCCTAGATCCTCGAGGCTCAAACATAAGGTCCGCTTTTTCGTATTTTCGCTTCCGTTTTTGAGATATTAACGGTTTTCTCCCGGGTTCGTTCCAAAATCTCGCGATCACGATTAGTGCTCTCCGTGGTCTTTGTCCCGTGTTTCTATAGGTTCTTTCTCTCTCTTTTCTCTTGCTCTCTACAAAAGATTTCAAAACTCCTTCCAACAGCAACCCTTCAATTTGAACGGAGGCTTTTCAAATTCGTTTCGCTTTCCACAAAGAATCTACTGTGTGCCGATAATTTAGGTGATTTGGAATTGGATGATAAATCTTCGTGCACTGCTGGTTGGCATTCCTTTTCGAACTCGAAGCGGTCGTCGACGGTCGGTGTCGTGTGCTACAGCTACAGCTCCAGTAGTCAATCGTGCTGGGTGCTCGCGACAGACCTCAGGTGAGTCTTGCTAGCTTTTTTTATCAACTGATTTTTTATCGATCGACGATTGAACCCCCGTTTGTTCTTATTTTGTTTGCAAGAGCCATGTAATTCGTGCTTTTGACGATCTTCCTTTTCTCCGTTTTAGTAGCTACGTACGGTACACGCGCTGCTACCTGATATTTGGTTTTGCCATTGCTGCTGGCTGTTCCTGTTCTTCATTGGCATCAGAATCGATGGCATGCGAATACAAGTAAGCGTTGTTGTTCTTACATGTTTTCGATATTACTTTTTTCAAATGATTTTGTGCTCATTTCGATGAAATTACACTAAAAACCGGCTGCTAGACCCCCGCTGCGAACGAAAACTTTGTACCTCTTCTCGTGGTTTTGTGCTTAAAGGAAACTGGATTGGCTTTATTGCAATCAAAGTATGAAGAATTGTGGTAGATTATTCCTGCTGTTTATTCTTGATGCAAGAAGATTTGATTTTCATAGGAAAACCCGTTGTAATGCGAATTATGTAATCCCGCCAGCCCCCAACTTTTTATGCCTATCGAGAATCCTTTGCAGCAACTTTTCCTAACCGCCTTCCTTTTTTGTAGATATACGATCGGATTCGCTGACTTTTTGGTTCAACAAGTGAGTATTTTTCTATTAAAATTTCACTTTTTGTGAGATTTTCCCACTGAGAATGAGATGGGATTTGCCTGCCTCTTGAGTGACAATTATTCTAGAAACCATTTCAAATGACTTTATGCTTATTTGGGTGAGATTACACTAAAAACCGGTTGCTAAAAGGAGTCGCTAGACCCGCCACGAACGCCTTTTTCTTAATGTTTTACCTCTTCGTAGTTTTGTCCTTCAAGGAAGATGGATTTGCTGTATTGCTCGCTTCACAAGAACAAGTTCAAATGATTTTATGCTTAGTTTGATGAAATTTCACTAAAAACAGGCCGCATAAAGGGGTGGCTAAACCCTCGGGGCAAACCTTTTTTTCTGAAATTTTTACAAAGCATTATGACTATGGATTTCCTTAAAAAGTGCTTTCATTAACCATGGAATAACATCTTAATTATTTGTGATGTTCTTCATCTAGATCAAAGATCGTTTCAAGCAATAATTATGACCCAGACGTGATTCTTGACTGTGGAGAAAAGGACTAAAGTTATATAATATAGATTAGCTGTTGTCCGTAAATTGTATTTTGTTAATTTGTTGTTAGAGTAAGATTCCTCTCTGATGCACGAAACTTGGCTTTTATCTATCTTTCCATTTCCTAAATGCTTTGTTCCTGCAGTGTTTCAAAAGCTAATTGTGAAGAAGATATGATATGTGGACCTCAAATGTATAGAACTGCGTAATAACTTTATAACTCTTTGGGGTTTAGAAGAGGTGTTTGATTCAGAATAAACAGGGAGCTTTGAGGGTGGCCCGCAATTATGTCTAAAAACAGCATCACAAGTGAACAAAGATTGAACGAAGTGCTTTAAAATGAACATTACAGCTCTAAGAATGACCTTAGAAAATATTTAAAAACGCCCCATAAGTCGACGAGGGCTAAGAGTGTATGATTGGAAAACTTAAAAATTTAATTCTGACTAAATAGGAGAACCTCTAGGAGTAACCCATGAAAATGTGCCAACGAGCATAAGGAATTGGTGGGACTGGCAGAAGCATGTTGCTGTCAAGTTTAAAGTAGAATTCAGAAAGATTAACAAAGCTTTTAGATAAGCCTGCAAGATATTTAAACGACCACCACGATACACCGAGAGATAAAAGAAGATGGAAACTTTGAAAATTGCAATTAGAATAAGCAGGAGAATTATAGAGGGTAACCCGCGAAAGTATTTAAACGAGGACCCCAATTAGATTGTGGCTTACAAAATGTATTGAAGAACTTTTCTGCCTTGCCTCGATATTGCAACCGTTTATGTATCAAATTGGTGTGTACATTTTAATAAACGGAAGAGTAGCTCCCAGTAAATCCCGCTCTGCGGGCACCCTATGGACCCCGTAATGGAATAGTAAGATTAGCCTCTGAAAGTCAAGAGTGCTATTAACCTCGATTTCAAAGGGGTTCAGATGGTGATGAAAGCTATGATATTGCTAATTGGTAATCATAATAATCAAGGAACTACTTATTGGATTGATTCTATTAGGAATTTCGCAAGTATGGGTATCTGGAGCCAGCAAGTAATTAAGTTTGGGTTTACTATTCTAAAAGGATTTACTGAATTACAATCAAGGTAATAAAGCATTATCTTCCTACACGAAAATAGCTCTTATCTCAATTGGGTTGTTGCTGCAAGTAAATAATACTTTGTCCTCGAGCAATTATTTCCTGCTCTTGCCAATAGTATATGCTACTCACAGTAGGCGTGACTATGGATTGGATTAATTATGTTTGTCTTTTGTCATGTTTAGAATGTGCTTGCCTGCTTGCTGTATGATATTACACTTTTTGCTTGCATTCCTTATTAAATTGAAAGAATGTAGGAGGGCATTGTTTTTTACTTTGATTTTCAGGATAGATTCAATTTTAATTTGATTTGTCAGAGGAGTAAACAGATAAGTAAAGTTGGGAAGTCTTACCATGAAATTTTATGGAAAATTACAACAGGAGACTTAGGGGGTAACCCATTAAAATATCTAAACGAGGAACACGAATAGACCTGGGCTTGCAAATGTTTTGAAGCATCTTTCAATTAACGGAAGACTAGCTCCCCTACGAAGCCCGCTACGCGGGCTTGCCAGTGACCCTACGGTAGAGTACATAGATTAGCCTCGGAAAAGACAAGAATTCTGTCGAAGCCCCCTATGAGTATGCAGATTAGCCTCGGAAAAGACAAGAGGTGTATCAAC
Organism: Rhopilema esculentum; assembly: GCF_057945365.1. Taxonomy (NCBI): domain Eukaryota; kingdom Metazoa; phylum Cnidaria; class Scyphozoa; order Rhizostomeae; family Rhizostomatidae; genus Rhopilema; species Rhopilema esculentum. The sequence goes on along the minus strand of NC_142834.1, from coordinate 5,333,376 downwards.
CTCGATTTGAAAAAAATTGGCTCCGCACAGGTCACGTGATAAAAAATTACTCGCACTCCTGTGACTATCGCTAGGAAGGGGGGAGCCTCTACCCCTTCTCTATCTCAGGCGACCCCCTGACTAGCGATAGTCACAGGAGTGCGAGTAATTTTTTATCACGTGACCTGTGCGGAGCCAATTTTTTTCAAATCGAGGTTGATACACCTCTTGTCTTTTCCGAGGCTAATCTGCATACTCATAGGGGGCTTCGACAGAATTCTTGTCTTTTCCGAGGCTAATCTATGTACTCTACCGTAGGGTCACTGGCAAGCCCGCGTAGCGGGCTTCGTAGGGGAGCTAGTCTAACTAATACTAATATGCGACTATGCAAATTTTCTCTAATCTCCTCAAACAAAAGCCCCACACAATGCACGAGCGGATCCCTCCATCGAAACCACCCAGCGCTTCAAAAGGTTACGAGCCAAAACCGCTTTGCCGATTTTCAAAATTCTTTTTTCCACTTCGTCCTGGATCCTCAAACTACTGCGTAGGGGGTTTCTTTTTTTCGTTTTTCCTCCCTTTTTTATAGATATTTGTACCTTTTCTCCCGGGTTCGTTCCAAAATCGCTCCGATCCTCTCCATCACGATTAGTGCTCTCCGAGCTCTTTGTCCCATTGTCCCGTTTCTAAAGGTTCTTTCTCTCTCTTTTCTCTTGGTCTCTACTACAAAAGATTTCAAAACTTCTTCCTCCAGCAATCGTTCGATTTCAAAGGAGGCTTTTCAAATGTGCTCATAATTTTTTGGTGATTTGGAATTGGATGATAATAAATCTACGTGCACTGCTGGTTGGCATTCCTTTTCGAACTCGAAGCGGTTGTCGACGGTCGTGTTCTACAGTGCTACAGCTGCAGGTGAGTCTCGCTAGCTTTTTATTATAAACTCTCCGCTAGCTATTTTCCTTTCCTTTTAATCGATCGATCGATTGAAACCCCGTTTGTTATTATTTCGTTTGCAAGAGCCATGTAATTCGTGCTTCTGACGATCTTCCTTTTCTTCGTTTTAGTAGCTACGTTCACCCGCTGCTGCCCGTTTTTCGGTTCTGCGATGGCTGCTGGCTGTTCCCCTTCTTCACTGGTATCAGAATCGATGGCATGTGAATACAGGTAAGCGCTGTTGTTCTTAGGTGTTTTCGAAATTTATCATTTGACATGATTTTCTGCTCATTTGGATAAAATTGCACTAAAAACCGGCTGCTAGACCCCCGCCGCGAACGAAAAATTTTTACCTCTTCTCGTGGTTTTGTGCTAAAAGGAAACTGAATTTGCTTTATTGCAATCAAAGTATGAAGAATTGTGGTAGATTTTGCCTGCTGTTTATTCTTGATGCAAGAAAATTTGATTTTCATAGGAAAACCCGTTGTAATGCGAATTATGTAATCCCGCCAGCCCCTACCTTTTTATGCCTATCGAGAATCCTTTGCAGCAACTTTTCCTAACCGCCTTCCTTTTTTGTAGATAAACGATCGGATTCGCTGACTTTTTGGTACAACAAGTGAGTATTTTTCGATTAAAATTTCACTTTTTGTGCGATTTTCCCGCTGAGACTGAGATGGGATTTGCCTGGCTCTCGAGTGAAAATTATTTCTAGCTTTTTGAGAGCAATTTTACGGAATTGTAAATAAATCATTCTAGAAACCATTTCAAATGACTTTTTGCTTATTTGGGCGAAATTACACTAAAAATCGGTTGTTGAAAGGAGTCGCTAGACCCGCCACGAACGTTTTTCTCTAAATGTTTTACCTCTTCGCAGTTTTGTAATTCAAGGAAAATGGATTTGCTGTATTGCTCGCTTAACGAGAACAATTTCAAATGATTTTATGCTTAATTTGATGAAATTACACTAAAAACCGGTTGCTTAATGCTAGACCCCCGCCGCGAATGGCGAATTTCTACCTCATTTCGTGGTTTTGTACTGAAAGAAAGCTGGATTGTTACGGTAGATTGTGCCTGCATCATTTTCGGAATTGTAAATTTATCATTCTAGAAACCATTTCAAATGACTTTATGCTTAATTTGATGAAATTATACTAAAAACCGGTTGCTAAAAGGAGTCGCTAGACCCGCCACGAACGTTTTTCTCTTAATGTTTTACCTCTTCGCAGTTTTGTAATTCAAGGAAAATGGATTTGCTGTATTGCTCGCTTAACAAGAAGGATTTCAAATGATTTTATGCTTAATTTGATGAAATTACACTAAAAACCGGTTGCTTACTGCTAGACCCCCGCCGCGAACGGCGAATTTCTACCTCTTTTCTTGGTTTTGTACTGAAAGGAAGCTGGATTGTTACGGTAGATTGTGCCTGCATCATTTTCGGAATTGTAAATTAATCGTTCTAGAAACCATTTCAAATGACTTTATGCTTAATTTGATGAAATTACACTAAAAACCGGTTGCTTAAGACCCCCGCCGGGAACGGCGAATTTCTACCTCATTTCGCGGTTTTGTACTAAAAGAAAGCTGGATTGTTACGGTAGATTGTGCCTGCATCATTTTCGGAATTGTAAATAAATCATTCTAGAAACCATTTCAAATGACTTTATGCTTATTTGGGTGAAATTACACTAAAAATCGGTTGCTGAAAGGAGTCGCTAGACCCAATGTGAACGTGTGTCTCTTAGTGTTTTACCTCATTCGTAGTTGTGTGCTTAAAGGAAAATGGATTTGCTGCATTGCTCTCTTAACAACAACAATTTCAAATGATTTTATGCTTAATTTGATGAAATTACACTAAAAGCCGGTTGCTTACTGCTAGACCCCCGCCGCGAACGGCGAATTTCTACCTCATTTCGTGGTTTTGTACTGAAAGGAAGCTGCATTGTTACGGTAGATTGTGCCTGCATCATTTTCGGAATTGTTAATGAATCATTCTAGAAACCATTTCAAATGACTTTATGCTTATTTGGGTGAAATTACACTAAAAACCGGTTGCTAAAAGGAGTTGCTAGACAACGAACGTGTTTCTCTGAATTTTTTACCTCTTGCGTAGTTTTGTGCTTAAAAGAATATGGATTGGCTGTAGATCGATTTCCTTAAAACGTGCTTTCGTTAACCATGGAATAACATCTTCATTATTCTTTTTGTTCTTTATCTAGATCAAAGAGCGTTTCAAGCAATAATTACGGCGCAGACGTGATTCTCGGACCTTCGAAACGAAATTGATGGCATTTATGCTGGCGTTAAATCAAATGATGAAACAAGAAAAAACTTGACTGTGGAGAAAAGGACTAAAGTTATATAATATAGATTAGCTGTTAACCGTAAATTGTATTTTGTTAATTTGTTGTTAGAGTAAGATTCCTTTCTGATGCACGAAACTTGGCTGTTTTTTATCTTTCTATTTCTTAACTGCTTTGTTCCTGCAGTGTTTCAAAAGCTAATTGTGACGCAGATGTGATATGTGGACCTCAAATGTATAGAACTGCATAATAGCTCTATAACTCTTTGGAGTTTAGAAGAGGAGTCATTAATTCTTTTATGAATCAACATAATTATTTAGGAATTTTGATTCTTAAGAAATTTTTAGATGATATATATCTAAACAAGCACCATTGGCCAATAACGGCTAACAGGAATTTATTGTTGGAAAACTTTAATGTTTGATTCAAAATAAACAGAGGAAGTTTGAAGGTGGCCCGAAATTATATCTTAAAACAGCATCACAAGTGAACAAGAATTGAGCGAAATGCTATGATAAAGATATTCACGTTGGATTTAAAATTAACATTACAGCTTTAAGAATGGCGTTAGAAAATATTTATAAGCGCCCTATAAGTCGACGAGGGCTAAGAGTGTATGATTGGAAAACTTAAAAATTTGATTCTGACTAAATAGGAGAAATTCTAGGATTAACCCATGAAAATTTTCTCCTTCAAGGAAAATGGATTTGTTGTATTCGTCGCTTAAGAAGACCATATTCAAATGATTTTATGCTTAATTTGATGAAATTACACTAAAAACCGGTTGCTTACTGCTAGACCCCTGCCGCTAACGGTGAATTATTGCCTCTTTTCGTGGTTTTGTGCTGAAAGGAAGCTGGATTGTTACTGAAGATTGTGCCTGCATCATTTTCGGAATTGTAAAGGAATCATTCTAAAAACCATTTTAAATGACTTTCTGCTTATTTGGGTGAAATTACACTAAAAACCGGTTGCTGAAAGGAGTCGTTAAACCCGCCGCGAACGTGTTTCTATTGCTAATTGATAATCTTGATAATCGAGGAACTACTCATTGGGTTGATTCCATTTCTATGGTTGATTCTATTAGGAATTTCGCAAGTATCGGCATCTGGAGCCAGCAAGTAATTAAGTTTGGGTTTACTTTTCTAAAACGATTCACTGAATTACAATCAAGGTAATAAAGCATTATCTTCCTACACGAAAGAAGCTCATATCTCAATTGGGTTGTTGCTGCAAGTAAATAATACTTTGTCCTCCAGCAATTATTTCCTGCTCTTGCCAATAGTATATGCTACTCACAGTAGGCGTGACTATGGATTGGATTAATTATGTTTGTCTTCTGTCATGTTTAGAATGTGCTTGCCTGCTTGCTGTATGATATTACACTTTTTGCTTGCATTCCTTATTAAATTGAAAGAATGTAAGAGGGCATTGTTTTTTTTCTTTGATTTTCAGGATAGATTCAATTTTAATTTGATTTGTCAGAGGTTTGAACAGATAAGTAAAGTTGAGAAGTCTTAACTTGAAATTTTATGGAAAATTAAAACAGGAGGCTTAGGGGGTAACACATTAAAATATTTAAACGAGGAACACGAATAGACCTGGGCTTGCAAAGTTTTGAAGCAACTTTCAATTAACGGAAGACTAGCTCCCCTACGAAGCCCGCTACGCGGGCTTGCCAGTGACCCTACGGCAGGGTACATAGATTAGCCTCGGAAAAGACAAGAATTTTCTTAATACCCCCTGTGAATGATAGTAAAATTAGCCTCGGTAAAGACAAGAATTCTGTCGAAGCCCCCAATGAGTTTGCAGATTAGCTTCGGCAAAGACAAGAGGTGTATCAACCTCGATTTGAAAAAAATTGGCTCCGCATAGGTCACGTGATAAAAAAATTACTCGCACTCCTGTGACTATCGCTAGGAAGGGGGGAGCCTCTACCCCTTCTCTATCTCAGGCGACCCCCTGACTAGCGATAGTCACAGGAGTGCGAGTAATTTTTTTATCACGTGACCTATGCGGAGCCAATTTTTTTCAAATCGAGGTTGATACACCTCTTGTCTTTGCCGAAGCTAATCTGCAAACTCATTGGGGGCTTCGACAGAATTCTTGTCTTTACCGAGGCTAATTTTACTATCATTCACAGGGGGTATTAAGAAAATTCTTGTCTTTTCCGAGGCTAATCTATGTACCCTGCCGTAGGGTCACTGGCAAGCCCGCGTAGCGGGCTTCGTAGGGGAGCTAGTCACTATAACTAAAATTCGGATATGCAAATCAACCCCGAACAAAAGATCCACACCGCCCCGCGATTCAAACGGTTTTCAGCCAAAACCGCTCGGCAGATTTTCAAAATTATTTTTTCATCTGAATCCTAGATCCTCGAGGCTCAAACATAAGGTCCGCTTTTTCGTATTTTCGCTTCCGTTTTTGAGATATTAACGGTTTTCTCCCGGGTTCGTTCCAAAATCTCGCGATCACGATTAGTGCTCTCCGTGGTCTTTGTCCCGTGTTTCTATAGGTTCTTTCTCTCTCTTTTCTCTTGCTCTCTACAAAAGATTTCAAAACTCCTTCCAACAGCAACCCTTCAATTTGAACGGAGGCTTTTCAAATTCGTTTCGCTTTCTACAAAGAATCTACTGTGTGCCGATAATTTAGGTGATTTGGAATTGGATGATAAATCTTCGTGCACTGCTGGTTGGCATTCCTTTTCGAACTCGAAGCGGTCGTCGACGGTCGGTGTCGTGTGCTACAGCTACAGCTCCAGTAGTCAATCGTGCTGGGTGCTCGCGACAGACCTCAGGTGAGTCTTGCTAGCTTTTTTTATCAACTGATTTTTTATCGATCGACGATTGAACCCCGTTTCCTATTTTGTTTGCAAGAGCCATGTGATTCGTGCTTTTGACAATCTTCCTTTTCTTCGTTTTAGTAGCTACGTACGGTACACGCGCTGCTACCTGATATTTGGTTTTTCCATTGCTGCTGGCTGTTCCTGTTCTTCATTGGCATCAGAATCGATGGCATGCGAATACAAGTAAGCGTTGTTGTTCTTACATGTTTTCGATATTACTTTTTTCAAATGATTTTGTGCTCATTTCGATGAAATTACACTAAAAACCGGCTGCTAGACCCCCGCTGCGAACGAAAACTTTTTACCTCTTCTCGTGGTTTTGTGCTTAAAGGAAACTGGATTGGCTTTATTGCAATCAAAGTATGAAGAATTGTGGTAGATTATTCCTGCTGTTTATTCTTGATGCAAGAAGATTTGATTTTCATAGGAAAACCCGTTGTAATGCGAATTATGTAATCCCGCCAGCCCCCAACTTTTTATGCCTATCGAGAATCCTTTGCAGCAACTTTTCCTAACCGCCTTCCTTTTTTGTAGATAAACGATCGGATTCGCTGACTTTTTGGTTCAACAAGTGAGTATTTTTCTATTAAAATTTCACTTTTTGTGAGATTTTCCCACTGAGAATGAGATGGGATTTGCCTGCCTCTTGAGTGACAATTATTCTAGAAACCATTTCAAATGACTTTATGCTTATTTGGGTGAAATTACACTAAAAACCGGTTGCTAAAAGGAGTCGCTAGACCCGCCACGAACGCCTTTCTCTTAATGTTTTACCTCTTCGTAGTTTTGTCCTTCAAGGAAGATGGATTTGCTGTATTGCTCGCTTCACAAGAACAAGTTCAAATGATTTTATGCTTAGTTTGATGAAATTTCACTAAAAACAGGCCGCATAAAGGGGTGGCTAAACCCTCGGGGCAAACCTTTTTTTCTGAAATTTTTACAAAGCATTATGACTATGGATTTCCTTAAAAAGTGCTTTCATTAACCATGGAATAACATCTTAATTATTTGTGATGTTCTTCATCTAGATCAAAGATCGTTTCAAGCAATAATTATGACCCAGACGTGATTCTTGACTGTGGAGAAAAGGACTAAAGTTATATAATATAGATTAGCTGTTGTCCGTAAATTGTATTTTGTTAATTTGTTGTTAGAGTAAGATTCCTCTCTGATGCACGAAACTTGGCTTTTATCTATCTTTCCATTTCCTAAATGCTTTGTTGCTGCAGTGTTTCAAAAGCTAATTGTGACGAAGATATGATATGTGGACCTCAAATGTATAGAACTGCGTAATAACTTTATAACTCTTTGGGGTTTAGAAGAGGTGTTTGATTCAGAATAAACAGGGAGCTTTGAGGGTGGCCCGCAATTATGTCTAAAAACAGCATCACAAGTGAACAAAGATTGAACGAAGTGCTTTAAAATGAACATTACAGCTCTAAGAATGACTTTAGAAAATATTTAAAAACGCCCCATAAGTCGACGAGGGCTAAGAGTGTATGATTAGAAAACTTAAAAATTTGATTCTGACTAAATAGGAGAACCTCTAGGAGTAACCCATGAAAATGTGCCAACGAGCATAAGGAATTGGTGGGACTGGCAGAAGCATGTTGCTGTCAAGTTTAAAGTAGAATTCAGAATAATTAACAAAGCTTTTAGATAAGCCTGCAAGATATTTAAACGACCACCACGATACACCGAGTGATAAAAGAAGATGGAAACTTTGAAAATTGCAATTAGAATAAGCAGGAGAATTAAAGAGGGTAACCCGTGAAAGTATTTAAACGAGGACCCCAATTAGATCGTGGCTTACAAAATATATTGAAGAACTTTTCTGCCTTGCCTCGATATTGCAACCGTTTATGTATCAAATTGGTGTGTACATTTTAATAAACGGAAGAGTAGCTCCCAGTAAATCCCGCTCTGCGGGCACCCTATGGACCCCGGAATGGAATAGTAAGATTAGCCTCTGAAAGTCAAGAGTGCTATTAACCTCGATTTCAAAGGGGTTCAGATGGTGATGAAAGCTATGATATTGCTAATTGGTAATCATAATAATCAAGGAACTACTTATTGGATTGATTCTATTAGGAATTTCGCAAGTATGGGTATCTGGAGCCAGCAAGTAATTAAGTTTGGGTTTAATTTTCTAAAAGGATTTACTGAATTACAATCAAGGTAATAAAGCATTATCTTCCTACACGAAAATAGCTCTTATCTCAATAGGGTTGTTGCTGCAAGTAAATAATACTTTGTCCTTGAGCAATTATTTCCTGCTCTTGCCAATAGTATATGCTACTCACAGTAGGCGTGACTATGGATTAGATTAATTATGTTTGCCTTTTGTCACGTTTAAAGTATCCTTGCCTGCTTGCTGTATGATATTACACTTTTTGCTTGCATTCCTTATTGAATTGAAAGAATGTAGGAGGACATTGTTTTTTTATTCTGATTTTCAAGATAGATTCAACTTTAATTTGATTTGTCAGAGGAGTAAACAGATAAGTAAGGTTGGGAAGTCTTAACATGAAATTTTATGGAAAATTAAAACAGGAGACTTAGGGGGTAACACATTAAAATATTTAAACGAGGAACACGAATAGACCTGGGCTGCAAATGTTTTGAAGCAACTTTCAATTAACGGAAGACTAGCTCCCCTACGAAGCCCGCTACGCGGGCTTGCCAGTGACCCTACGGTAGAGTACATAGATTAGCCTCGGAAAAGACAAGAATTTTCTTAAAACCCCCTGTGAATGATAGTAAAATTAGCCTCGGTAAAGACAAGAATTCTTTCGAAGCCCCCAATGAGTATGCAGATTAGCCACGGAAAAGACAAGAGGTGTATCAAACTCGATTTGAAAAAAATTGGCTCCGCACAGGTCACGTGATAAAAAAATTACTCGCACTCTTGTGACTATCGCTAGGAAGGGGGGAGCCTCTACCCCTTCTCTATTTCAGGCGACCCCCTGACTAGCGATAGTCACAGGAGTGCGAGTAATTTTTTTATCACGTGACCTGTGCGGAGCCAATTTTTTTCAAATCGAGTTTGATACACCTCTTGTCTTTTCCGTGGCTAATCTGCATACTCATTGGGGGCTTCGAAAGAATTCTTGTCTTTACCGAGGCTAATTTTACTATCATTCACAGGGGGTTTTAAGAAAATTCTTGTCTTTTCCGAGGCTAATCTATGTACTCTACCGTAGGGTCACTGGCAAGCCCGCGTAGCGGGCTTCGTAGGGGAGCTAGTATTAATACTAATATCATTATTTCACATTAATACGCACAAACAAAGGATCCTTATTTCTTTCCTTCCCTTCATTTCTATTCATGTGAAAATTACTTCACAGTCACTCCTGTATTCTTTACGTCTTAAAATACATTTCGTATGAAAAATGGCTTCTTTCGAATGATTTAAAAAAAGTATATGCAGTCAAATTCTTTATAATTCATCTTCTTTTGCTCAAGCTTGGAAAGATCTCCAATCTCTTTGTGATTTCAAACTGCTCTAGTTCACTGAACCAGGTATCGCAGACAGTTTTCCAGAACTCTTACAAGGCAGTCTTACAAGGATATGTCCTCAGGATGGCTTGGGCTAGAGACTCAATGAAAGCAAATGGTTTGAGCTTTACCTCGATTCCTGCTGGCAATTAGTAGACGGGTCCTTCGTCACCATCATCATCATCACCCATTCCAAATTCATCATCTCCTTCATCATAATGGTTCACAAGATAATCATTATCCTGAAAAATGAAGAACCAATCAAATCGTGATTTCTGTAGGATACGATTTTGTCAACTGGTTGCAAAGCTGCTATCAAAAAATTTATGAGGGGATTTTTAGACCAGAATAAGATATGCAGGACAAACCAGTCTCAGTTTAATAACGGCACCAATCTAATTTTTCGCTTAAATAAGAACAATAAACAAACCTGCAGTGTGGTTCAGTTGCACTAATTCAGGACCAAAAACTAGGCCTTTTTTGGTCATGTTAAAAAGTTGCAAAAGTTTAAACTTAGCGTCAAGGGTTATTTTGCAGAAAGCACTTTCAATAGCAACAAACTGCCAGTGTTGTTTCAGAAGTGCCACGAAGCCCTGATTATTTTGTTTTTATATCATAACTTTTTCAACTGTGGTAAAAATTTCTCTTTTTGAACAAACCTCTTCCTCATCTTCTTCGTAGTACTCTTCTTCTTCTTCAATCTCATCGCCCTCTTGCACATCTTCATCGTCTGCAACAACTTTCTCTTCTATTACTTTTTCCAGCACCTGCAGAACAATAAGCTACTGACTTGAAATCAAAGATAATGAATTTAGTTTCCTAGAATTGGTAATAATGTAGAGCACAAACTTACCTCCATAAAAAGCTGCTTTATATTTCAAAAAGCGGCTTCCATTAATGTTTCATGATATTCACAATAAATTCTACCTAACAATAATAGTTCCAATCTTAAATACCTCTAAGGTAGTAGATTCTTCTTCATCAATATTAAGCTTGTCATTTTTTGGTCTTTTCTTCTTGATGACAATCGCAGGAGTAACAGCTTCGAGAAAAAATACTCAATGGTTAAGTTCCATGTCAAAAAGAGTCATCAGTAATTGAATTTAAAATCACTTCGATGTGCTGTAACTAAGCTCACAAATTTTAGATGTCAAGTTTTGTCATTCAACGAGAACCTTTGGTTGGAGAAAGATGACACAAGGTCTCCCAATTTTTTCCATATAAAAATAAAACCTTCATTTTGACCAGTGAATAATTAGGCCTGATCACCTAGCCTGTTATTGGTCAACAGAAAACAAGCTATGTGATGATTCGACGCCTCTATATTTTCTATATGTTAAAAAGTAAACATACTCAAACCTTTTAATTTAGTCCTTTTCAGTCTTTTCTGTAATTCTTTTGGTAGCAAAGCATTTTCTGGAAATCAAATGGATGTTTTATATACATATTTTTTACAGTGATATATATGCCAAAACGGTACTTAATCTAAATACAACATCAACATTAGTAAAAAACATATGAGACTGTTCAATTACTAAATTAGCTGAGTATGACTTTCCACCTGTCAAACTTCTAGCAGATGCACTTTAAGATGCTGTGTCATGGGTACATCAACTGCCATTTGAAAGCATCAGTAACAAATGACAATACATTATCTTTAATACAGTAAAACTCGAAACATACAAGATTTGTAACATAACTGGACTATGTAACACTTTTGTGTTCAGTGATGATTTGTGTTGGTTGTTGCTGTCTTTTTTGTGATGTTCCAAATTTTATTATATTGTGTAAGGGTATTGAAAAGACATTTAAAGACCCACTGTCAAACAACAAAGAAGCCTCTTTATTTAACAGGGCCTTTTCTTGCTTATCAACATTGCGCCTGCACAATTTCACAAATTTCATAAAATTAACCTGCTTAAATTGTATGGAATCAGTTGGGGCTCAAAACAAGCCTGAAAAAAACTATGATAGGGAATCTGATTTAATTAGTGACAACTTTGTTATGCTTTCTTACTCTTTTTAGAGCTTCACAGAAATATGGTAATACACAAATGGAAGAATGGTAAATACCAGCAAATCAAATTGGTTGAATTTATTTATTGAAAGTTAAAACACAAGTTGCAGTCGGGTTGCACGGTGTAACTGACAACAAAAAGCTATGTAATGCTATTTACATGACTGTAGAGCTGATTTCAAAAATTCAATTCAGAAGCCAACAAATCTTACATGATTTGGTGCAGGTTAAGCATGACACATGAAGTGGCTCTTACCTATAATAAAGCCAGCTCCATTACTTTGGGATGTTTTGTATTTGTCTGAATACCTTGCAATATCTATGAAAAAGCATGAAAAGTAAAAGAGACAAGAAAACAGATTGATTCAATCCATTTCACTGACTGGTGAAATCTAGATGAAGCACTGATACTGATAATTGAGCACTGATTCGTGTTCATTAGAGAGATTGATAAAAGGCAGAAGCGTACAATCAGTCATGGACCCGCTAAAAATGTTACGAAGAAGCCTGCACAGATGAGAATAACTGATAGGAAACAATGGTATATATTCTATCAGAGACAAATTGGACCATAAAATATATTCTAAATAGTTTGAAATGTTAAATACCTTTACTTTTGACACTGGTCTTAACAAAATATAGAGAGTCTTTCATTCCTGCACGAAATTCTTGTTTCAGTGCTAAAAGGTACTCATCTGCTTCTGTATTTCTTAAAGGACTTGGTTTAAATTCCAGTGGCTAAAATTGTAAGAGATTTGAAAAAATCTGCATAAATCAACCCTAAACATTTCAAATAATGGTTTGAGTTTCATATCATGCTGCTTAACTGCTAGACCACATCAATTCTAGCAAGGCCATTTTCAGATCTTGATGTAACAAGTTTTAATTTCTACAAAATATCACTAAATATTCAAATCCACTCTCCCAGAAAGAAAAAGAGAAAAACAAATAGAAGACCTTGGAGAAACGTTTAATTTTTAGCCTAAAAACTCTTTATTCTAATAGTCTTAATAAAAATTTTAATCTCCTTCAATAATTTCTTTTTATATCTATTTCCTACTCTTCTCTTACTTTCCTCCCATTCCCGTATTCAGTTTTTTTCAGCTGTGTCACATCTCGCATTCTTTTCTACTTATCAAATCTTACCTTCTCTTTGCCCGGCTTGCTTCTTTTCTAGCCACTTGATATCAAGTACATGCTCGAAACGTCGTGTTTTTAACAATCAAACTATTATATTTTCATGCTGGTACTAAATTTATTTGCTAACTATATTATCGCCACTCTCCCAGAACTTGCATCAATGTCCAAATATAAAACAAAATGATTATCCTTCTCAAACATTCTAAACACCGAATAGTTAATTCGTGCAAAATTGATCCCCATGTCTTGAGATCAGTTTATTATATTTTCTTGAAACATATTGCTCGAGGAATATATGATGCCGATGTAGCAACTGGTTTTTAGGAAACATTTTGGATATTTCTGAAGAAACCAGGACATCCAGGTCAAATTCATGAAGCAATTTGTCTCCTCTGATACTTTCACTTGGCCACAGAAAAAGGACATCTGCTGGGTTGCAGTTACTCAGATTCTGTGCAAGGGAATTTCACTGAAAGTGAAGTTTACAGCAGGTAGGTGCACAGATCAAAGAGAGATTTTGAATCTGTTTGAAAACTTTACAAAAATGAGCAGTTTGTAAGTAACTGACGGATGCAGTGGCATGCTGTTTTTCTTGTGATGATTTTATGAAATTATTGTTTAGCCTATTGAATTATTAGAGTTGATCAATTTTCTCTGTCTTTTTGCATGTCTCACATTGATTGAAACATTCTTGTACCATTTGGGATAGTCAGCTCAAAGTGATGGCTAGAAACCTTAACCAAAAACAAAAAGGTTGTGCAAATTTGTTGGAAAATCTGTTAATGTTGCCCCCCTTGTACCAGTCTTTGTATGCGCACGCCTCCACACACGCCCAAATTGGTCAAGGCGTGCAAATCATCGTACGCGCAAAACAAAAAATTTTCCATGAAACATCTCTGTTTGGAAGATTTTTAAAGCAGCGTTAAGTCAAAAACGCTGCAAGTGGCCTTTCTTCATATTACAAAGACTATTGTACAAGACATATAATCAGTTTTGAGGGGTTTATTTCTCAAATTGACTTCCTTATCATATTTCTATCTTTTAGAACGTAAGATCTTACGATATTTCTCAAATGTCAATTTTTGCAGATTTTATCACTTTTTCCATTCCCTAAAATTCCAACCTCTCAGTGGGTCCGTATGATTTGTTTTGCTGTCCATTGAGTTATGACCAGCATAATATGTGGAATGTCAACAATCAATGCAAATTCCATACTACTTTTGTTGGGGGCTCAAACTTGATAGGGGACTCTAGTTATCAATCTTGAGTGTTCACTCAATTTTGAATGGCACACTTTTTCAACACTCTATTCTCTGTTCCGGGTTGGTGTCATCGATTTTGCATTTTGCTATCTATGGACCTTTCTCAAAAATAGACCTCAAGTTTGAAATTGTCATCTTGAAATTAGTCTGTATTGAAAACAACATGCCATTTATGCTGTTTGCGTTGTGAGTTACTTCAATTTGAATATTCAGATATTTCTTTAGATTCAACCAGTCAAAAAAAAAATTTCTGCCAATGAAAGCAACAAATCCCATTGAAATGATAGCATGACTTTAGAGTATGGCAGTTTCCGACAGGATCTTGGGTGTGCAAGGGCAAAATTTCAAGTGTGCAAGTGTGCACTTCGATTGTGTATAAAAAGGGCACAACAAAGTGGAAGATAAGAAAATAAACAAAATTGATAGTTCTTTCGTCGTATCTATCAAACCAATGCAAGATTGAGTAGATCTTGAGGAAAGATGATTCTTTATCTGCCCTTTGAAATAGACATACCAATGTCATGCCCAGATCTCAAATATCACATCCTTTACCAGGTATGCAGTTGCCATACTCTGCAGTCTCAGTCTGGACTGGATGTAAAAGCTAAATTTTGAAAATGAAGTAATTCACTGCCTGACGGTCTAAATAGCATTAAATTTTCGGCACAGACTAATTTCAACATGAAGATTTCAAATTTACGATCCATTTTTTGGGAAATATGAAGATAAAAATTGCCCGGAAGATAGAGATAATATCAGCTTTCATTTAGAAGGTCCTTTTTTAACTTCGAAAAAAAGGGTCTAAAACTGAGGCACTTTCAAAGCCACGCTAAAAAAACCACGCCTGTCATTTGGATATGTTAGAGTGTATTTATGATTCTAGATAAATTTCTTTGGAGTGATAGATGCAATGCAGCTTGAGCTTCTTGTTGCATGCAAGTTGCAGGACCTTGGAATGGGATTGAGCAAAAACGGTGTAGGACGAGCAAAATTATGCTTACCGGGAAAAGAGGGGGTGGCTGTAATATAGCTGCAGGTATTGCATCGCCTTTTCCGAAACCTAGAGCCCCAGTATCGAAGGAGTACGATCGACCGCGACCTCTCCCTGCCATGTTATGCTTAGGCCATACTGCCTCGTATAACTTCAGTACCAGTGTGTAACCGAGACCATTCCAAAATAGATTCTAGGAAGTGGATGTGGTTGATCCGGTTGATCGTCATGTGCACTCAAGTCGATAAGAAGAAGGTGCTTGTAACAGGTTTATGATAACAACCAATATGTTTTCGTTGGGAATGTCATAATATTTGTATTGTAGAGAGTGCTAGAGTCGATTTTCCCCTGTTGCGGTTTTTCGTATTATTCCAACTAAAAATAAATCTCTATACGACATATATTGAATATGTCAGTTGAGACTAGATGGGCATCGATAGTTCTTTCCGTCATGTATTTTTGTAGACAAATGCTTTAAAGTTTTTGAAAAATATTCAAAATAAAGTTAGTAGCATAAACCTAAAATTTAATCAACTTCAAGTATTCCAAAAGCGATGATGTCAGACAAGACTTTGCACCTATACTTTAAGTTTGATTATTTATTTGTGTTGTTTCAAAAATAATTTTTTTATTGATTGCATTTATGGGGGGGGGGGGGGGTTGGTGCCCCCAAAGTGATAAGAGAGAGATTTGTAAGGGTTTGGCCTTTAACATCTCTTTAATATTCAGATGACAGCAATACATATGTACTATATTTTATTTTGCCAAGGTTTATGTAATATAATATTCTATTTTATGTGTGTGAAAAACATACTTGGGAAAAACATCATTTTGTGATCTTATTTGAATGCATAAAAATTTGGTACAATGAAAAACATGTTTGTAAAGTATTTACATAGAATTATTCAGGATCTTGAGTGGAAGAGGGAGGCACAAGCAATGTGTAGGAAATTTTTTCAAGGGTTTTGGCAAGGATTAATGGCCATCTGTAAATTTAAATTTAATTCTCTTTGCAACCCATTTATTATTTGGGATCTCACAGTATTTATAACAAACCATTTTTTAGGATTTGGCCCATTTCAAGGACACTCTGTCAATGCAAGTTGGGAATCAGTCAAGGTGCATTGTTTTATTTTCATATAATCATTGACTTTGAAAGTCATAATTATTAGGTTTCTTCAGATCCTAATCTTATACTTTTATCCTTGCTTGCACATACAAATGTTTTAAATCTGGAATTTTGTATTAAATTCATTGGTCTAAAGGATTTATACTATGTCTAAGTAAATGAATAATAATTTTTGCTATTTCAAACGATTCTCAGGTAAACTAACAAGGTTTACAATAGAACTCTCTAGGAAGATTTATAATATAATAGACTAATTCAACAAACAGCTTCATTTTTGAAAATTATTCAAATTTTTTTGTACCAAATTTTGACCCCAAATTCAGATTAAGAGCAAGAATTTTTTTTTTGCAAGAATTTTAGTGCAACTCCATACAAAAATTGATATAAACTATAAATATATTGACTGGATCTGGAGATATCCCTTTAGAAAATTGCCCCAAGTTGAGCGTGGTCCACCCAAAATTTTCCTTGTGTTACGTTTGACACATTAAAATTCCAATAAGATTTAAATTATTGTTAACAGGAGACCCTCAATTGGCACTAAGAACCTTTAAATTATGCAGAATCTGAAAATTGCATTTAGATGATGATCATAAAACCAACAGACCATGGAAAAAATGTCAATTTTTCCACCCATCATAAAGTATCATAAATCTGATCTACCCATATTTGGGGCTAAAATTCCACTAGTCTGTCAACACTTATGTAGTGCTTTCCAAAAGTATCAAACACTTCAATTGTATATTTGAAACACAAGAGATCTTGAACCTCAGAAAAAATGATTTTCTATCCAAAAATCTGCCCTTTTTCCTTTTTGTTAACAATACATATACGTACTGTATCACTGGGCAAGTGATATAGATTTAGGGAATTGAGAAGCAACTTCAAGTTGGAGGTACTAAGATAACAGGCACTTTTTAGAATTTCTGAAGAGGGTTCTCTTGAAAAGGAACGTTTTTAAGTTGGGTTGGGCACATGACTGTAGTACCCCTTATTTCACACCCCTATATAGAATAGATACTAGACTGCTGGAAAGGCAATTAATAAGAAGATGCATATATACTTACACAGACAGAATGAATTACAATGTTAAGGACTTACATCTTGTTTGTTTTCATAAATACACAAGAGAATATACAAAATATATTATGCTTATCTCTTTCTGGGTAATTGGGGGTTTAGAGGTCATGAAATCACCCAGCAATCTGAACTCTTTATGGAGTTCAAGAGCAAAAAGAACAATTTTTGCGGTCAAGTCCCTTACAAGTTTTCAAACTTTATTTCTCCATAAAATTTTAAACATGGTATGAAAAATTGTATCTAGCAGAAAAGTATGGTGGTAAAACCAAATCTGAGCTCAAAAAGTCGTGCAATAAAGATTGGAGTAATTTACAAAACAAGACCGTAAGCTTACTGAATTGACTCTATAGAATGGCAAAATTACGTCATCCATTTTTAGAATTCCAGAATGCTGGCTCCAGAACCTGAAACAACAACACAGATACCTCCAAATTTGCAAAATCAGTTGAATCTTTTGGAAATCTATCGAAATATAACCACAGAAGCATGGATTATTTCCCAATCAAATCCTTTTAAACTGGTCTTGGTTCTAAAACTTATGAATCAGGCAAAAACAACAGTAATCTTTCAGCATAGCTTTCATCCTTAACTGGCTATATATCTTAGTCATTTTTGAACGATTTGAACCGATTTTTTAGAAAAGATCGCATGATTTAACTTCATTTGTCAAGTGATTGTTTTGAGGACCCAAATAATTAGGCCGAAGAACTGACCTTAATTTCACTGCGAGCTCCTGAGTGTTTTTGTTAACCTAGTAACAGGAATGATACTACGGTAAAGGAGCAATCCCTCAAGATTTTTGTTAGCTGCATTGTCAATAACTTAGGTACTTTTTGATACCAAATGTTTGGTCCTCTTACCTTATATCTTAGTATGTTGCTGTACACGCTTAACGACAAAGCCAAGTTTAAATCTTTTTAAAACTGCCACTGAAAACTTCAATGCAAACTTGAAAATTCTTTTTTTTAATAATTGTAAAAATTGTTGACAATAAAATCACCACTGTTTGCTTTGTGAATAGAGTGTTTAGAACATGTACATCTTTCCTGTAACCCATTTTTCTTGAAAATAATATTTTTTTAAAATATATTAACATTTACAACGTGCTAATAGCTAACCGCTAAACGTTACGCTGGCAAAGATAAATTAGCAGCTTGCATAATTGCGAGATAACCTAGTCACAATTCTTTTCCTGCAATTTTCAAAGCCCTTTATGTTATCGAGTTCTCCAAAATAATTTCAAACTGTCTTTTGACCGTATGCTGTCCATTATTATACGAAACCAGATATTTCCCTTCACCACCAACTGTTACCGCTATGGCAGACAGGGGAGAAGAATGGGATTTAATTTTATTGTTTCACAGTTGAACGCGTTAGGCGGTACAGACAGTTTGATCCATGATAAAATGAATCTACTTTGCTAGAAAATTCATCCAGTTGTAAAGTCTGAAGTCCTCCTAGCTCCCCCTTACGCTATTCCATTGGCTGAAAATGCTCGTTGGTTAGTTCTAACTAAATGCCTTATCTTCAGATAAGAATTCGTCGATAAGTCTTGAAAATACCCTCATTAAACTAAAACATCCTTAGACGTAATAACAGTCTTAAAAATATGTTTCTTTTTCAATTAGAAAAGGAGGCTGGCTTCTTGAGATCCTCAGTGAAAATGCTTTTTAACAATAAAATCTGTTATGTAAGATTTTAACCTTATTATCAATGCAACATAAGGCAATAAGCTCCACCCCAAAGATGAAAACTTGAAACATCTGCCATTTTGTAGGCCATCTGGTCACTGTTTGGTTTATCAGCTGTTTGTGAGACGATTCTAAAGTCGTGCTTTTTAAACAGATACACGTTCAAAAGTATCGACCTTAAAGAATTTACATGAAATTCAGACGCAGCGTTCTGCTTTGCTAACAGACGCTTTTGTACACGAGAAAGACATTTTTAGGCTAATTATGTGCACAGGGAAGTCTTGATCGTTGAAAGAAGAATTTCAAATATAAAGATATCAACAATAATTAGTAAGAATACAAACGATTAAGCAAAAAGGAGGTATAACTAATACAGTTAAAATTGCGTTTTAACGTATCTTTACTCATAACCAAATCGCACGAGTAAAACGACTACATATAGTGCTAGACGATTTACAAGACAATTCAGAAGACAATTTACAAGGCAATTTACAAGATGATAACACTAAAGGTGTGATCAAGCACATTTCTTCTGCAGCAAAAAAAACAAAAATAAAAACAGAAGAAAGTCAGAGAAGATAAGAGAGGGGGGTATGTGCAGCCTAAATGAATCTGTTTTTAGTATCGGCATAACTGGCTGTTGCTGAATAATATTCTCATTTGAAGTAGCACTTAGGCCATCATTGGAATAGAGTAGGTGTGAAAGTAGAATTGTACAAAGTGATGCTTCTCCCTGTGGCAAAATCTTTGTAGAAGAAGCCTCCATCTGGTCTCACGCGTGTTCGCCATTTGGAGGTTTTACTGTATTCTAAAATGGTTCTGATTCACCACAAATACTCTTTGATGCAGGGTCCAAAAAAGTCCTCAACCTTCCTCCGGTCAAATTTTTCCCTGTCAAAACCTTCCTCCAATTTTTCAAGCAAACACCTTGGCCAGGGCATGGCTAGGGAGTGTTTACTGGATAAGGGGTGACAGACGCAATAAATCGAGACAAAGTTATGTGTCTTGATCGATGGTAATCACCGTATACGGTAAAACGTTGCTAGAATACCAATCACATTACAGCTCAAGAATAATATTTCTTTTAAAATTTTCGAGTGATAAAATCGATAGAAACATGATATAATATACATTGAAAAATTTCAAAACAATGGAACACGAACAGCATTCTGGTAAAAGGGCATGGCCTAGAAATTTTGCGTCTGTTCGTGCCACCATTCACCCTTCGACCTCGCGGCAGATTCAACGTGTGTTTTAAAAGCGCAATAAAAGAAAAAAAGGAAAATAAGTTGTCTCAATTATTTTTACAAATTCTATTTTACCAAAACCTTCCTTAAAATTTCTATTGTTTCTCAAACCTTCCTCCGGTCAATGACCGTGCGACCGTAATGCTTTCAGGACACTGCTTTGATGGTCAGTTAATGGCCGCCGTTTTGCATTTCATGGCGATTTGAAACAACTGTGGAATACGTTCGTGGTTGGAGTCCATCGATTGAGAAGCATCAATAAAAAACTTCGCATATCAAGTCTTTTTGACTAAACGTTTGTCGACCTTTTGTATACCTTATTAATAACCATCAAAATAATAGCAAATGCTTACTTACCATATAAGGCCAACTTGAAGTTAAAATGCGGGGAAGATTTTAATGTGCCCCCAGTTAAGTTAATAAATGATCATGTGTATGTTTCATTTGATTATGACTAAACGCAAAATATTAATGATTACTTCACAACAGTAACATTAAAATTAAGAAGGTAATTGTGCTATGTGCCTTTTTTTTAATGATGATGCTGTGTTTTGTAGGAGCTTCAGAAAGGAAAATTTACCAGTGACGTCACGATCCACATTGCTGAGATACCAGTTGCCTACAAATATGTTGAAGATAACTTATACAAATTAGAGAAAGAACTGAATCCTGATGTGAGTTACGATTATTGGTCACTGCCTGTTTGTCACATTTAAGTTATTCAATTCTTAAAGTTCATATTCAGTTGCTGTAGATCGTTTCATCTCTTGTGATGTCGAGATAAGCCTCATTTCCCCTATCTTTCCCTGAAGGCTACAGATTTGACGATTTTGGTCTTGTTGGTAGATTTTTAAATCTGTCTTGTTCGTCTGCATCAAAAAATTTGATTACCTAAAATTTTTACAGAATTTCAAATTATTACCCAGTATCATTGGTCTTCTGCAGACATTTTGGTAAACATTTTTGGATCATTAAGGATCGAACCCTTTGTGAAGATCGAGTATTGAAAATCAATATCCTAACACTAAAAATTGTGCGGTTAAGCAAGGTTTATGCTTGTTTTGAAAATATCAATAATATTTGGCTGCAGCAATTAAACTGCGAATTGCTATCTCCAGTGGTTACTAAATATTGAAGAAATCACTCCAGAAAGACCAAATCAATTTTGTTCTGTTTTTATCATCGTGATTTTTAGACTACTAAGCGTAAACATTGCCACGAACAGGCTCTCCGTCATCGACCCATACATTAAAATTAAACTACATTGAAGCGTTACTAGCCAATCAGGTACATCATAAGCACACTAGCTCAAAGGCTCGGTGATACAAAGGCTTCTATCACTAACTCAATGTTGTGTGAATTCCTGCATTTCTGCATGATATCCAAATCTATAAAACGAGGCTAACAGTCTGTACCGCCTAACTCGAGGAATCGGAAGAAAATGGTAGACACTTGCATTTCGTTTTATAGTAGCCAAAAAAATGCAAATAATGTTTGGATCTTCGCATGGTTTTGCTTTTCATGGGGGTAGCTTTCTCGATAGTAATATGATATTTCACATGCAAACCTGCACAGGATATCTTGGATATTGGAATCTTCGCAGAACCCTTTAAGCGATCTTTGTGTACGAAAAATGAGTACACTGTGTTTTATATCTCATTGCTGCTTAAACTTGACTTCATAAACGGCATAAACTTCAGCTTCAGCTTTTTTAGCTAGTCTGTTTACTCAACTTTATACCTGGAAACCCTAATCCATAGGAATACCTGCAAATACATTGAATGATGATATTTTATAATTTTTCTAGTCGTGCTTCGAGTAGGATGCGAATTTTGCAGGAGCTCCTTCAGTTTTCATTTCAATGCTGTAATCCTTGAGCCTATTCGGATTTCTAATGGGATTTCGTTTCACATCTTTGCACCAGAATAATAACATCTGCTATTGGAGAATTATCGGTGCTGCCTTGCAGTGCCAAGATTTTGTTAGAACTGGAAAATATTTTTAAAGATATCTTGTAAGAAAGTGAGCGCTAGATTTTGAGAATTGTTATAATAATGTGGTATTTATAATGAATAACTTTGGGCAGTACCCTTGTGGAGAGAATTTTCCTCCCGTCAGCCTTTGCTTTAATTTCACTCTTTCAAATTCCCCATCCAATTTCTTGAGGTCTTCTTCGCTGCCCTTGCATTCTATCTTCCATTACCGCTCTCGCCAAACCCTCCTCCTTGTACCTTATGTCCAAAATTTTTGAACTCCTTCTTACTCACAATCTGCAAATCTAGAAACCTCTGCCTTAACACATTCGTTTCTACGTCTTATCTTTCCAAGATATTCCCAGCAATATTTTTCAAGTCTTCACCTCAAATGCCTTCGTCCCTGTTTGTCCCATCTACTCAATGTCAATTCATCTTTATGTTCTTTGCTCTCTGGATGTTGCTCACCATTGCTAGCGCACTAACGGTCTTTCCAGGTCATTTCCAGGTAAAAGGGTCATTTGCTTTCAGCGTAATCGCTGTAGTTTCATGTGATATGGGCATCTGTTGTTAAAACGTGCTATTGATAGAAGCTGATTTGTAAATCAGTACGAGGTGAGCTTATGTGGTCAGTTTCAGACCCACCAATAGCATCTCAGCTCGAAGATCATGACTCACCGACTTCGAGTATACCCTCTTCTTTTATCACGACTCAGTGCCTTTAATAATGACTTGCCCGCTGCAATGTTAAGTACGTCATTGTTGATGTTTTGAAATAAAATTTATAGCTTTATATATCCTTTTTTCAGGCCAGTTGGTATCAAGATTTTGATTTCTCTTGCAGCTTATAATGCATGTTGGAGTTTCAAGCATTGGTCACTGTGTGCAGATTGAAGAATTTGCTCACAGCACTGGCTATACAAAACAAGACGTTGAGGGATGCATACCAGACGAGTCTTCAATTGGTCCTAGTAGGTAGTTCACTTTAGTACGAAGTTTAGTCAGTTATGGTGGCAGATAAGTTTCGTCAGCAGATAATTTTTAAAATACGTAATGAGGGGTGTGACATGTTTTTACAAGTGACGGTGGATTGTACACACTATGTACAGGAGGTGTGATTTTTCGCTATTTCACCGGATATCTTTTCTCGTTTCGTACTGTTATTTGTGCAGGACAACCTTCACTGCTCCACCTGAGCATTTTTTTTAGAGTTACCATACCTTTTGAATAAGCCTCCTTTCAAACAAGCCAACCGAGCGTTTTTGGATAAGCAAACTTATCGAGCACGTGTTCATCTCTGAGAGATAAATCGTGGCGTGGGTCGTGTACAGTAATGGTATCTGGTAGGCAACCTTATCCAGGCTTTTCAAAATACAGTATCATTGCCGAGAAAATAAAGCCTTTCAAAGTACAAATTGTTGATTTCATAATGCTATCTATTTAGTTTTGAGATTATGTTTAGTAAAACTTCAGCATTAAATTTCAGCAGATATAATCTCATTCAATTTTTTCTGTATCTCGCTCTCCTCTTCTTCGATGGTCTCCATTTATGTTTATAAAATAGGAAAACGGTATTACCGCCTCTCCATCTATAGATAGTGAGCAGCCATCTTTCGATTCCCAAATGCCACCGTTGTATCAGCTATATGGTAAAATGACTTTTTCGATGTTCGTAGTTAAAAGAATGTAAGCATTGTTTGTTGTGATATTTTTCGGCGCTTGGTAACGTATCCTGATTATTTTTACATAGAATGCTTGAAAACTTCCTTGGATATTAGTGAACTCAGAATGTTTTGTGACAAACATGCATGCTCCTGTACTATCGAATCATCGACTGACGCCGGACGGTAAGCGATTTTCGTGAAAATGCTGTTTACAATGTCTACTACATCCATCGAGTTGAGTTTTGTTTTCTTTTTTGTAATTGTTTTCCAAATAGAACCAGATCCGCCTTAGGAAAGCGTTTTCAAGCGTTTATGTTGTCGGTCACAGATTTGCGATTGTCGTGATGAGGGGAGGCGGGAGAAAAAAATGCCAAGAGATTGTGTTTTCACTTGGAAATTGTATTTACTGAGCGGTCCAACGGTCTGTAGAAGGTGTACAACGGTGGATGTACAGCCTTTCTTGTAAAGGCATTGAATCGTCGTTTAAGTTTCGTGTGATCTCGACAAGCATCTTTTACAAAGGTTCTGAACAAATCCTGTTATCAAAATAAGTGCAAGGTCAAAACATTTGGTCAGCCTTAGGCCCTTTTACAGTATCACAAGTCCGGTAAAAAATCATGACTGAGTATATTCGGGTATTTCATCTCCTTTTATCCTGAATCAATGCTTATTAAGGTCATATTTTTGTTGGCGCCTGATGGCTGAAAATTATCAAAACAGTTTTAAAGTATATAATCGATCATCTTTTAAAATTCTAAAAGATTCCTTTGCTTTCAAAGGTACCTCTGTGAGTACATCTATTACACTTCATTAAATGCAAACATCGCCCCGGCTCTATTCGTTCATGTCCCATGTTTGGATGCCCCATACAGCAAGGAAGAACTGGCAGAAACATTAAGGCTGATAGTTCTCGCAGCATTGAGCCAAATCAGTAGGACGAAATAAGAAGTAACAATTCTTCCTTTTGTATTTGGAATTTGCTATCCAAGCACTCAAAGTGTTCGTATAAAAGCTTTTTTTTTTAATTTTTGGTTTATCTTTGGTGAATTCTTTTTATAACCAATCTAATAATCATTCAATTTATATAAATCTTATTTTCACAAGTTCTCACATCATACCTATTTTAAATTGTTTATCAGACCATATAATGTGTCAGACTCACTCTGATATCCTTTTTCAATTTATGCTTAACCAATCACAGCAAAGTTTAACGCCATCGTGTTGAAATGCAAACGACCTTTAGTTGTAAAAAGTAAAGATGATGGTTATGTTATGGTTTTCGTTCACCTAGAAATTGAATTCTTTCTTTTGAAAGTAAATATTATCGGCAAATGGTATTTTCTATTGCATTTCAACTAAACAATTCAAGAGAAATATGTACTTACATGCTATTTATCTTCAAGACAGTAGCTGCAGAATTGCTGCAGGATTGCACGTAAACACTTCATGGTTGTACGAATAATAGACTTGCACAGTGATAAAGGTAGAAGTGAAAATTAGGAATTGTGGTGTTAGAAACTACAAAGCACATCCCCGGAAGATTATTTTTTGTTGAAGAGGGAGACTAATTTGTCAAATTTTTATAGTATTTTTACGCAGTATTTGAAAGATAGACGCATATCATAAAAAATATTATGTCAGGTACAAATGCTATATAGCTATATTCTGCGGAAAAAAAATAATTTTCGGTTGTTTCGGCTACTTCTACTAAGCACTGACTGTGATGAATAGATTTCGGGAGAAGACTGTTTGTCCTAGGTGTTCTTTAAGGAGATACAGGGCTAAAGGGAGGTGGGCCTCGCTTTAAGACAGCCCTATCTTTAAGGAGGTTTTCAAGAAAAGAGGTTTCACTGTTGCTCATTTATTGACTAAGACATTTAACATCTTAAAAAGAAGTTTTATTTTAAGCACGATTAACAAGAGAATATATTTTCTACCTATCGTTGCTCAGACTTGGCAAACATTGTTGGGGGTATTTGCCTTGCATCAAGAGCCATGGTTTCTAGATAGCCAATTCCTTTACAAATGTATCCAGCTGCGGATGTAAGACAAATAAAATCGGCCTTCTACTGTAGATATAGGACACAAATACTCGATACCTAAAAGGTGGTTAAACATATAACCCATAGCTCCTCTTGCTTATTTAGAATCGTAAGAAATGGACTTGAGGTCGATAAACAGTAGCAGACAATCTATTTGTCAATATTTACATAGAATTACTGCCTGCTGCTGTTAAATGCTTTGACTTTCTGTATGAATTCAAGTATCGTTTTTTAATCGTATCAGAAGATTCAGCATCGTGCTTGTAGCTATAATTGCTAAATTTGTCTTTATTTCTGCTTCTTAAAGTTGCTTCAGATTTTCGTAGTATTATAAATCTTAAAATTTCAGACCAAACAAAAGAATCACTCGAAAAAGTAAAGCAAGAGTTGTAAGAATTAGTCCTGATTTCCAGTAGACTTAATTAATGGCCTAGTAGTAGTTGGTAACTAGAAAGTGACGGGTGGAAACCTAAAGGTCCAGATGTGGACAAAGGCTCTTGTTTGTAGGTGCAATGGATTCTGCTTGAACTGCTAGGCCACAACAAAATACGCGTTATAGGCAAGTCTCTTTTACTCTTATCTCTGTTACTTTTAGGGTATGAATATATATATAGTACAGAAATTCTTCCTGTTTTAATTTGATAGAGTCCTTTCTCCATTGCGCCTTCCTTGGAGCGATTAATGCTTTTCAACTGTAAAATATATGTCCCTTTGATAGGCATACTTTTCGAGGAGACCGCCAGGCATGCTCGTCATATTAAATGGTAGAATAGCCTCTTTCCTTTAGTAAAGCTCTCTACCGCCAGTACCTTCATGAAATCTTGGGTGGTCATTAAGGGTTTATATCGATGTGTGTGGCCAGACACCTTTGCCCTATTAATTGGTCACAAATTTTTAACTGTATCTTCTGACCGCAAAGGTGAAGGGTCGTACAAATGTTTCCAATATGGCTTCCTCGTTTACCCATTTCTTTGGACTGATGAGAGATCTTAGAAGGGATAGTTTGCATTGGAATTTAAATAATCTCAATGTTTGAAAACTTTCGAGATTCCATTTAGCACGAGTTTCCTTCGCCAAACAGAGGATCCCTATCTCAATGGTTACAAGCAAGCTTTCCTTACTCTTCAGTCGTCACTCTTGCATCCCATCGTCTATTTGACTAGCTGAGCAAATGGTCTTTGGAACATATAAAGTCACGGTCCTGCTTTTTCGCCCAATATTCTTGCGACTCAGTCTCTATATTACGCCCCGTATAAGCCCACCGTACAGTCTTAATGAGGCAATCGAAATAAACAGGTCACAGGCGTAGAGTGACATTTAGTAGGGTAAATAGGTTATGGGAAGTGATTGGAAAACCCGAATTGAACAATGGTTTATAGAATACGTTATGTCTCTCCATACGTTTTATACATCTTATAGAAAACGTGATGTCTATACATTTTATTGGTAAAAGATGTCTATCGAGAATTCAAGTGTGCTACACTTTTAATTCTATCGGCTATCTTTATCTGGTAAAAATCATAAGATTGTTTCGCAATGGAGAACGATATGTTGACCTTGGGAGATATGCCTTCTTCGGAATGACGCTTTATGCATTCTGATGATCAGGTTATTTTACGTTCTGATGATCAGGATAATCTTGCAAAGCCTGACCTCTACAGCAACCGGCCCTATGCATGTGTTTTTGAGGTCGCTTAGGCAGGGAGAACAACTTTCGCCAGCTTTGGCAATAGGCTGTGATTCTACTTCAAAATTTACTTCATGCGCACAAGCTGAGAGGAAGCGATGAGATCAGAAGATTCACAGTGCGCGCGCGCGATCGAGCCAAATTTAACTGAATTGGAGGTGGGAACTTAGAGACGTCTTGTTTTAATCTGCATATAACATTTAACATTCAGCAACAGACTAGTTTAACGGTATTCTAATGTTTATAATATTTTATGCATAGGCCTACAAAAACTCGCGTCGTGTGAGCCTTCACCAAACACGAGTTTTCCAGGTCTATTGTGACTCGCATCGCTTAAATTCTTAACTTCTATTGGTTTAAATGAATTGGTGATGGTTTGGGACATTAATATTTACTGTTTTTGTGGTTCAACTTGCTGAGATTTTTTGGCGACGAAATTTCTCAAATGTTGCCGCGGTTCTTCAGCTTGATACATCAAATGCGTTGCTGCATAGTTTAAAAATTCCAATCGTTTTGTTGCTTTAGTGCTTTACCCAGTGCATATTTCTCTTCTTACTTTGTTTTGAAAGCTGAATAGCAATTTGCTGCTTGAGAGGCCTGTGGATTTGTCTATAGCTTAGAGGCAATTCGTGCAAGGGTAACAACATTATTAATTAGGGCACTGTGCACGAAGCTTCAGTTAAAGGCAACCTGTCACGACGTTGATTGATTACAAGAACATAGGGATTTTTTTTTGTTTCCAGTCCCCCTTTAATTTATCGCATTGTAAAAAATATGGCGGAGCGCTGGAATCGTGTTTAGGCTATTGTTTTAGCTGTTGTTCTCGTTAACCAATCCACAACGAGAAAGATTGCCTTTAAAGGTTCCATTGTATTACCTCTTGTTGCAGATAGATAAGAGGCCAAAAAAATTCCTCTGCCATTCATTATTCTTTATAATATATTTACAAATGTCTACATCTACAGTTTGTTTGAAACGCAAGTAAATAAAACTTAACTAAACAAAACAAGTAACAACACCAATTCGTTATGTTTTGTAAATTACTCCAAACCTCACTTTACGACTGTTTTACTTTTACCTCAAACTAGGATCTATGAACATATGTTTTGCCAAAGCTGGGGCACATACAAAACGTAGATTTTATGAGGAGAAATAGTTGAAAACTTGCGGAAGGCCTCGCCTACCTCTGTTAATCTTGCGGAGGATCTCGTCCTCCTCAGTCGCTAATCATAGTAAAACCTCTGAATTTCTATACCTTATTTTATCAAAAATGAATACCACGAGCACTAGCACCATAAAGACTGAGATCGAGACTAAAATGTTGTCCTTTATCCGAATCTGAAGTACAATTGCGTACATAGAAGTTTGAAGTATTTTTCAAAACGAGGCCGTTAATTGAATTGATGTATTGCATTAGATAAAAGTACTAAAATGGTTCGCAGTTGCCTGTTCTGCGATGTCTTTAATTAACTGCAACCCAAGCGTTTGAATACAAAGAAAATCGCGTCACTTAGTAACAGTCACAGCTGAATACATGCTCACAAATATATGTTGAAACTTACGCAAAGCAAGCAAGTTTATAATCTAATTATTTCTAAACCAGTTCATCCTTGTACCAATGTTCTGAAAGCTTTATATATACATTATACACAACGTTGTGAAAAATTACCCAAAAAGCAATTAATTCTCAATGGATGATTTTAATCCTGATTTGAATTTACTGTACAAGTCAGGAATAAGTAGCTTGCAAGGTTTTAAAAGTTAAACTTAAGTGAACTGAAGTTTGAACTGGATCGGGAATAGCATTTGGTATCTGTGATCATAAATCAACCTTTAGAAATCGTTTCTGCTCTAAAATAGCTTGACAATAGATTAATGTGGCAACTTTCTGGGAGCACAGGGGATCGACACCACAAAAGCAGTAGGACCAAAGTTCCAGCCTGACCTAGAGGCGTCCTCAGACAAAAGTGATGTCCATCAGATGGTGTTCAGCTACTATTTTTAACACCCTATCACTATCAGTATTATCACAACTTTTTCTCGCCCTGACAAATTAATTACCCATAGTAGATATTTTACAATGGTTTGTCTTTAGCTAACAAGCTGCTGGTAATGGCTGGCTTGTGACGACACACCTTCTTGGTGATACGGGTAATCGAAGTTGTCGTATCGGTTCCACAGGTTATAGTCTGCAAATGACGGGGCCTCCCTGTATTCTGGCTGCGCAGCCATCAGCCTCAGGTCTTGACTATGCTGTCTCCCATAGCTGCTTGCAACGTGTGACGACATCGACATAAGAGGCAATGAACGCACAGTTACTGGTAGAGGCGGAGAACAACCAGGCAAGCTAATTTCGTCATTAATAGAAGACGAGTGTATTGACATTCGGTTCTGCAAAATATCCTGTAGAAATCATAATATTATGTTAGATTTTGCCCGATAAAAACATTGTGCTTAATATCACCGAAAGTTTCCAATGAAACCAAACAAAGTTAAAGAAATTTGTGTTAAAATTATTCTACTTTAACTTGAAGGCTTTCGCGCAACCGGCAACCTTTGCGACTAAATTTTCAAAACCGGCCTAACAGCGTACCGTATGAAGGTAACAACTGCAGTTACTTTCTTTTCGCGTGAAGCTTTTAATGATGGGAAATTGCAAACCATGACCTCATCAAAATGCATGTGCATCAAAAGGCAGCATTTTTGTCTACCACATTTTGGAGCTAATATTGCGTCATAGACGTCTACAGCCAGTCGTTTGATTAATTAGAAATACATAGAAAATCTTCCGCAAAATCCTATCCAAACAAGATAAATCACTAATCCTTATTAGCAAATCTCTCGAACTGTTTTATCAGCTGGGGTTTCAACCCCATAGACAGTCGCATTGAAAACAAGCCTGTTTGAAAGGTGATTAAATATATACACGGTGATATTGCTGTTTATTTAGAATTCCAAGGGTGAAACTCAAGATATATACAAACAACTAGACGATTGATTAGCTCAGGTTTGCACAAATATACTTTGAACTAACATAACTGAAGTGTTGCACAAGTAAAGGCAATTCAATGTAATTTGATTTCAAGCTGGAAGGAGAATTTCGCATCTAAATCGCGTCGTATGTAGTAGCGTGAATCAAATCTTTCAGCATTCACAATCCATTACTTGATGGCATATTCATATTTTCTGGCTTTCAGCCTTTCGATACAATACTGTTCACCTAAAAAACTCACCCCAATCTTGCCACCGTCACCGCCATTTAGCATCATCTTCTTCTTGTCCTTGCATCTCTTATTTTGGAACCACACGCGGATGACCCGCGAGCTTAGTCCAGTTAAATCTACAAGCTGCTCCTTCATCACAGAATCAGGGCGCGGGTTTGCTGCGTAACAACGTTTCAGCGTTGAAAGCTGTTTTTCATTTAGAACTGTGCGAACTCGAGTAGGTTTATCTTTTGAGTTTTTCTTTGAATTTGTCGTTTTACCCTTGCTGTCTTTTGAAAATGCTTCGATTTTTACTTCCTTGTCCGAGTTTGATGTCATTGGAGAGGTTTCCAGATCGACACTCGATGCTAAAATACAAGGTTTAGGACTGTAATAGCTTGGGCGACGTGGGGAGAGCGAGATCATTTGACCAGCCCCTGTTTTTGTCACACTGCTGTCAACCAAGTAACAATAAGTGCAATAGCATCAGGACTGTTCAAAGCGAATTGAGAACAATATATTTTAAGTTAAAAGAATGTCACAATTGAGGGTATACAGTCAATTTAGCAAGCATAACGGGGATTGTAGGATAGCAAAAACTAACGATATTAAAAATGTACGTAGATGACAAGACGTCCCATGGGGTTGCAGTCATTGGTCACTGCGACTTACCTGTGTCCTTGAATGTTCCAATACTGACATTGCTATTTACATCACTCCAACTGTCTTCCGAAATACTCACTCGGTCTTGAATGCAACACTCGGATTGGCAGAACAACAGGCCATCGCTGCTGACGGAGAACTGGTCGCCGGGTGAAAGTCGCCCAGAACAACCCACACACGCGAAACAGTCGACGTGAAAAATATGGCTTTGGGCCTTCATTACCAAAGAGTTCTTTTCAATAGTGTTGTTGCAACCTCTACATTGAATAGCAAACTCCCTATAAGAAAGTTGGGAGAGGGTCATTCTAGGAATATTTTGGCCTAACAACCTTAACAGCAGCGATTATCCAAAAGATTTTCTTTATTTCATCCTGCAACAGCTGGGGTAGCTATGAAAAGCTTCTGTTTTATCAAGAGTAAAAAAGGACGAAAAAGTGCCTACATGGACCCCAGTGCATAAACTAATTTTTCTTAATCTTGGAAAATCGTCATGCTTCAGAGCCATGCTAGATATTTATGTTGCTATTTTTAAGTAGACAGAAATTTCACAACACAGAAATTATGATATGATATTGATATGAATGATATTGGTAATGTGCAATGAAGAAATACATCTACGGAAAAAATAAAACTTCAA
The DNA here is from genome assembly GCF_057945365.1 of Rhopilema esculentum. Classification (NCBI taxonomy): domain Eukaryota; kingdom Metazoa; phylum Cnidaria; class Scyphozoa; order Rhizostomeae; family Rhizostomatidae; genus Rhopilema; species Rhopilema esculentum. The sequence goes on along the minus strand of NC_142834.1, from coordinate 5,301,392 downwards.
AAGCAAGGCCAAAACCTCCCGTGTAATTGTTCATACCAATGTCAATTATTGTGTTTTTTAAATGATATAATTTTCTTAAAGGATATTGAGTGTACTAGGCCTTATCGATTCAAGCAGTGATATTTTTCAAAACTTACAAGCGCGAGGCAATGCGAGTTTTATCGCTGTTACTATTACCATCTTGCTGCTCAAAATAATGGATATCAAATCAGCGCTTCATTAAGAAAATCTTTATCGATCGTAAAGATGATTTCAAGCGCGTATTGTCTGTCGGGCTTGCATTTGGACGCCGTAACAAGCATGGCGTAGGCTGTTTTCGCAGGTTTTTTTGCCCAGCCGATTTGCACTTCTAGGCTGACGTTTGTGTCGAACGGAAACACACCAAAAACGATGTACCGAAAGTTCAAATAATCAAGGATAAGCAAATATGAGAATAAAATTAGAGACCTGACACTTCGTTTTCATAGCCATGCTTTTAAATAAATACGTAGCAGTGAGCGACAACTGAGGCTGCTGTTTTCCAACAAAGTCGTGCAAAAACCCATTCCAGTTTGCTTATGATGCACAACACGTTTTCACTTCTACTCCTTTTGCAGATAATAGACCGCATTTTTCACTGTGAACTAACCGTAATACTTCAATAGAAAGAAAAGCTAATAGCTCATTACGAAGATGTTCTTATGTCTACCTAAAGCAACATTATTAAAGTAATACTCCAAGGATATAAACGTTTGGGAAGCGATAGATTGTTTATTCCAGACCAGCGTTAACGCGAGTAAAACCATTGATATTCTCGCAGCAGCTCAAATAATTCGTAGGCTATGCACAATTTTTATACGAAACCTTTGATATGATACCATGCCCTAAGATATCAAAATAATTAAAAAAATTCAGCAATGGTCACCCTCAATCTTCAGAAACTTCTTGAAAATCTAACTTATAAAGATGGGATAGAAGTTCTTTAGAAAATTTAGTAACTCTTTCTGGTTGAACTGACATTGATAGAAAAAAGAAGTATTTGCGACTGGTTAAGTGTTCTGTTTTATGTTGTCTAATGTTAGGTTTTTTGTTTTTTTAAGTAGCTGTTTGATACTATATATCAAAGAAATATTTAAGAACCTTTATCTGCTGAAAATCAACAAAAAACAAAAGGGAACGTATGTCAGGTGCATATTAAATAAGTTTAGTGGTGAATGGACATAACAGCATCATGGTATGGATATTGCTAAAAGAGGGTAGGGTTAAGGAGCTGAGAAGGAGGTGTTTCCATCCGACGAAATTTCGTGTCGTATTCTTTGTTTGCAAGACCTATATCCAATGCTAAGCACTCCTTTACTCATACAAAACCTCGTTTCAAAGTCCGAACAGAAGTAACAAATTCCATGTTACACTAAGCATGCGCGTATGAAACCATTTTAAATTTGGCCCCCATTTAATTAGTACCCAATCAGCGCGAGAATAGGTTTATTGCCAGTACACTAGGTGTTATAAATGAAGGTATTCCCTAAATTGCTTGAGATGGTACTGAAGGTCAGAAAATAATACGACACGATTTGGAGAAAGAACTTTTGAATACACACTGAAAGGTACAATGTGCAGAAGAGTTTGTTAAATTTAGTCTTGCAGATTTTACTGAACATATTTGAAGGTAGTTATTCAAAAGTAAAAAGAATTTGAAAATAAAGCAAAATATTTCAACAAATTCTGGTTGAACCTTGGAAAAAACAAAGACATCTTCGGATCATCTAATGTTTAGCTATTAGTATATTAGAACTTACATTAACTAAAGGGCTAAAATGAAGGTTACTACACGTATTTGCTTGCTGTAGTCGTGAAGATTGAGTAAAGTCCCCATATAAAGCCTTCACCTTTGGGTGTTGCATCGTTTACTTTGGCTGGGTTGTCTTGAACAAACCCACGTATAAATCTAACCGCGTGCAACGATAATCTTCAGCTTTCCCTCAGCAATGGCGCGATCAAGCTTTAATTTTGCAATATCTTCTCATCAAAGAAATAGCTATTTTGTTATCAATATTCTATGATTACATGCGGTCCTTTGATCAAAAGACTTCGTGATATGATTGTTTCTCTTAATTCAAAACATGATCTTTCTTCCTTTATAACCCGGTTCAAAGCTAAGCTATTGGAAATAGGCAGTTAAGTTACCCAGTAGAAGAGAAGTTTCAGGATTATTTGCTGTGTGACCTCTTTCTTCTTCGTCGATACGATTCTGTTGGACGTCATTATATTCAAGCAGAGACTATACCAGAAAAATGATATGCTAGGTTTACTTTTATTATTTATCATGCTGTATGGTTCTACAAAAGACTTAGCATATGTTTATATCTTCTGCAACCATACACTTCCGAAAGAAAGTTTTCATTTCTCTACCCAAAATGGTTTTTATTCTTAATTCAAATCAAAAGAAAAGTTCAGAATTTCAAGAAGAAAACCATAATAAGAAATTTGAAACACCTTAAGGAAAAAAGCGAATAGACCATGGTTGATGAATATGAAAATTAATGGAATCATGAAATATGTAAAAGGAATAAACAGTGACTTGCATTTCTCTGTTTATAAAACTTTTTTAGTATGTAGTTTGTATTCTGAAAGTCATGAGATTTCTCATTTTCCTATGTACAAAATACTGAAATACGAAACTGAAAGACGTTCATAATTTTAAATTTGTATAAAAGTTTTGATTGGTGGTTCCTTCAGTGAATCGTTGTAAACTGTATCGTTCTTCATTTTGTAATGTCTATACTAAGTCATGCCTTTTTTTAAATTTCAGTTTAACTTTTACCTGCAGTTGTTTTTAAACAAAAAAGACCAAAAACACGATTTTCTAATGGAACAATTACCGTTTCAACACAAACGTATTGTTGTATAAACTTTTACGGCAGATACCACAGTGAATTTTAGGCACCTTACCACAAACGGGAAAGCTATTTGTCTCTGCTAAAAATTGTGAACCGAGTAAACAAATTATCATGAATGTAATATAATCTTAACTATCCTATCATATGTGTTCATAAATTCTCTAGTCTTTAACACACTGGTTTTAATTGCAAGACGTATAAGTGAAATGGATTCCGTCGACCATGAACTAAAATAAGAATTACCAACAAATACTATCGTAATAAATTTTTCCTTGAAACTTTTAGAATAGCATTACTTGTATGACAATCTATGACACACCACAGCAAAGTATAATACTTCAAAATATACATTTAAAAGCCAAAACACTTTGACAATCTGTTCCGGGGATCAACGATACATGGTACAAAGGGAAATAAAATAATGCCACGTTGGAACAACATGTAACAAAGTGTAAACAAAACGACAATCACTAGTAAACAAAAATCGCGTTAAGAGCAGATTTACTATTTAAGCTGCAAATCTTTTATAATTTCAACAGGTGCTTATACATTAAAGCTTTTCCCAACGATGATATATACGAAGCAAATTTTTTCCTGTCATTCACTCAGTAGTGCCAAATATAAATTTTAGTAAACTCCATAGTTTCGATATTTTATAAAACATTACTCATCTCCGCTAAAATCACTGCTGCGCTTAACCGTCTTTGAACTGAAATATTAAACTTGCCTAAAAAAGTTGAAAACCAATAAGACAAGTTCTAAGAGGACATTTCTAGGGAATAATAATGCGATAGGGATGTTTTTCTTCTTCAATTGGCAACCACAACCTGCCAATTGTCACAGACTTTTCTGTATCAGTTTCTGTTGCCTCTTTATAGGGACGAGTCATGTTTGCCTGAATAACATGACATAAATAAACATGTTTCTGACTTTCAGACCTTAGATGTTCTATTGAGCATCAGCCATCACCCACTCCATCCTGTGTTTAATCCAAACAAAAACAAACGAACTGTCTCGAGCAAATGAGCATCATACCATTAAATGCAATGCAGTATCATAATGGCTGTAATAGTTTACTGGCGCTACACTTTTCTTTGTATAAATACCTCTAGTTAAGATTAATCCAGAAAAAGCAGTGACTCGTTTTTCCAACGAGACGCGGAATGCATTGGTGAGAATCTCGATAACGATGGTAATCCATGTCAAATCGGAACGAAAAGGGGAAACGATGCTATAGCAGGCTGAAATAGACTTTGTCTGAATACGAGTTCTGTATCAATACATAATGTAGGTCAGTTTTCCATGCAATCTCGACATTTGCAACACAAAAGGGCTAACTTGTTAACGATGAGTTTTAGAGCTAAACGAAGATCTTCTATTTCAATCTACAATTCAGAGTTAAACCCTTGGTGTTAAAATTTCAGTTAAACAGGAGTAACTTAAGATGAGAAAGAGCATGTCTCCTTTGAAACAAAAAAGCAAAAAGCAACTCGAAAGTAAAGGCTTTGAGCATTGAAATATGAAAAAAATTGTTTTTTTAAGCAAAAAAGATTCGCGTGCAATTAACATCAAAGATTATTCTGATCAGCACACCTGAATAAAAGATGTGAGGTTTAGGATTACCAGCAAACGTACAATGCAGTTTAATGGTTGTTCTTTTTGCGGATTCTAAACAATTTTGTGAAAACATGCTGCAAATCCTAACTTAGTTAATTAAGAAGAAGAAGGCGATCAAATATAAAGATTCTATTCATTAATTTAGCTTTTTATCACTGTTTGAATCACGAAATATAAATACGTAATAGTGATATGAATTGACCATTTCTTCAGTCCATACTCAAGAAAGAAGAGAGAGAACGAAAGAGACGGATCTTCAAAGCTACGATTACTGTGATTGACACTAGCAAGCATTGATGTGTGAAGACAAAAAGACTGTTGTCATTATATGAACCGAATCCAATAAGCAACTTACTTTTCATAATCGTCTCTACAGAATAAACTGCTATTCTTTACGAAGCAAGAAGGTGAAGAACTCAAGCTGGCGTTGCAAATGGAGCATCGTAGACAGGAAGAATGCCATTGAAGATCTGGTGCAACTCGGAAGATGTATTCGTCTGATATTGTTGCGTCACATCCATGACAAACAGCCATTCTTCATGTGAAACCTGAGTGAATACAAGTTGCTTCAATCAGCCGTCCGCTAGACTTGGCTATACAACACTACCAAAAGGTCTCATCAACATGTGCAAATATAATTGCTAAGGGGGTTTTCAGCGATCCTATCACGGGGGGACATACTAATACTGGCAATATGTGTGAGAAAATGAAGTCTGGTGTTAACTGAATTCTTTATCCATATTTTTACAGTGGGAAACATGATATTCCAAAGAACACAAATAAATAAAATCTCTAAATATATGACCTCCTGAAATAATCCCGCGCTAGTGTTCATTTATAAGGATAAAGGCTGCTCATTAATTTTGCTCTCCCTGCGAACCTGATTTGCATGATAATTTAGACTGTACTTAGATCAACTTTGATAAAAGCAGAACGTTATCAGATCCTCGTAGAAACTTTCACTTCTTAATTAGGTGTTTTACTTTACTTTAATATTTCACAAGTATTCTTGAAATAAGCCTTTACTAGATTTTATTAATCAATACGTTTTGACAATTCACTTAAATATATGCTATCCCTTATTCTTTCGTTATTTTAGGTCTTTGTAATACCAAAGGCTTTCTGGTGCTCTTCTAAAATTGTTCAAATTACAGGCACATCTTTGTTGAAGGGGTTTTGTTCTGCATCCAGACCAATATACATCGTTATAACTTTGCCACTATAACAGTACTGCAAAATACCGTTATTCCACGATCAGTTTTTTCATCAATTCACCAAAAATTAAAATAAACACACTTTTTCTATCGATACAAAAAGTTTCATATCTGTGACAAAAAGTTTTGATTTCTTCTCTCCTGTATAAATTCCCTGGCTCAGCTTTCTCCATTTCACTGGAAAACTTTTTACATTAATGCAGGTACCAATTATCTTTATTTAAGGCAGCATTTAATAGGAACAAATTGGATTACTTAGCGTAATTTGATTTAAACAATGTTATTACGAATGAATCTCCTGGAACAAATAAAACCTGATTATTAAAGCCTAGTTGCAGCTTGAAAGAAAACTTCAAAAAAAGGTTTTCTGCGTCACGAACCATTGCCCAGGCCGCTGCAAATAAGTGCAGCTTTACTGCAAATTCACGAAACATCTGGACAAATTCATGATTTTTCATCTTATCTTCAATTGATTTTGAGGGCATGTTTTCGACAAGCCTTGTCAAAATGAGTATGATGTTTAGTTCTAAATTTTACCATAGTTCTACTTTAATAAATTGAAAAATGCAAGAAAACAAAGAGAGTAGCCCTGGGCAAAAAAATAAAAAGCTGAGAGATAAAGCGAAGTAGTACTGGGCACTAGTACATTGAAATTTTCCCGCCGAGAAATAAGAGCCCAGATCACTCATTCGTCATCTACTGAAACAACACAAAACTTTGAACTCGATAAACATGAATTCAATCGCCAAGTCAACACCATTCAAAAAGAATGTCATGGTAAGTATTGCGTCTTTGACTTTCAAAACAGTTTTTCATTTCAGGATGCTTTATCTGCAACAGAATCAATCTCAAAGCACGGTATCATAACAACGCTCAAGGGAGGGGGGCGTGGGTTGCAACAACCATTCGATTTTTGCAATCTGTTGGTGCTTTTTGGGGGAAATCTTCAAGTATATAAGCAAAAAAGAATGGCTTTCCCATCCATCTTGTCTGCAAAATCGACCAAAAAGATACGGACTCCGCGATTGCTCTCAATACGGATTTGATGGAAATTACTGTTTGCATACCTGTCAATAAAGCGCTAAATTCTGTATAGACAGAGCTGTTTAGTTGCCTGATGACCGCATAAAGCGTCCGGTTCTATACAAGAACATCCTAAATATGAATTTATTCACATTTGATTTTGGATTTTTCAGAACGGCTAATTGATTCTGGTGCCAAATACAATATTTCTGAGGAAAACAAATGGCCTAAAATCTTGGTCGAGTTAAGTGTAACTTGCTAAAAATTTTAGGCCTTTGCTTAGCTCAATAACCGTCAAGGGACTGCAAACTCTGCGAGTCTCGTGCCTTTCACGATTTTCATTAACAAAACAGTGCTGCAAAGCGAACACATTTTCTTTCAAGTTTCTTTGTTTCCATGTTGTGTCCCATCATATCAACTACGGTTGCATGCGACACCTTTAAAGAATTTCGATAGAATGTCGGAGGGTTTAAATCAAACCCGTCTTAAGGCAACCCAAAAATCTGGCTATTTCCTCAAAAAACAAAAACATTGATCCCCGATCAATGTATCTAACTGTGGAAACCTTCCTTAAAACATAAAAAACGATGTCATATCTGCTATACTTTCTCTTGTTTTTGACCAGCTTTGCAATCCTCAGCCAATGCTGCATTTATTAATATCCTGTGTATTTCTAACGCTACATAATCAAACGAGCTAAACAGACGAAACCTGACGGTACGCGTGCTTTGAATAAATGTAGTGAAAGCTACTGTTCAACAGACAAAAGAATCAAGATTTCAAAGCTGTCACACGAAAAGGGGAAATACGACGCATTATGCTTTCAAGTTGCAACACTATCCGCCTTGCCTCGCTACTTTTGCTTCGATATTCGTTGATCGTGTTATTTTTGACAATATTCATAATCGCAGCAAACCGATAATCGTTAACCACATTCAAATTTGGGCCAAATTCGCGTTATTGCGAAACTATAAGGTTGTCTATAAAAAAGTAGTAAAGGTATGAGAAAGAAAGACCCTCCTCCGTAGAGCCCCGTCAGCTTACCTTTTACGCATATTATTGTTGTCTTGCGAGCAAGGGTTGGGAAAATCTAGAGAGATTTCAAGGGTATAGCCCCCCTTAACAAGCGAGCACATTTCACATGGGCAAAAATGTGTTTGCACTCCTTTATTATGCCCTTAAAATTCCGCGGATGAGCTATTTCCTAGCAGTCCTGCGAGTCTGTAGATAGTTTAAATGAGTCATGAAAAAGAATCCATTACACAAATGCAAGCATATTGGGTGTGTTCATGGGCGTGGTCATGGGCGTGGTCGTATGAGTGGTTTTTTAGTAAAAGTTACCTAGTGCAGTGCCCATCCTAACTTTTAAGAACGGCAACCATACTTAAGACTTCTTCTTAGCAGTTTTTTCACCAGCTTTGTTCTTTTTAAGGCAGCTGTAGGCTAGGTCACAAAATGTTAAATTTTAGTATACAGGAAAGATACGCCCCATTCAGGAAAAAAAAGTACTCGACCAGAATTTTTATATTGACATCCAGGTCACACTTTACATCTATGTTTTCTATGCAAATCCTGCGCACACTTTTAGAAACAAAATGCATTGAATGTCTTCAGAGCAACTAAGACTAAAATGAAAATCACTTGACTGTTATGAAACGAAAAAACTAACTTGCATAAAATCATCTAAGTTTGACAGAAAACGGAAAAGGAATACCGCTAGCCCCTTTAAACATGCTACATGGGATGCCCTAATATTATGAAAGAAATTAACCTCCGAAAAACAAGAATGCTTGTCAACATATAAAGGTGTAGGCCAGGCCAGTTCGCCATCCACCCCTTATAGAACCTCAAGAGACTTTGTTTCAAAACATCGCTTGGCACAGCACCAGAGCACAGAACTTGAGGCTTTGAATTCCACGTGTCTTAATATTTGCCTATAGTTCAAAGATCGTACACATTAAAAGATTTTGTGCGCCACTGCTACAATTAACGTTTGTTTCAGTGGTCGAAAAAAGATGGGCACGTCACATAATCTTCTGTGCACGATGACGGTTTTGAACCACAGTGCAAATTTACCCACCATTCAACTCATCAAGGCCAAATTCAGGTTTGCTTTTTGCAGGCTCAGCAAGGACATATTTACCTTCCACAAAACAGTATCACTTTATTAACTATAGAAATGTACTCCGGTAGTTGAGGTGGATTCGCCTTTGGCAAAATCATTCTGGGAGGTGTAGAATTGAAGCTATGCTACTCCTTGTGTTGTGGAATGCTGAAAGCATTGTGCTGGCCTCCATGAAATACGAGACTAGGCGAGAAGGTCATTCCATTCCTATTTCTCAACGTTCAGTTCTTTAGTTTGTACACAAAATCTCAACAATCAAGGAGTTAAATGTGTCTAAACAAATAATGCCTTCAGTTTTTTATACAAACAATTAAAAAAAAATTGAATAAACTTTCATGCCTGTCTTTTCATGTGATGGAGGGTAGATCGTCAGTTGGTTTACAAAACCCTTAATATGTCGAAAAATCACCTAAATATTTTTCCATCTTTACCTCTATCGATAAATTTTACTATTCAACCCCCATTACCGCATTGATAAATGCTTAATAATCCCGTTAAGCGCATCACAGGGGCGGAAATTATGGGGTTTGGGGTGCTCAGGCCCCCCAATCAGCGATGTCGTCGGAAAATTCAAGCTTTCGTCGGATAATTGACAACCGTTCAACGTGTCGAAATTACTTCTGAAGAAATCGTTCTGAAAGGGAATTTTAAGCTAATCTAAGAGACGTAATTGCCAAATTATCTGCTCATTTCGCTTAGGGGCGAACACTTGATCAAATATTGGGGGGGGGGGCAAGCCTATTGTTTTAATAAGATGACGTCACATTTCCCATTGTTCTAGAACAAAATAGCATTGTCCTCTAAAGTATTGGGGGGCGGTTGCCCCCCCTCGCCCCCCCCAAGTGTCCGCCACTGATTTCGCTCCCAGGTGATCTGCATGTTCCCTTTTTACCCCAGGGGCCTCTATAACCTTTCTGTGCCCTTTTGCAAAATTTGAACATAGCATAGCTGATAAAATATTAGCCAGTACTAAGTAATCAAACAAACAATATATGACCAAAATCAAAACTGCTTGTGTGTTGCGAATTGTATATTTAATTTCAATTCCGTAAAGATTAGTCGAAATTTCCATCGGATTCTTTCGAAGAAAAGTTATTTTCAAACGTATTTCCCACTGACGAAAACAAGATAAAATGCATAACACGAATGTACGACTTGTCAAAAGCGTAATCGGTCGACCTCTTGTATCATCAATTATCTTAGATGAGATATCGATCTTGATATCAAAGATTCTAAATGGATTGTTCTTCTTGCTACTTAATTATGGCGTGGTCAGCAAAGAATTCTTAGGGTTCCGTCAAAAAATCACCTGTTTTCATCAAAATGTGCAGTTTCTCTCAAATAAGACATAATCAAAGATATTATCTTGTCGGAAAATTGTAGGCCTGGGCCTCCCAAAATGAAAGCTTGAATTTTCGTTACTGGCGCATCATGTGTGAGCCTCACGCATTCGAGACCGCACAAGTAATTACATTTACAACATATAACAGAACTACATCAGTTATCACAAGTTCAGGTAGCGCAAACTTTAAGGCCAGAATAACTTATAATTTAAATTAAACGAAAAACGCCATTAAAAACATTCAAAATAGCTGAAAAATTTCTGCATTTTTAGGTATAATAAATAAAAACTTCAAATACGAAAATATAAATGTTATTACCAATGCATATGTGTGTTTCTTGTTGATTTAACCCAGAATAAAGTAATGTTGTTTATAATAAACTATCAATTAAAGTTAAAACAGATTTAAAACTTTAAAATAAAGAAGCTAGTATTTATTCAACATCTATCTATTTAACATGCTAGATGTAGCATAGGAATTTTTTATTGCAGTTTAATAATTTACACAATTGTTGTAACCGATGATCTTATAGTAAACGATAGAATGAAGCAATCAGAAAAACGGCAAATTTTCTATGTTCAGCTCAAGCTTATAGAAATTGGAATACTATATAATTGGCAAAAGCTAGCATGATAGCCTTTGCAATATTACAAAATTAACTTAATGAACACTTTCAGTTCAGAAAATAGCAACAAGATTGGGTTTTATTTCCCTCTTTTTATGAAGATTTAGTCATAGAAAGAATGGGTATGAAATAAAAGAAATGAGAAGTAGAATTAAAAATGTTATTCATGATAATCCTTCAGTTACAGACTTACTACAAATAAATAGAGTTAGTTACATATGAAACAAAAAAACTTTTAACAAACTTTAAACTGGTCTACCAGGAGGTTCTTCTAGGGATCTCTTATTTTTGTATATATTTTTTTTATTGGCCTAAGAAGTTTTCATCTGGTGCTTAAAATGGTCAATAGATTCCAGTAAATAAACGTAGCTAAATGTGAATACATGTTCCTCGGTAATGATGAACAACTAATCGGAATCTCTGAAATTAGTAACATCAAAAGTGATCTGAAATTAGTAACATCAAAAGTGTTTTGAAAAAATAGAATCAAATGAAAGCGAACTGGGATAAAACGTAGAAGAATAAAATTTGATATGATACAATTTAATGAAACATAGTTTGATTTAATGTAAAATTATATTTCATGACTTGATAAAATATAATTCAAAATAATTTGATCTATATTATACATTACATTTCATTTACTTTTATTATATTGTGTAATGTTATACTATTTTATATTATAACATCTTATTAAATTATATTAAATTATGATATTACATTATTAAATTATGATATCTTATCATATCATAATATATTTTTAGCATTAGGCATGATTTCATAAATTATTAGTATACTTAATTGCCAATTTATTAGCTAGCTTCAGTTTAAATTACATGACAATTCAGAAGGTAAAATAAGGAATTATAGGGTTATTGATGTCCATAATATTCAAAAGTGACGTCATTTCGACCGTAAATGTGATGAGTGGGAGGCAAAAATACAAACTTTGAATAAATATTTGGTCAAGACCAACCGACTCGGAGCTGCTATTTGCAGCGAAATTTCACGAATTATTGGCATCTTAGCAGCGTTTGTATCTCCAAAAATATGCATACAATATCGGCATATTTGTATAAAATACACACTGTTTTTATTGGAATACAATTTTTGCCGTGTCTGAATATTCTGAAAAATTTGTGATTCTAAGCCTAATATTGTTCTTGAACATTACCAAATTTACAAGCTATACTGCGTGTAAACTTGGAAAAATTTAAAAAGAAACAATCTTTGCTCGTGTATCTTTTTAATATGAAAATATTTTCGGAAAAGAAACATACTAGCACAGTAAAAGCTTAGCTGGTGTTGTGTGTGCCTCATCTCAAAAATGTTATGTGTAAGCCATGCATGTCTTGACTCCCAAAGATACTTAGATAGATAAAAAGCCGAAATGTCGATGAAACTTCAATAGTTTTGAGCTTCAATTATCTTATAACATTTAATCTTGTTGATAGAAACTATATCAGCTTTTGGTGACGCAAAACTTGAAGATATAATCCGAAAAGCGGGATTACAGTAACTTGAGCATATTTAGGTACCTGCGCCTGGCACTCTATAGAGTACTATCATCAGTTAACGAAAAATGTGTACATGGCATAATCAAATTCATATACAAATGGGACGACTTCATACCGTACCGGCTTTACGTTAACAAGAAAACATTGACGAATACACCGTGAAATAAAGGCGTAGAAGACCGTACGTAATGAAAAAGGTATAGAGTAAACGCCTGTATCCGATACGACTCAACAATAATCGACAATCAGGCTAGTAATGCAAAAAAATCCTCCTCGAAGAGTAGTATCTTATCGAATTCAATCGTTCACACACTTCTGTTTTCATTTCAAACTTGTTTGTAAGAGTCTCCATTTTATATCGTTGTTATCAGCGTTTCTGTGAAAACGCAAGGCCGAAACGGTATGCGTGTGGCATTCACTGAAAACAGCGGTCATTTAAACTTTTGAAGGCAGAGTCGACCTAGATTCATGGTGCTTTGCAATTTCTATGCCTTGTCAAGGCGAGCATCGTTGATGTTGTCGAATATCGCTTCACTCATTATCATTTAGTATCAGCTGTTTTCGCGAGCCGTTATGTAATTGAACACAACCAAGTCAATTCCAAGTTTCCTATTTTTAATTTAATCTCTTAATTTGTTTTTTTTCTTCAAATACATATTATCAAGGAAGGAATAGTTGGATATAAGTGTCGTAATATATTAGTATTTATCGTTGGATATAAGTAATAAAGAACGGCTGAGTTTGTTTAGCTAAAAATTTATCAATGAAATGATATCATTCTTAGCAAAACAATATTTATGTTCAATTAACAGGCATCTTTTTGACTTTACAATAAGCTTTAAATAGTTAATTTGACAAGAGTAGCCTGTAAATAGAGTTCTATCTGCCAAGATATTTTTAAAGCAGATAGAGATGATTATAATGTAAATATTGCAGAGGGTCAGTGAAACATATACACTTTTCACCGTAAATACGTATTTTGAGTGCAAGGAGCAATGTACTGGCAGATAGGGAGAACCTTTCAAAAACTGACACGTTTATCCTTTAAGCACTTTTCAAATGAGCAGCTTCAGAATATAATTAACTTTAGAATGTCTTAGTTCATAAATTCATGACATAGGGTGGTGCACCTTGGTGTGGCATTTGGTATTTTTCGTACTATTTTAAATAAAACTGCTTCCAATTTTCAAATTTTTAAGGCTTAAAAGTTTTCTCTACAGAAAGCAAAACAGAAGTCTATTCATGAGCTTGGCAAGATCAATTGAACAGAATGAGAATATGGGTGAGTTACTCATCATACTTGGGTGAGGTATCTGACCTTGGAGTAATTAAAACAACCTGGTTATGTTATACCTTACATTGCTTAAAAATAATCTGAGAATTATGTTAGGCAGAAAATCAAAAAAAGTTTAAGAACATTGAGGCTGAGCAAGAATTAGGTATTCTTATAAAGGAAAGTGTGCAGGGTAACAATGAAAGGCCAACTCATTGGTTTTGTTTGCACTTAAATGAACAAGTGTTCACGCAGCACAGCACTATCCAACCTAGGAAAGGCATCCGCTACTGCATATATGCAACAACGCTGTTCTCTCTTATTGGAAGCAGAGGAACATCTGAACAGTGGAATGCCGCTAACATGCGCCTTTGGAATTTTCATTGCAAAACACGAGCATAATCTGACTTTTTATCATCAACAAAAAGATTGGACTACAGATACGCGGGAATTGCGATTTTGGTCTGCAATTTACTAAGACCATCTGCCAATAACGAACATTACAAGCTAAAAATTTCGTTTGTTTCGCAATTTATTCACCGACTAACCTCCATAATAGAATAAAAATCATGTAGGATACGATTTTTCATCATGAAATAAGGTTGTTCCATGTTTAATTTCGAGTACATTCTGTCAAAATCGCGAATATTTTAGCTCTAAAAGTATATAAGAAAACTTTATAGCTTTGGTTCTACAGATAGCCCAAAATGCTTTCAATCTAAATAATTTGAGCCAGGATACGTCTTCAAGAAAATCTTAATAGCTTTCCTTTTACAAATAATGTGAAAGAATGTTTTTCCGTGTGATAACCGTGCTATATCGTATAAAGATATCTTAAGGACCTTTGGAAAACCTTGAAGGTATCATTATGCAATGGAGATACTCTTCAAAAAACAATGGGGCAATCAATCAAAAATGGGAGCCAAACAAAGAGTAGTTTTCTAATTTTTTGCTTTTTTTGAAATCGCGAATTCTGCGTCGACTGATTTCAGTTGTGCTTCCATTTTACAATTTTCTGAATTCAAGTGCGTCAAGCAAAACGAATCTTTGTGTTTTTGAGTATAAACAGCAGAGTATTGACTTTTTAATTCATTTTCGAAGTATTTAGTAACCCATTCAACATCATCCAAAGCATCAGTGTCCTTGAGAGTCCAATGGACGAGGAACGGTTAAGCAAAATTCATTTACTGTCTCTTGATTCGCAACTGCCGAAATTTCTCTATTAAAGACAAACATCCATGGACAAAGTTACCTAAACCTGATTTGTCTTGTAATTTAAACTATGGTGGCAGCCATTCACTGAAATGAATTATTGATCATAATCTTCCACATCGAAGACGCAAAGTGAACAACTAACCTGACAGAACTTGACTGATCATAAGTTACCGCTTGCTTAAGAGAATTTGAAACAGTAAGTTGCAGCTGGCAGTGGGCTTTGCGGCGACATTGCAGCGAATCAGATTGCGAGTAAGCTGTAGTCCCTCTGGCGAACTGTAGACAGAGTTTCATGACTTTTAAGCATGCGCGTGAAAAGTGTGTTTTGTAAAAGAATACGTGATACGAATAGAACGCTGGATCACTGCTCAAGGCTACGTCGCCTTGATAGGTGCGACATTAAGAATGACAGATGATCATGATCGGAGAAAGGCAAGCAAGGTTGTGGGACAGAGGTCATTCTCATCAACACTACAAATCCAATCAATGTAGCTAATTAATTATAACGGATCACATAAACCGTTCGTTGAATGTGAAGTATTTCTTCGAAATAATACTGGGGCTCATTTCCTTGTGATGTGACGTTGATCATGGACATCTGGCGGGCTTTCAGAGAATGACTTAAGAAGTAACAGGCCTGATAATAACCGACCAGAAATACTGAACAAAGTTCGTCTCTTTGCATAGCTGACAATGCATAAAGATTGATTTAGAAATCCGAGCTCTAATAACAAGGTTTTATAAACGGTTTGCTTCCTCTGAAAAACATAAAAATCTACATGTATTGGTTTGCAAATAAACCATTGCTAGTTTCATGATATCTGTAAAAACCTTATAACTATTCTGTTCTCTCTGGGCAGATTAACCCTTAGTGTAGCTTCCTAACATTCTAATCGTTAGAGAATTGTTTGTTTTTGCCAAGACATTATCAATGTTTCATTATGATACTCTTCAGACAACAAAATTCGAGGTCCGCGCCACTAATCCTAAACTGGAGAGGCAAGCAATGTAAAGAAAGTTTCCTCTCACCCCCTCCCCCCCCCCCCTCCCCCCACTAGCTTCAATTTGCGCAAACATTTTGCTGGCGCTATTTTATTTGAGTACTTTGGATCAATTTATTTCTTGTAATCTAAAGGTTTGTCTATAAAAGCAAATTTAGTCCCCTGCCCCCTTCTGAATAGACCTTCTTACCATGCAATGCTTTGCTACAACATCATGGCTCCTTATTGGTACAAAAGTAAGAAACTTTCTTCTTTAAGTGGTGCAGTGACTTTTCAAACGGCTATGCCTCTCCTAGATTCACTGCATTGCAAACAAACTTCGTATCATGGGTTACTCTAATGATTGAATAGAAGATATAAAAAATGTTCTTCTTGACACTGCAATTGGTTGTGACATTGCACAACTTGTGCAATGGAGGCAACAAGCTGTTCCATTTATAAACCATGTCATTGCATTCTGTTTGTCTCTTTTTATAGAACTAATCAATCTCAGCTTTCAAAGAGTACTTTCAACGAGTACAATCCACAGTCTATGATGCTTATGAATTCTTGATAATTCTAGGCGATTCTTTGTGAAAAATAAGTTGCTACATAACAACAGCTATTTGCCAATCCTGCGGCACAAGTCAAAGCGAAGAAGTACATAGTTTCTTATTTCTCCACTCAAATATTGGAACTTGTTCTCGTTGACGGTAGCGTCTATTTGACATTCTGGATACCGATAAAATTTATTGATACAATTTACATAGACTTAGGAATGCAAATCATAGATTGAAAATAAACACTGGTGTGTTAATAGAATAGAATGCTTCTCTTCAGTTTGAAAACAATGTTTATAAGAACAGTACTCATTTGCGTCACAAGTATACCGTCAAGTAAAGGAAATAGCCTTTCTAGCCGGTGCATAAGATGAACTTACGGATGGCCGTATCTAATGCACAAAGCAAATATATGTGAATAAAACCATGCTCGGTGCATTCCAAGTTACAGGGACTAAAAGCGCATCGTTTACGATACTTGAAATTACTGTTTTACCGATCTGTCATATAGTGATCGATGCCGTAATGTGGACCTCCACACACTTCGGTGAAAAGAAAATAATGGTAGTTGTCCAATATCTTAAAATAAACCAATATCTTAAACTTATTTTCCTTGTATATTTTTGAGTGTCCTCTTAGCACCCGGTTTTTGGGATCCCTACGACGATTGCAAGAATTTAAAGATAAAGTATGTATACATTGCTTCAAATGTCTGGATTTTAGGAAGAAAGTATGGGTGTGTTGCTAGGTAAGGAACAAGGGCACTAGAAGAAAGGTGTAAAGGGCTACTTTTGGCATTTAGAAAGAGGGCATACCTCCCACCCAACCCCCCCCCCCCCTCCCCTCCTGGAAGTTACTCTACATCTCTGGCAGCAACCTAAACAAGGCGGAGAAGTTTAATTGCATGCACACGTGCTTTTTTCGTTGAATTTCTTTAATATGCATAGTGTAGGAAGAGTCAAAAGCATCTGCAAATTAAATTTGCCATTTACAAAACTTCTAGGAAACAATCATGAGTGAAGACGGCCATGCAGTTTAAGTTTAAAACAGCTAGGCCCAACTTTCAACTATTGATACAACCTTTTCATTATAGAGGTTGAATTAATAAAGAGTCATATGTAGAAGTTAGCTTGAATAACAGGCGAGACAGCTGAACATCACGCCATGCACAAATCGACTGACCGATCACGCACATTGCTCAACTAAAAGCAAACAGTATCAACCGTTGCTGCGAGATGGCTTGCTTACAAAAAGGAATCCCTGTCTGTGTAATATACAAACAAATCGTACCATCCCCTCATTTTGTGTACAATTTAACACGCTCATTGAATTGACCAAGCATGGTAGAAAACAAATATCCACCACTCGGCACAAACGCGAACCATTCCAAATACCCTGTTTTAATTCGTAAAAAAGTATGCTGAAAATCTGCCGGTCGAAGGTGCGTGCGAAAGGAATTGGTGAGAAACAAACCACCACCGGGTTCTGGCTATGGGAACAATTGATAAAAGGAAGGGAAAGGGCCTAGATTTTCTGTTGAGATACATTTCGACTATTTAGTTTATGTTATCATTTTTTGTTCTTTCCATCTACACGAGAAATGGTTATAGAAGAAAAATTCAATACCTGAATACGGGAATATTTTGTGTATTTTAGGGACAAACTACCCTAAGGTAACATACTTGATTAACCAAAATGATGACAAAAATTTTGAAATATACTTAAAAATGCAAGGAATAGAGCGATAGAACACGCAGAAGGCCCCCCCCCATATTTTTGCGTGATGCGTTATTGGCCATATTTTCGTGCGTGAAATCGTAAAATTCGTGCGTATTATCTCGATTTTTTATGCGTGATTTCTTGAATAAAGATTCCTACGTAAAGCGTGGAACATGAGTTTTTCTTGCTTTATGTCGTGAAACGGCTTTAACTATCCGTGAATTTGTGAATGAAACTTTGAATGATAATTTTAAAAATTGTCTCAATTTGGTGCGTAATGAACCAATAATAGTTAAATCTCAAATTAGCATTCAAAGTTTGAAAGTTGTGTTGTAGTCCTTCAAACAAGGCTCTGATGAGCAATAGTTGATATTACATTTATTGTTTGCGCGAGAGTGAAAATCCAATTTTTGCAATGCATGAATGCGTGAAAAGTAAAAAAATTGTGCGCGAATGCGTGAATCACAACAACTATGAGGGAGCCCCGCAGAAGTGACATAATTTGAGCACTAAAGCTGGATTGTTTAAAATAAGAAGGCTAGCGTTTGTGAAAACGCTGTAGAGTTGAATAAGGAGGTTCTATTTTGGCACTGGGACTAAAATGGGCAGTCTACCCCTTTTCGACGGTATATTAGTAGAATCTCTAGGAATATGTTCCTTGGTATTTGCTTCTACTGTTGTCATTCCGTATTCCAGCTTAGCTTACTCTTGCCCGAACATGCAAAGTCAATTCCCATACCACTATTTTAGGCAAATTCATGTTTTTACCTCAACCTTCACATTGCTGAAAGAAAGATGAGGGGCCATACTCCTTAAAAGATAACAATCCAAGGCAAAAAGAATCGCTATGGTGTCAGTTGATAGATGTAAGTCTGCCCTGAAACCAATTGGAATATGTAGCCATTTTGTGTCAATAAGGACAGCGTAGATGGAGGTCTAAGCCACTCCCTCTCCTCTTCAAATCAATATTTCGCCAGAGGTGCTTACTCAGTCAGCCTATTAGGAACATACTTATAGTTTCAACGATATCAATGTCGTTGGTGTGTTGTTTGGCCTTAAAATTATATCATCAGAGGCAGGGATAATAATGACAGCCCACACTAGAAGACGGTAATAATAAGCATAATGTTGTACGTTGAGGATCAACCTCAAAGGCATTATCATGCTGCAAGTAAAGATCACTTTTGATCATATGGAAGTCATTTGGCAGCAATACTCAACTTCCATGTTTCGTCCAATCCAATAACCTTTCTACTTTGTTTTTCCCTCCTTTCCAGAATTGTTTTCCTTTTTCCTTTGACTCACTTGGCAACTTATTGGATGAACTAACAAAATGACTTGAATGACAGGTTTTCACACCCCAAAATGACAGGTTTTCAAACCCCACATTGACTTTGTTAGCACCATACCTTGATGAATGTAGGAGAAACCTGGCCATTCACTTCCTTGACATTAAACTGGGACAAAATAGTATGTCTCCAAATTCTGTTGGTTTGCTTAACCTCTACATCCTGAGACAAACCAAGTTTAGTGACAAACCAAGTTTAGTGACAAACCAAGTTTAGTGACAAACCAAGTTTAGTGACAAACCAAGTTTAGTGACAAACCGAGCTCTTAACAAAACTTTCATGCACCATAAACCTTAAAAAATAGACTTTGTATAACGAACATCAAAATAGCGGTAAATGAAAATGTCTCAGAACTCCTTCATTACTGCCACTTTTTTGCTAAAAAAACACCCCCAACCAACGGATACCTTCTTATTGCGAATAGTAAATTTGATGCCACAAGTGTTCGCTTCAGAGAGGTTCCATTGTTTCTAAAAATTTGCGATTGTCTACTTCTCTCTGCTGTTCTGGCCAGCGTCTAGAACATTTTTTTATCTGTTCGTCTTCTTTAATATTTGTGGTCATGTTGATCTTATGATGATATTGAATGAAATCTAAATGTATTGCATACAATCTAAATTGAACCTAAAAACCTTGCAAATATCAATACATGATCCAATTTTCTTAAAAGGTATGTTGATTGGAATCCCTTAGATTCTTGAATTTTGTCATTAAAATGCAACGTATGACTTGACAGCAAGCTTATAAACACAATTTATCTAAATAAGATTATAGTGCTGTGAAGTGAGAAAATATTATTGATGTAAAATGCAAGTTTGAATAAGCAAAGAAGACAGTCGTGTTGGCAAACTGTGCCAGGAAGGTTACTTGATAAGGAAAAGGCTTTTATAAGTAATGATGGGAAAATTGGTGCAGCTGTTGTTTCAAAGAAGGCAAAAATGTTAATAATGACGTTTTCAAGAACTTTAGACAAGAGGGCTTTTGAGCGTTGCCAGTTATCAGTAAGTCAAATACCACTGACACTGACAGAAATACCACTGACACATTGCAGTGTATTTAAAAATTTGAATGAAAAGTTTGCGAACGTTTCGATTGGAATATTTGTTGAAATCGTCTCCGAAATAGGTACAGACACAAATAAGGGACTGATGTAATAGCGAAGAAATTATATTGTAATAAACATTCATCGTGAATAACTAAAGTTGCAGTTTTAGGGGCAAACCAGGTGGATGAGTACGCTGTTTTCAATACCAATGGTTGTTGCCGTTCTCGTGGCATGTCTGGTATCGAAAAATGCTAGGATTCAAAAAGGTTGTGCAGCTCAACAAATCTAAATAATATGGGCAAAAAGGATCTTAGTGGACTGGTGTCATGGCCAGACCGATTTCAAATACTGTCAGCAAATCAGTCTTTTTAGGATGACAAACTTAAACTATCTGTCTCGCTGAATGCAAGGTTGCTCTAAAATTCAGACAGTTAACAGAGTGCGAAAAAAGGCTTCGATAGAGAAAAATTTTAGGCAGGGTACTGAACTTTTGTTTTAGCGTGCAGTTGGTTTGGGATTCTCTTCTTGCATTGAATTCAGTCAACTTTATTCGCGAGTAAAGCATACTGACAGTGTTTTTGTATGACGTATTCACAAAAGAAAGTTAAAGCAAAAGAAAGTTAAACCTGGTTAATGAATGCTCAAGTAAGCTGGCCTTAATGCCTGTTCCGCTTTCTACTAGCGATGCCAAACAGTTCCATAAGCGCATTTGATTACCTCATGAGGTATCGGTTAACCCTCTGCTAGCGACTGTGTGCCCTATTAATCCTTATTGTATTGTAAAGAATACCTAATTCATCCACAAAAATGGCTGCAACTTTCTCTGTCTGAGGTGAAGAGCTACCATAGTGAAGCGAGTCTAAATTACTCTTTCACTCTTTCAACCGCCCCCAAAGACATGTCTAAAATCATTTTTGTTAGCTTATCCGATAATTCAAAAATAGCTGCAGGTAACTTAGTAAATAGAGGATTACATAGTCAGTCGATGATAATAACATAAGCTCTAAAGACACAAAAGTGAAAAAGGAAAATAATCTAACTCACCTCTGTCGAGAGCTGCTAAGAGTTCGCTGACTTGTTTGGTATGCACCCAGCTGACCGTGCACTTTCACTTAGTTGAGCCCTGGATGCAAAAACGGAGGTGCCATAACATAACTGAATTCAGATAAACTACAGGTCAATTATTTATTTAAAAAGGACGTCTAGTCGTTAAACGGAGTTGCCTTATCGCGTGGCATACACTTATAAATCAATAATGCGTTCTCGACACAGCACCAATGTTATCTCAGACCTATTTGCAGAAAACTAACACAAGCTTACATAAAAACACTTGTTTACCCCGTAACAATGCATACGGGAGACGAACGCAGTCTCGTCCTCACTTTCATATCAAGGTTGGCACCGAGACTCGATAACCTTTGTTCCGTTCTAGTTGTTAATTTGCTACAAAAACTCGCCCGATATAACCTTAAAAAAAACTTGAGTTTTAGACTTTGTCTGTATAGATAGGGAACATCATAGCTGTAAGGTAATTCATCTAAATATATTTGAGAGCAACGTTTGGCTACCCGTAAAAAATATATCTAATAACGAATAAATAACTTTTCAAGAACTTCTCTCCTGGTCCAACGCCAAGACTCATTCCTACAATGTACAGTGAATCTAATCCTAAAGAGTGTCCCTTATATTTGCAAATACCGTTAGGTAGGCTGGAGCAGCAACGATGGTTGTCATTAAGCTCAAATAAGTAGGCATTAGAATGGAAAGAGTCAGTGATCTACGTATTAAGCCCCCTAAACTGCAGATTGGATATGAACCTTTTGAAAGAGAGCAGAGAATCCTTGTATGCAGCACACCACAGTGACTGATATGATAATCAGTAATAAGGCAACCTTCTCATAGACTGCGCTATTCCTGATCATGAGACAGTTACCAGAAGCCAGTTTCTTACAAACGTACTTCTTTTTTGTAAAATTAGGGAAAACCGACTTTCCTTTTCGACTTAATTACTATCCTGTTGCCTATTTGTGTGATTGGCAGAGAAAAATATCATCTTCAAAAACCCAGATGTCTTGATTAAGCTAAATTGCCCACCATTAAGTATCAAGAAGCTACCAACAACGAGCAAACATGCATACAGCAACATCTATGGATAATAAACATCTAATACACTGAAACTGATAAAAATGGTCTTAAAATACCAGATGGAAATACAATATTGCATTGTGTCAAAGTTTAACAATTTGTGTGGTATAAGAACTCTCATTTCGAATGGTATCTAGAAATGATGCTTTGTGAGTGTTGAAGTTCTTTCCACGGGTTTTGATGATAACATAGGTTACAATGATGTTGTCACCAACCAGTAATGTCTTTTTCAATATAGTTTTACAACCTTCATTGTGGTATCTATCATAAATTCTTAGAACACACAGTATTATCAAATCTGCAATACAGGCGTCTCACTTTATTTGTCCGGACACCATATCGTGACCCCATTTTCAATCAACTTTCAGATATTTACCTTCTTTAAACACAAGTCAACCACTTTTGTGTCTATCTTTCGTTTACAACAGGAGGGCGTACATGACTGTCAAGGTTCCTAGCTCTCAATGTATCGGTAGATTTAAAAAGTTCGTTCACTGTTTGAGAGTGGTCATTTACATTTTTTATTCCTTTACATCAAGTTGGTATTTACAAAAAAGCTACAAAAGGCTAATCAAAACCAAAAAACTAAACTAACTAAGCATAGCAAGATAATATGATTAACAGCATAACAAGAAGAATGATTAATCCTCGGATTAATCTAGAATATTATGATTCATCGATGAATCTGAAATTACTAACATACTGCCTTCACAGGTCGCAGGTGCATGTGAAGAAGGTCTTTATTTCACTTTTGAATAATGCTAACTATATTATTCGACCATATAGGAAGCTTTAATTCCCTTATGCTACTTTGGCTGTAGGTAGTGTCAGTAAGATACACTGACATCTTCTTGTTTGATGTTTGATAAGAAAACTTAGTCATGAAGAAAACACTGAGCCTTAGATGTTGGCCTATGAGATGAGAAGCATAAGAAAATCTGCTTTTTCCTGGTTCATCATCATCAGGTACCATCTTCTATCAGAAGGTTGGCTACCATGACCCTCCAACTATCCCAAAATCTGAGTTTTGGTTTGTTGTCATGGTCATAGATAAACATAGATTTTCCTGGTTAGCAACACAGAATGCCAGAGCTGATTTAATCTCTTCGGATATCTACTGTACAATCTAAAAATTTGAAATAACAGACGGAGGGCATCGCGAATTAGATATTTGGTTAATGATACATTCAAGCCTCTAAGAGATATAGGCTGATACAAAAAATCTTACTGCACAAATTCTATGCCTGCTAACTGAATGAAATGACTATATTGATGATGATGATGATGATGATGACGATGATGATGATGATGATGATGATGTATAGTTAGTTGCAACTTAAAACTATTCTGCTTCTTCCACCAATGCAAGCACTTTATGACAGACCGATATACCAGTAATTTTCATTTGTTTACTGCAGCAATGAATTTGGATTGTAAGAGATCGGTTAGCCATTGTCTTGCTGTATGGTAAAAGGAATCGGAATTTTTCGGCGTAGGATGTGCCCCCATTTTTCACAAGCCCATGTAAGTACCTATTTTCACAAAAGGGGTAGCCTTTTTTGCCAACAAGCCCCCCGCCCCTATTAAATTCTCCTTGTGCCTTGCTGATGCCTATCTAGTTCAGGAATGACTACTCTAGCAGCAGTTAGAACTCTTAGTTTTGAAGGCGTTCATCATAACACTTCCAATAGTTTACTAATAAGCCGATGCGGGTTTACTCCTAAAGATTGTGCTCGCATATTAATGAGTCAAGGCACTTATAGCTATTTGAAAACACCTGTGACATTCAAAATCCAAGATAACCATGGAAGCAAAGCACAAACTTGCAATAACGTTGTCATTAAGTTTCTTTGCTAGTAAAGATAAAGATCTATCTTACAAGACAGTTAATTGCTGGTAGGACAACAGGCAGTGATGTTTGTTAGGGTACCTGTTATTGTTTATAAACAGTGAAGACTGCTAATTAGCAGAATATGTTGTACTGACACAGTAAATCTATGCCTCGTAATGCTGATTCTCATGATACGCCCCATAATGGCGTCGCTTTAAGCTCTCGTATGCTCTATGATATCTCACTGAGCTGCCGATATGCTCCATGACATCAAAATATGCTCCTTATTCTTTCCTTGGATCTCTCGTGGCATTAAATATTAAAAAAGGATGCATTAAAATGCTGTGCTTTACATAACCAGTGAATCTTTGCCCAGAATAACGCTAAAAAAGGTGTCGACCTTTCTTCTAGCATAAATAAGCAGTAGATATTCACGCAGCAAATATCTATCCTTGTCATTCTCACGCAATTAAGATTACTTGCCTTGTAGAAAACACGTATCCCTCTAAAAATTGACGTTTTTCAATAAAAAAGTCAAGTCACTATTTCCAAATTTTGTTGTTGTGAATCATATTACTTTACAAAAACATGCTAAAGAATGAAATATTGATAAAATCTGTATTTTTGAGCCAAAATAGTTGAAGTCAGGTGATTCAGAAACATGCAATAAACCTCTCTATGTTAATTTTGAATTAAAAAGGTCTGAACAAGAAATTTGTTTAGCTTTGAATTAACTGTCTAAGGAAGTGACAAATATTCAACAGATAATGATACAAAAAATCAGCGGTCAAGACCGAATGTCACTTTAAACAGAAATCAATCTATAAATTCTATTCATAAGTTTGACATCCAAAAACTTTTACGTTTTCATGTTGGCTTATTAATATAAGGTGATACTTATATTAATTTACATAAAATTTTCGAACCGGAAAATTAATCTTAAAACCATGAATACCTGAGCCTAATATGAAGTTTCCAATGCTTCAGGACCCAACTAAATATTACCGGTAAAACCTAACTGCATCAGGGCATGTTTTGCAATACAATGATGAAAGCGTTGACTAGCGAAAGCATATGAGTGGAGTTCTAAGACATTCGAAGCCACACATTTCAAAGCACTGGCGATAGAGTTGTTAATAATCCCTTATCTTCTTATCGCTGGTGAACATTATAAAGTGTAAGAAGGAAGAACCGCAGGTTAGGCTGTCCGCCGGATTCTGTGGATCTCGCAATGAGTTATAATACGAAAGGTATTCAGGAACAAAGCAATACGACGACGAGAATCCAATGTAACGAGATAAAATTTTGTAAGACAAATTAAATTTAAGGAATACTAATATTTCGCCCCGGCATACAGGGCTTCATCAGAGTGAAATCAGGAGCTTTGTAGAAAGGTATTTATGAGACACATATGGTTGTGAGACAATTTAGGGTTAGGGTTAGGGTTAGGGTTAATCGCATCCAGATCTATTTCGATTTTTCGATTGTGAAACTGGGGAGAATTCTTGAATAAAATTTTCGTTGGCAAATTTTCTGAAGTATGTCTTGAGTTTATAAGAAAACTCACCAAAATTTCAGCAAATTTACTCCAGCGTTATGACTGGCAGTTAAAGTATTCGTAAATTTGGTTCAAATCAGCTACACCCATGTCTGGTTGGAGACGCGCGGAACGCAGCTACCCCTCTATATGACTAGCTTGTTCCTGAGTCACAATTCATTCTCCTTAACGTTTCTAACCAGGCTTTCTGAAGGTGAACAAATCGATTGTAGCGAAATACAATTATATAATACCATACGCCTTGTTGTTAGGAAAGATGGTTCTATGTTGAAACTCCGAGTTTCATGGCAATCATCAGGGAAATGTTGGAGCTTAAAACAGTCGTGTTCTGCAGACCATGTACAGCTGAGCTCATTAAACATCCAGCACTACATAACGGGCTGGTAAATGATAAACTTCATTATATACAGTTGAATTATCAATGTTTCTTGCAATGGCATTTCGTTTCTCTGTCAGATAATGATTGTAGATTTCCCCATCCCTCTTGATAAATGTGAATAATATTAAAAAAAATGTTGAATTTTTTAGGGGCATAGCGCCGTAGTAAGATGCATTGAAAATGCATTTTTTGTAGCTGAAATTACGGGAAAAAGCAATAAATTTAAATCTTTGTAATACAATTTTTTTACTTAAAATTAGTAATTGTAAAGATGGGAGCAGATCGGAGTGTAAAAAACAGCAGATAAATCATTTTTGGGAGGTGTGGTTTTATTTGAATTAATTTAAAAAAATTTAGCAGACTTAGTTATCATTCAGGTAATTTATCAAGGATTTCATCAAAGAAATCAGTAAAAATGTACGGGAGTTTGGGTAACTTCTTGAAGAAGACATTGCCTCAGGGTAGAGGGATGTATTTAAATTTAAATTTTAGCAAGTTGTATTGACATCTCATTGTAGAGAAGTGACAACTGTTTGGGTCTCGATCTATTTCTTCCATTTATAGAGCAATGCGCTTTCAAGAAAAAGGTCTCTTATTTTCAATGTGTACGTCGTTTTTTAAAAAAAAGCATGAAGATTTTGAAAGCTGCTAACAATACTTTTTACTTTAACGTTTCCTTATGCAATGAAGGTTTAACTCAGGAAATAATCCCTTAAAAGCATTTTATCTACAGATCTTGAATGATCCTGAGACATTTCTCAAGTTATAGTAAAAAGGCACGTCATACTGATGGCCGTCAATCATCAGCATACCAGTGCAGATATTTTGACCAGTCTCTTTCTGCTTAATGAACACGTGATGAGAAAAGCTTAGTTTACAGTGGTAAACAGTGGTTTACAGGGGTTAACATTGGTTTATAGGAGTTAACAGTGGCTTACAAGGGTAAACAGTGGTTTACAGTTTTTAGGGCTTAACAACTGGCAAGAGAAGTTAAACCCAATAGGCCGAAGAATGGAAAGCCTTGACCAGGCTGAATTCAAGACTTATGCCAGTGGTAGTTACATACATTTAGATTCGAAAGAACAATTGTCAGAATGGATTAATGTCTGCATTTTCCGCTACTACGACCATTTTGCCATGGACCCAAACTACGATGAATCAGTATTGATTACATGGGAGGATGAAAATGGAGAGCACCCGAAAGAACATATTTGACCTTGAAAGCATGGAAATCTTAAAGTTAGAAATCTATTTTGATAAAGAGAACAATAAATATGCCAAGCCTTTAGCGATAAATTTCCATCTCACTGGGAAAAAAAATTCAGTGGTAGTAACCGGACATGCTGCACATGACTGGATTGAGAGCGGATAAAAAGATGAGACTCATGAAAGGCTACAAGAAAATGCTAGAGTTATCACAAGAAGAGGAATTTGCCAAGAATCTAATTGAAGACCATAGACAAAGGGGGAAATCACAACAATCGAAATTCAAGAAAAGGACAAAGAAAAAGAAAGCAAAGAAGGCAAAGAAAAGTAAGAAAGCTGACAAGGGGAAACACCTAAATGAGATAAGTTGAGCGCTAACGCAATTCATAACCAGTACAATTTTATAACTGATATGCACAGTGCTGTATGTTGATTCTATCCAGGACAATTGAGAAGCAAGCAAGGAAGCAATAAGTTTTTATTTGATGACGCAGGTAAGGGTCGTGGCATTTGATGTTAACTGATGAGTAGAAGATGGGATCTTTCTCTTGTTAGAAGTAGTTGAATGTAGAAATGTCGCAAACGTTTTACACCCCATTAGTAACATGTGAGAACCTAACTATAAAATGAATTTCATTTAGCATATCACAAAAAGATAATGATGGTATCCTAAAAAGGCATTAGCATGGAATTGTTTAGCTATTATCGTAAGTAATAGATCATTGACAGAACTAAAATCGATATTTATTTATCTCTAATCTATTGTTTATTCCTTTCTTTCGAAACTTCATGGTGGCAAGAGGCCAGACTAAATACGATTTAAATTGCCACATCATCGATTTGCCTCTATTTCTAGATTAGCCAGAAATAGCAGCTCCGTAATCATCCTTAATGACCCTCACTGAGACCTGGGCAAGTTGCCACAAACGTCACTATTTCTAGACGTCAAACAAAAACATGACCACACGCGTAAAATTGTACTCAGGCATTATTCGTATACAAAAACGCAATGCCTTCTGCACATCCGCTTCTGGTGAATCATGTGTGTTTTCTTCTGGTAAATCGAAAATTGTTTACAAACCGTTATTCTGCTGCTTCGCTTCCAGAAGCCCGTAGTGGATAAGTGATCGAAAACATGAAAACAAAACTTTCTGTGAACAAGCTCAACACAAAGGCAATTAGTCTTATTATGTCCTGATGCTCAATAAGCCCTGAGTCCTTAACCCCTTCTCAGTACTCTACCCTGAGGCCCAAAAGATTTAGCCCTCACTGCAACGGATATAAGATAGATATGCGGACCGAGAAATGCTGGAAGCTCTGACTGCCTCAGAACATCGCCAGAAGAAATCTTTCCACAAGTTATGCCAGTTACGCTAGCAAACCCACAGATGCCCAAAATATGATGGCAACGCATCTGAAACGAATTTTTGAAGTGTCACGCCCTCCTGGGAATCACAGGCTTCATTGCTTCCCTATAAATCTATACAGCAATAGGGACCAATAAAAAACTTTGTATCTGTCCAAGTGCAAGGAGGGTTGAGTGATATTTTAAAATGTAAACATCATTGCACCTGATTCCTGGAATATTTCCAAGCAAGGCATAACATATTTCTGTTATTTTGATCACCGTATCAATTAGACAGATCATTAAAAACAGGTGGATTAACCCGCTGAATATCCAGTCAGAAAATGTTGAAGAGAAACAAACAACTGCCAGAAAAGAAAAGCACAAACCCCATTACTGCATCTACCAGCTGCAGTTACAAGGAGTAAAGTCCCAACCCACTGTTAATATTGATTCACATAGTATGTCTTATCTATCGACTGTTTGAATGGTCTCTTCGCACCTGCTCTGATCCACAAATAAACCCTCCTGCTTGTCATTGTAAACAACGATAGCTCGCTCGCGTGAGAATTCGAACAATAAGCCTTCAATGTTGCCAAACCTTTAGGAATCAAGCATTCCTAGAAACTTAGCCGATCTTAACTGTTAACTCTTGAATACCTTTCTAAAGGATATTTATACGGATATCTAAAGGTTAATTTCTAGGCCAATAACTTTAAAGAATCAATACTTTGGATTAAAATCGTTATTTACGCTAAGCATTCGGCATTGTAGGTTGTAAGCGAAACGATTCTGTAAACAGCAGCTGATTCTTTCTGGTCTTTGTATAAAAACAGTCTCTGAACACCTTTTATTCTGAACATTATATCAGTTCATTCGCGTATTTTCTAATCGAGTCAGTCACAAACTAGAATATTCCTGAGTTATATTTTCCTTGAAAATTTAGAATCACTTCTTCTGAAATTGTATAGAAAAAAGTAAAATATCAAGCTTTGAAGGCTTGTCTCTTATCTGAATTACGGTGTTTAGAATAGGACGGTTCTAAGTTGCTACTTTAATGCATAATGTGATCACCAGACAATTATGTAATTTGACCTTATCTGAACTATATATATTTTCTACACTTCTTAAGCAATTTAAGAAACAATAATTTATTCTTCTAATATGAAACCACCCAAATACAATCAAACTATGGCAAATTGCCGGAGTCAAAAAAAAATTAAAAAAAAACTCTTTATGTTGACGAAAGTTATCTAACTTACGAGAAGAACTTCTGAAAACGTCACTCGGATTTATATGTTTACAAACTTCTTTGCGTTCTGCCTATTAAGATTTATCTGTGCCCTAAGGAGCTAAATTCAGGGAAGGGTGCGACATTTGGTTTCAAGATCGCGTCAGCATTCGTTGTCTTTGTCCATTCTTAATATGATAAAAACATTCTAGTGCGATCTAGAAAATAGCAGCAATTTCGGAGGATCTGGTTCCAAGGAGCAGGTGCCATGCTAATTCTAAAATTTTAAAACTTTGCCTCTTCAAGCTGAAAATTTTGAAAAATTGTTTAGATGAATCTTTGAAATTGGTCATATTTTCTTTTCGATCTCCATTGAACGATATTTGGGTCACAAACATTGAAAGATTTTGCTATAAACTAAGTGTAATAACTTTGAAATCGAATAAATGTTTTTTCAAACACATAAAACAACCCTGCAGGATATTCTTCAAATTATTTAGATCTTACAAAATAGTTGCAACTATGCTCTGTGCAAGAAGAACTTTATGAAAAATTATTACTACTAGAAAAGACAACCGAAATTCGGCTACAATCAAGCACATATTCGTTTTTATAAAGAAAATTCGGAAGAAACAAGAATGAGTAGAAGGCTGACACTAATCTTATGATCAATTTTGAAAGGTTTGACATTTGAAGACAAAACTTGATCGTTGCAGGAAATTAATGATGACGCGAGGAATCTATGCAGCATGCATAAAATAAGCGAGAAATATGTGGGACAGGATAACCGTGTTTTGCAATTTCTACGTTATCAGAGATTCGCGCAATTATCAAGGTTGAGGTGGGCGTGTTGGCAGAACGGCCTGTGGAAGATGACATTGCTTAGAATTAACGACACAATAGAGAAGGAGGGCATATTGATGAATATTGATAACTTATTCTAGTTAACTGTTTGGTTTTCATAGCAAGCGTTGCCATATTTTCTAAACAATGTGTGAGGTTGTAATTACGAATCGTGATGATTGTTCTTTCTTGCTTGAGTAACGCAGTTTGACAATATTCGGTACTAATCGATTCAAATTAAACACATGGCCACCATGTCAAACTCATGAATAGCGTATGCATTTCGGGTTTGCTATGTTTGATGAAGGAAATAAAGGAAACCATCCCTGATTGGAGCTCCTCTTGTGAAACCACCTTCTATGTTTGCTTTCTGTAATGGAATACCAACAGTCTAATGTTGCTTAAATCAATCAAGTTACGTTTCTTTGCTACAAGTCACCATGCTATCACGCCTCACCACCATAAGAAATCATCTTTTGTTATATTCATAGACATAAAATACAAAATCGTCCACTTTAAGTTTCTCCGTCTAGAACCATCAAACAAAAACAATATTTTTTTACCACCTGTAAACCATGCTCTGTGATTTCAATCAGGTTTCTTAAACGGCAAGAAAAATTCGATTTTGATTTGAATAGCTGTTAATATTATAGTGGGTCATCGCCGCATCTCCTCGATTCGACATGATTCGTCTCAAAATCGGGTTGTCGAAAATATTTTTTCTTAAAGGCAATCCATCCATAGAGAGTGCAGCTGTTATACTGATGTTGAAATGCTGACATGAGCTAAGTCGTTCTGTGATTTGATTGGTTGAGACTAATCTGCTCGTGCATTGATTGGTTCAGACCAAGCTACATTTTCTTGACAACATGCTCGTTTAAGGCCACAGTACTTTTAGCAATACCTAGATCAAAATGCTTTCTTCAACAGATAACCTGTAACAGCGCTAGCCAAAAACATGGCTATTTCCTATTGATTCTGTTGGGGGATATTCAAAATTCTGTTGGGGGGATATTCAAAATTCTGTTGGGGGGATATTCAAAATTCTGTTGGACGGGGGAGGAGTCAGTTTGATCTCATATTCAATGGTGGAAACGCAATTTATATACGTTTATATGGAGAATATGTGTATACTTATTGAGAATATGTTTAAACAGTTGAGAAAAAGATAGAGCATTAAATGCTAAGTATCAAATAGGAATAGGTACCGAAGTCATTTCTAACCATAGGTGGCAGTTTTTTCAATGAGACTTTAGAACTTCGCCAGATTTCAGCACAAGTGGATTATTTTCGAATACTTGAGAAGATTTTTCAATAAAGAAATTTTAATATCATCGTTCAAAACATTGCTGCTGTGAAATGAGATTTTATAGATTTATTTTATTCTTGAATAAGTCACTTTCTTTTGACACTGTTAAGGCCTAGGACACAAGGCAAACATTACAGCAGCAAGTTTGTAATGTTTGAAGTATTGTTCCTGTAAAATAATACCATTGTTTGTTTTTAATAAAAAAATTTACCAATGAGTTGAGTATTTTTTGGTCTGTAGCAGATGAAAAGCGTATATTTAAATCTGGTTGACTATTATATTCATTGTTGCCTATCAGGTTTCTAAATAATATTCAGTCCCTTCACCACGGGGTTACTCTTTATCTTGCTTGATATTATAAAGGTATCTGTGGTCTTTTCATTCCTACAAAGAGACTATAGTTTTAATGCTTTCTAACGATTTATTTTGTTCTATGACTTTAAGTTAATGTAGCAAAAAACAACATTCTCTCATTGAAGGATTTTTCTTCCATGGTTCCAGTTAGTTTGCATGAAGTTTGATATTTCCAAGGAATTCATACGAACATTTTAACAGGTTGCGTGTTTTACTGCACGTATCCCGACATTGACTAGATATTATAAAATTCACAATGACAAAGCTTACATACATTTTGTGATAAATAGAATCTCTTTAGGGACACTGTTTTTGATACTATGTCACTGTTGCTGACTTCAAAATAGTAAGCTTTAAATCTTTTTTTAACTTCGTTTTCAGGAGGTCCTGACTATTTTATGAGTGCATTCATGCGGTCACTAGTTGCTCCTTTACCATCTTCTTGGTTTATTACTACACACATCTTACTTAAGGTGAGCGAAATTTAACAATACAGCTTTTAAACTGTATACAACTGCGATACATGCCATGGATACAGCTGCGATTATAGTATAGCCCAGCCTGCAGTTTTGTGGATCCTCGGGCCCACATTCGAGTTTGGCCTCAAGCGTGTTCCCCCCAAAAAAATTTCCCCAATTCATATTTTGAATTCTGACAGTTTAACAAAATATCAAGAAAAATAGAATTATATGCTAATCAAAGCAAACAATAAAATTGAGCCCTAAGATTCTGGGCCGGTTCCATTCTGCGATCGGTATAGATAACTCCAACCAACCCTTTTCAGAAGGGCATAGTGTCTTGGTATTCTGGAGGCTCGTTAGCTCTTGCGAGGTTTCTTAAAATAAGAATATTGCAGTTTTGATGTGCAGATACGTCTTCTTCTGTACACATTTGGAATCACGTTACAAATTTTAAGAATGATTTAGAAACTTAGATGAATGTTTTCTACAAAATATCAGTCAGGGTACCTGCAGAACTGTAGTTCATATCTGTGAACATAACATTTTTTGGGACGGAGTATTCTACTCTGGAGAAGGACAGAACCAACCCATTTTCTTGCTTATCGAGAAATAATCTACTCCCCCAGTTGCACACCATAGATTCGTTCGTCAGGTTACTGGAGCAAAGAAATACCTAAAAGCTTTATTACAGTTATAATACCTTAAAATTAAAAAAATTATTTTCAGTTTGGTCTTTTCTTCAATTTCTTTCGATTTATCAAATACAATATGCAATAGCTACGATAAGTGCAAATTTGAAACATTCACTCCATCGTAGAATCCTTATTGTGTGAATGACATGACACTCGTGTGTGAATACCTGTTCGTAGTTTAAACTAGTTTTTACTTTTTGCTTACGCGGTTTGCATATAACGATATGGTACAAAAAGGAACAAAAGCACAGGTTGGCCCATTCAGATAAATTCAGATGTGCAGAACATTCGCGGGCTGAAAATTCTCAATGCTCAATACCGCATGAATAATTCGCTTGTTAAATGCGTTCAACTTTCTCCGCCCCTGACAGATAAAGTGACCGCATTTTCGAATTCAGCCACACAGGCCAGCACATGATAAATTGAGTGTGAAATAGAGGAGGCACCGATAATCATACTTTTCCTTGGTTTATTTAAAGACCGCCGACTATGGTTTGATAACATTTCTTAAATTATTGAAAAACTGAGAAAAAGAAATCAAAACCAAAAGAGATCAAGTGATAAAGCCAAACACATACGGTATAATTCCTTGTTGGACAGCATGGCTACCGAAAAAGTTAGCTCAGTTTAGCTTAGGCCAGTTACTCATAGAGAATTGTCCCTGTCAATCACCTTCAAATTTAAATAATGATACATAAAAGATGAATTATAAATATGGCAGGAAATTTAGAAGTTAGAGTATTGTGATGAGTTTATCAAGAGCAAAAGATTTACGAGGTCCTTTATGTTAGCCATATTTACTCTCCTTTTCTGAAAGCAACATTGATGGCACCCCAGGAAAGAAACAAGGATACCTTGGGGTTGAGAGATATCCAATAGACCCAAAAAGTAAGGGTACAATTTTCCACTCAGAAGTAGCTGCCAGTTGATGGTATCATTCTAGACATGCTAATCTACATCCATTTGTGATGAAAATATGCCTTAAAACAGTTTTGTTATCAGTGGCGGCGCCAGCTACTGCAGAGTGGGAGAGTAATGGGCGGAGCCTGTGAGACTACGCCCATTTTTGCCTCGTTTTTGCGCTTTGTACCAGGTCAACTTCCCTCAGGAAATATGATCTACGCTTACCTAGCGCTTTATAATCCGTTTTTAAAAGAAATATGTGGACCATGTTTTGACAAAAGTAGGAGGTAATTACCTCCCCCCTTACCCCCTTGGCGCCGCCATATTAAGGAGAAGAACAAAGAAAAATGAGTTTTAAAGAACAGGAAATGATTCAGAATTCCCAAAACTATAAAACTTTTGAACTATGAAATCTGTTTATGTTCTAGACGGCATTACCAGCACATCTTCCTAATACTAGCCTTTCAGCAAGGAGATCTCTTTATCCAACGCATATTGGAGAACAAAATTCGCAGCAAAATTCGCCTCCATCACATTTAATACTTTTAAATATCCCCGCTATCTTCAAACATGATGCATGAGCATTAAGCTGATACACGTGACGCTTGGTGCACGATCAGCATCGATCTTATAAAAAACCATCTTTTTCAGGAATAACATTTTAGATCTTTGCTTCCAGCCTGGAGTTATTCGAGTAGTTTCTAACCATTTTATCTTTCTGAGCCTCGACGTTCTTGCTTTGAAGGTTAATGGACAATCTAGTGCATAAAAGTATCTACTTCTCAGGTCTGTTAACTTGTCACGTGACTTTGGTTACTTATTCTACTTTGCAAATTTTGAGCTAAAGAGATTGCAGAAAAGTTGAACGAAGTGAAA
Source organism: Rhopilema esculentum (assembly GCF_057945365.1). NCBI lineage: Eukaryota > Metazoa > Cnidaria > Scyphozoa > Rhizostomeae > Rhizostomatidae > Rhopilema > Rhopilema esculentum. The sequence goes on along the minus strand of NC_142834.1, from coordinate 5,265,775 downwards.
AATTCTCCATGAAATGCCCTATTTTGAAAACAAATGACAAATATCTCATTGGGGGGGGGGGGGGGTGGGTAAGGGTGGTTTTATGTCAATCATTTAATAATGGGAAGTAGTCTGTAATGAAGAGTGTGGCACTTTAATCTTGCAAATCAGTGACCTTTTTTGAGCAAAAAACGTTCGGGTATGCTCCCATTTTCCATCCTTCATTTACCTGCTAGCTTTTCAATGAACCTCGTAACTATTCTTCCTCTGAAGCCTTAGTTGACATATCAATGATATAGATTAGATGCAATAGGCATATATGAAATTTAATACAGATCGTAAACTAGGTTTTATGGGTTACCAGTTCCAAATTGATGATGTCATAAAATGTATTTTTGCTATTATTAATTATTATTTTTTTGTATTATATATTTATTAGAAAATTACAAAAAAAACATTGAATGTGCAAAATCAGTTTAATGTGTTACAATTGGCTGAGATATGTAATTTGTATTCACCATGTAATTTGTTCTTGTTTTAAAATTTTATAAATCAGGTCAAAACAAAAGCATCAGCGAAACTTAGATTTGTTTCAAGTTGCTGTATCTCAATCAATGTGCAAACAGATTTAATTGACTTTACATTCTCAAATGTATTTAATGATTTTCTTCCCAGGAATACGATAAGAGCAAACACAGTTTTTATGACGTTTAAAGTTTAAAACTCTATTGGAAAGGAAACGCGCTTTTAGAGCTTCTGGGGGGTATTAAAGGTCTGCTTATTCGTGAATATATCGCAAAAACACTAAACTCATTATTTTTTATAAGAAACAAAGGTCGATGTTGAGTACTCCAGTTTCTTAATGTTCTGCAAATTTCAATACTCATTGTTTCTTAAGAGTTTCTTAAGTATGATGTCATGAATGATGTTATGAAATGTTCGTGACCTTTTCTATCACGTCAAGAGATTCACTTCCGTTCCGATGCTGTATTTAGATGTGGGAAGTATATTTTTATCCCTTTTATCTTAAGTTCTAGGCCAACAGGGCAATTCTGTTCTTGGATTTTACAAAATTTCGTTGTTCTCAATTTTATCACGATTTACTAGTTTCTTCATTTTTTTGCTTCGAGTACTGAAGTTTCTTAATTTTTTCTGACTGTCCAGTACTCGTTTCTTATAGCCAGTTTCTTATAAAAAAAATGAGTGTAATGGTCTAAAATGCTGTTTGGACTCGTTTGGACCGAGTATATTGAAAAAAATGATAATGATAAATGATAAAAATATGAATAAGATTGTTAAAAATAGTTTTTAAATTGTTGTGCTGTCGGTAAATAATGATGCAGTCGTTTTTTTACGTTGGATTCTTTCATAAAACAAAACAACGATTTGGGGTACTGATACAAAAACAAAAACAAATAACGAATCCTCACTTTCTAAATTCCATAGCTTTCACAAAGAGGGTACTGAAAAAGGTACTTTTATTAAATATAACATGAGCATGATTTAAGCGAGAAACAAGTGGTAGAGAATTCCTCAAATTCTCAACCAAGGTTTGACATTCTTCGAGCGGGAGTTGCTATGGCTCTTATTTACACAATATTTGCAGTTGGGGTCAGGAAAGGTTCAGAGCTCTTTACAAACTGTTTTTGGGAAAGGCAATAGATCAACGACAAACCTGGATGTATCGATCATATGAAACTATTAACAAAGTATTAGAAGGAACACCGGGTGAACCGCAAGAAAATGAATAAGCTATGAGTAGGATGTAGCGAATTAGCTTGCCAAAAATAATTGAATTCACTTGGACATATCAGGGGCATGGACAGATTTCCACATGATAGTCGGATTATTGACAATTGTCAAAAACGAGCTGTTGCGACAGGATTGACAGACCACTGACTTTCTTGTGATTCACCTTTGTGAAATATAGTCCAGGTGCTATTGGCCACACAAACTTGGGACCCTTCTTTCCAGAAACCTGATTGATATCATGGTCAAAGTAATTACATTGCGAACATGTGTGCATAATGTAGATTGACGGGTGTCAAAAAAGGCCGTGACATTTTTGGGATGACTTTTGACTTCATCCTCGAAAATAAACTAAACTTTCTTCAATTGATACTGCTATAAACCTACAAGAATGCATCAATATTTCAAGAATAAAGGCTTGTATTTCAGCTTTGGCATCCCTAATTTTCTGAGACTTTATGAAGGAAAATACGAATCGTAAGACATGCCTTAACAGCAAGGGCAATTATTGTAATTGTGATTTAATACAGCAGAAACCCGCATAAAAGAACCTAGGTTTTTTTCTGGCAGCCTGAATAGGTTCTTAATAACCAGGCTGCTATTCTAAATTCCAGTCTAAAAGGTTCTTAACAAGGCTCTTATATACGTACAGGCCTTGCACATATTCACAATGTTTTCCACCGCAAGAATTCTCAAAAAAGGACACACTTAAACCAGCTTTTTTAAAGTTAAATTTCAACCAATCAAATGAATTTGTGTTGTTAGATTGTCCAATTAGAATACAACATACCATAACCTGATTTACTATAAAAACCCTTATACATATAATATATATATATGTATGTAAGAGCCTTTCCAAATTTCAGCCACTTTGGGGTTCTTGATTATAGGGTTTTAAAGGTTAAATTTCAGCCTCAATAGCCTCAATATTCTTATAAAAACACGTTCTTTTATGCGGGTCTCTACTGTATGTAACACAGGATTTTATCAATTTACAAGAAATCTTAAAAATCTATACTTCACTCGGCATAAAACAAAAAAAAAGTTGTGAAAAGAGTTGTGAAATTTTTTACGTGAAAAGCCTTTGGCTGTGACTTTAAAACAAGTCATTTGAAAGAAAAAGATATCTTGATCTATGCTTGGCAAAATGCAGGGGCGCCTACACAAGAGGGGCTAGAGGGGCAGCTGCCCCTCCTGCCCTCTTTGAAGAGGGGCAGAGGGGGCAAGAAGTGCCCTGAAATATGTTGACCACTTTGACTACTCTCGTTATGTTGATATCTATTAGAAAATACAAGAAAGATGATAACACCAGCACAAAAATGCAGAGAATGAAAAGAGTGTCTGTGACAAGGTCGGCCACAAGAGGGAGAGCGGCAAAGACAATAAATGATAAACAAAAGATGTGTTCCCTCAGAAGTACTCCAGGAACCTAAGGAGGATAAATCGGTATAAAAACTTAGCGGACAATCAAAATTTTACAACCAGCCCATTTATAACAGCCATGATTTTTATAAAACCAAATATTGTGAATAGTGAGTGACAAGGCCATTTAATGATCATTTTCATTCATGGATAATTTCGTCAAAATTTTCTTTATGTTTAGAATCTTTGATGGTAAAAATCCCAGCTGTATGGGTGGCACATATTCAAGTTAATATTTTATTATGTTACCCCAGCCTCGCCCCCCTCCCACCTAGGAATGCTGGATTCTGTTAATAGAAAAATTCAACGATTTGCCCTCGGCACCAACACTGCCCCTCCTGCCCTAATCTTGTGCAGGTGTCCCTGGCAAAATGCATGTTCTTTATGTGTCAACCTTCAATTTGGCTGAACCATCTAACTATTCTACTATTCTACTAAGGGCCCCCACATTATTGAAAAACAATAGAGCTTTTTTCAAATTATTTTGTTATGAGTGTTAAATTTTCCTTTGACCAAACCTACCCCTCACCGCCACTTTCCAACACGTCTCGGAGCCCATGCTAAGATCAGTGGTTGTGTAGAAACGCTGTTCTTTGAGAAAAGCCAAGTTATAGAGGATAGAAATGTAACGACAACAAATTAAGGGTACGCTTTTTGATATTTCTACTATTGTTGGGAGTCATTTAGGGAGGGGGGGGGTGAAATCCGCCATTTCGCGCAATTTTTAATCGCAATTCCGCCGTTCCCTTTACTTTTGCGAAAATTCCACGTCCCAAAATTGTTGATAAATGCTGCTTTCCAGAAAAATCGAGCCTCACATAGATAAACATGAATTAGACCAGGTCCTTTTTATAAAACAACACGTGAAGAATACTGCAAATCCGTAAAACTTTTGAAAGGGGCAAAACCTCCGAAAAACAAGCAACTTCGCTGGAAATTGTCAAATATTATCGACAATAGTACGCCTTTAAACGTACATAGAATTTAAATCACAACGTCACACGTAAGCACTGATTAGATTAGGATAACTAAGAAATTACCTTTTCATTTGTTTAAATCACATCAAATATTCATATATACTCATATAATTATCTAAGTTAATTATAGGCCAATTGCTATTCATCAAATTGCTGACGTTATTTACCAAACTGCTATTCATTAAATTGGTGATACAAACAACAAATTTCCTCTCTCCTTTCCTCTTTCTAAAACAAGTTTCTATTTACTCCTTTCGTTCATTTTGCATCTTTAAATGTAAAATTGCCACAGGGTTGCTATGTATTCCCATGCTCTCTTTGATATCGTCTGGTAAATTTGTGTATGTTTTGTAAAAATTTTATGTGAATATAAAAAAAATGCTGATGCTAGAAACCAATGCCTCAGTGAAAAATTGGCAAAGACCAGAAATGGGATCCATGGCAGCTCGGTCAGAACTAAACTAAGTTTGTCCGTGTTATTGCAACAAATTTCAGCCACAAGTCATGGTGTCAAGCTCAAGTTGGTTATTGTTGATGGTCGTGATTTATGTAAGCAGTGTGGTGTCGGGTCAGTGATTGTGTCCACGGGGGGAATTGCCCCAAATATCTTATCCACCCCTTGAACATATCTAAAAAGATATGTGAGATAAGAATTCTATAAGTTGCGTGAATCTCGACAAATCCGCTTACACGAATATTCATTACACGTTTTCTTATAAAGATCTTAGCTCAAGACCTGGTCCCTAAAGTTCCTAGCTTCTGGACCTTTATTATTCAAAATGCAATACCAAAACCCCAATAGTAGATTCTAAATTTTAACTGCACATTTAGTGCTATGAATATAGCATAGAAGCAAGAAAGACAAAAATTTTGCTTTTAACTGAAGCTAGGAAAGGGGACCAAGAGACAAAGAGAGCTAGAAAGAAAATTAATTTGCGTAAAAGTACAATGTCAATCTAGAAGCACCTTTGCATAGAGGAAGGCAATGACTACACTTTTTCTTAAAAGGAATACTATAAATGCTGTCCATATTCTTAAGAAACTTTTGTTCTGAGCCTGAATTCATTCCTAAATTATTCTTATATTTTCAAATCCGATATAATTTCAGGAGAAAATCGTTCGCTCTCAAATAGAAAACACGAATTTTGAAAAAAAAGACATGTCAGCATTGCGATTCTCTGTTGTGAAAATTGCGAAAAAAGAAAAAATATCACAAAAATTTGCAATTTGTGGCTGAGAATCATCCAGTTCTTAGAAATATCCTCGTGATATTTCTAAGAACTGGATGATTCTGAACCTGAATATTCTTATAAAGAAATGTATTATAAACAGAGACAGCAAAGCCAGAAACTACTCAATGAAACATATAATGGATGCAGAGAATTGGTGTTCTTTATCTTGATTATCTACAGATGTTGATTTTAGCAAGGGTATTTTTCGGTTCCAGCAGCTCTTGTTTATGTTTCTACCACCTTGCTTCAAGCAGAATCAAATTTGCTACGTGAATAATCGAATGTAAACAAAAGTGGAAACAAAGAGAATAGTAACTGGATGCCAAGGTTGAGTTTTATCAGTCAACCTGAGATCAAAGATAGGCATTTTCACAAAATAGTAGTTTGTGGACACGCTCATTCTATCCTGCGCCAGTCTTAACATGGAATTCAAATTTTATCGGACGTCTTATTATCTTATTAGAGAGATTCGAATTGAACTAATTAGTAAAATAAGAAAACAAATGATGTAACAATGAACTTGAAGTTCTTGGACTCTTCTTGACACTAAAATCTAGCAGAATTATCCCAGCATCATAAGCTATCTCACAGGAGACGATACTCCCCTGAAGTCATGACAAACCAGTCCTTACCCCTATCGTTCCTTGGAAACTCTTGTTCAAGCAAATCGATATCAATCTGCTCGCCTGGTACGAACAACAAGTAATAGTTCACCGGATAAAAAATAGATAAGAAATAGTTCACTAGAACGATTTAAAGTTTTTGGTTCAGTGTGGTCATGTTCTTTAAATCCTTAAAATATTCTATTGATTAAAATGACGTTCAACGGGAATTTCAAAATTTATCTTCAATAGAAAGAAATTTGAGGCACATCTATATCAGAAACAGATAATATTTTGTTCATATTTATAGATATCACTGCCAGTGACAAATATCTTTAATAAGCTCTAGCTCATATTTTAGGTCTAGCTTTGCTTTAAAGCATGATATACCTTAGATTGTGAATTTATCATTGTGTGTCATGTATGATTGCAATACATACTATTTCTGACTGTTTCGGATGTCTAAAAGTGTAAAACCAGTCTAAAATTGCGCCATATTTCCTTAGGGCTTCACTGCAGACCATTCTCAACTTTTCAGAATGAAATTTTCCACTAATGTTGGATTTTAGTACAAGGAATGATTCGTTACATTCTATTTCATTCTGACTGTTCCGGATGTCCGGATGAGTGTCAGCCCGGACCTGTAATGGACCATTAAGCAATCGCTTGCCAGGAGGAGACTGGGAAGGAAGGCAAAACGGGAAGCTATGGCTCCCAATAAATCTGATGGAAGATCGCAAAAGCATCTTACTGATAAACAGGTGTCTTTTAACTGTGTGCATGTAACAGCAGTCGTTTGTTTACAGATGCCTGTACATAACAGCACTGTAATTTTTTGTAGTAAATGATTAGGGATGTTCTTGAGTTAACAAAACGCAGTATCTTCGAGATAGGGGTGTGTTTTGTCAGTTCCACAGGGCATAAATAATATACATTGTGGTATGCTGAAAGTCGCTTCCTGCAGCAAAAGTTTAGGCACTAGGCCCCATGTGGTTTTTGTAAAGTCAAAAGGCCTATGAGCGTTAAGTTGATTTGTTTATCTATTCCAGGCCTCAATGCCCTGAAAAGCGTAGCAATGCTTTACGAACAGCCATCTTTCGAGAAAGGGAGTCAAATGCCGCATCGTTGAGTGCTTTATCAAGGTCTGGCAATTTTCCCTAGTTCTCTCCAGCCCATAAACAGTTTTGATGAATTCCAGTCAGAATGAATTACCAGTTATAACAGTGAATGAAATCTGGAAACTAGAATTTAAGCCCGTCGATAATATTTTCATTGACTTTGGAATCAAATGGCAATTAGCCGTCGTTACAACTGTAGAACACCATAGCATGGAGGCACCTAAGTGACTATGAAGGAATATTGTGGACTTCTTAGAAAAACAAATAAGCATCCTGCGGTGCATTGGAATGGTTTAGACTAAAACGGATAAGAAGATCAAGAGAAGTGTTTTCACAAACACCGCTTTCGTCTTAAACAAGAAATGTCACGAAGGGGATATGTTTTCGAAGGAAACTGGGCTAGAAAAGATAAATATGCATTGGTGGCCACATACCTTCGGAAAATTAATTAGGATAGCTTTGTTTTGGTTCTATTAGGGGTCAATGCAAAGCAATATGAATGGCATATCTGCACGTTTTCAGACCTCTTCAATATGGTATACCCCTAATTGAGGCCCCCGGCCAATATAATTGTTCATACAATGCTGGGTGAAGCTATGAGGCCAAGCATTCTTCCAGCAAGAGCATCTACCTAATCTTAAACAAAGCAGAGGCGAGAATCGTTATAAGCGCTGATATTGATAAAAGAGTTTTTATTATTCTTACATTATTTCTGTTTTTTTAGCAAATTAATATTTTTCACTTATTTTAACCAAACCTACGTGCATGAATATATCAAGGATACTGACAGAAAAATATTTGGTTTGCCTTAAAGAAGGAAGAACTAGTTATAAGAATGCATTGAATTAATTTAGGTAGCAATATCTAATGCTTATATGTATTTACTGTACGAGGGCTGTTGCTATGCCGAGGGCAGGTAAGACGCTTCTTAGCACTCCACTCCTGCAACGAACCTCATGAGAAGGCTATATGCCAGCGTTCTATGCTACACGATGCAAATAAGTTTTCTATCTATTGTATCAGAACCTGTTAGGCCTATAAAGCTCCGCTTTTTCTCTTTTACTTTTTTGTGGCCCTGGTATACATGGTAAAATTATTATTAAGATTTGGATATAAAAAACAGCGGCACTTTTTTTCTTTTCATCCAATTTTTTCAATCAGTTAAGTAAATTTTAGGTAATACATCGCTTCTTGTGTAATAGAAAAAAATACCCAGGATGTCTACCTTTTGACTTGAGATCTTTTCCTAGTTTGTTGTCACAAAAATCAAATGGAGTAAAAGTCAAATGGGTTAAACTCCATTGCATATTAGGACTAGTCCTATAACTTTAGAATTCGAAAAAAATTTAAAGATTTAAGAGATATTATAATTCTATGTTTTAGATTTAATATCAGGTGATAAAGATCAGAGACAGATATACAGGGTGGTGTGTGTGGGTGCAACCCCCTTCCAATATTTTTGTGTCCTTTGGTAATTTTTGCTTTAATTCGGTAAAACGCCCTTTTTGGTAGAAAATGGTGCAGAAAAGGTTTACTTTGTTTTCCTTCTTATCCTTTTTATCTTAGAGCTAAAAACTGAATTTCGAAAATGGGCGTTGCCATCATTCGCAGTCACACGAGGGGTGTTGCACCAAAAATCAAATAACCATCTAACACTCCCCCTCCCCAATGCTTTCAGTTTATGTATACCCAGTATACCCACCCCTGATAAAAGCTCTTAAAACTAGCAAACTAACTTGCGCCACAAAATTACTCATCACTGCATAGATTTTGAATTAAATACACACGGCATTCTGAGTATATCCCCCCTCTTCCCTGAGTAACCCTTTCGACCCCAGAATTTTACCCTCTCTCCCCCATGTACTCAAAGAAACTGTGGGAACATGAATGAATAAGTACGACGTAAAAGTGCACCGGACTTGTCCAATCTATCCTCCCAACTATATTAGAATTTTGTGACCGTGAGAACATATCTGTTGTCCTTGATTCTTCTACACGCATCTTTGTGCCCTGCTTTTATTTAAATCCACCTGTTCAGTATAAATGCTATGTAGCTACTGTGAACTACCATATTAATCTTCTGCTAGACCCTAGTTATACAGAAAGGAAATTTATAAAAACAATGATAATAATAATTTTCAACAAAAAAAATTTAACACCTCAATTTATAATAACATAGTCTACAACTGACCAACCTGGTACAGCTTTTCTTTACATAAATCAAATATTCTTTTAAGCATGAACAAACAAGCTGCAAAATCAAATTAGGATATATGTGTGTTTGTATAGGACAATCCATTTTGAACTCGTTCCATACTTGATGTAGTTAAGCAGTTATTCGCAAAGTGTGAACCAGGTTAAAAAAGTCTTGCGAGCATTGGATTCTGTACAGAGGCCCCGCTCAACGAATAATAACAACAACAATCATTGTAACATAAATGAAATTATAGTGTCAGAAAGGCAAGAATTATCAGAAAGGTCCTTGATGTATATATATAAGAACAAATGATAACAACAACAATCAGAAAGATATTAATGATAGTTATAATAATAATAATTATCAGAAAGACAAGAACTATCAGAAAGACCTTTACATTCCAGATTTGTTTACACACAAAAAAGCCAAAGAAAAACCAACCAAAAAAGTGTAGACATGGTTGTGCATATCTTGATAAAATGCATTTATATAGCGCCATTTATCCTCAAGGCACTAAGGCACTTTATTGCTAAAAATGTTTTACATCTATAAGATTGAATAAAAGATGTTACAAGAATAGGATTCAATATAAGATGTTGATAATTTGGCACTTGAAATACTAAACATATTGTAAAATTTGCGCTCAATGAATCTAAATTATTGTGCATGGAAGCAGCAAAGTGAGAACTGGTTGAGAACATCTTAAACTACTTCTGTTTTAATTTCAATTTTTTCTACTCTTTCTCTGTTTGCATTTCATGTACTTTTCTAAAAATAATGTTACTATGTTCATCTAAATATATATATATATAAATATATAGACTAAAATAAAGAGATTATTGTGACACAACTCTGAGTTTCATGTGTAAACAATCATCAGGTGTCTAAAAAAAATCAGGTATCATCTGTTTTTAGACACCTGATGATTGTCACATGAAACTCGGAGTGGTGTCACAATAGTCTGCTTATTTTAGTCTACCTAATCGCTCCGATAAGTTGAGCACTCTAGACAGCAATATGATAATTAATACAATATATAAATAAATATATATATATATATAAATATATAGAAATTTGTCTTTTGATACTTCCGTAGTACAGTGCTCAATACGTTAGCACGTAGAGCGTGATATATCATAGAGTTGAAGAAAAAAAGACTACATAGTTTATCTCTACAAGCCTGTTTCGTGAGTAACTCACTCTTCTATATATATATATATATATATATATATGATTCTTGGATTAGTATCTTTTGATCTCAATCGTAGAAACCACGCTCATCGAGGGCATACATCCCAGAAGCTGAGAGTTTATATATGAAATGAATATGAAATGAAATATAAAACTACATTGAAACCACCCCGCTGTTGATTATACCGTACTGACAATTTGATAAAATATACACCAAAAGTCCAAAGAGCAAAGAATGGTGCTCACAAACTATCTTTTCTTATTTTCCAAAATCAAAAGAAAATAAACAGTAGTTTTGAATCAAACCCCGTGTTAATCTTTTCTTGCAACAACTTCAAGCTGTTGAAGATCAATATGCACCATATTGTGACGTACAACTAATAAACTTAGGTCAGATGATAATTGCTTTGATTTACTGAATATCAGCTAGACAAATTTACTACATATCAACAATATGGTCTCGCAGAGTTCTGATAATCATAGCCTATTTCATAGGCATATAACAATTTACAAAAACTGGCCATATGATATTGATTTAATTGAAAGAAGAAAGCATTACAGCAAGATAATCTTGCAAAATTCTGATGTTCAAAGCTGTCGCCTATTTCTTGGCATTTAATACCTGATGCTAGTAATTTGTCACTCGAGATCACTAGGTTTACCTATATTACTTCTTTACCAGGCTTGAAATATGATATATCAATCTAGAAACTGTTTCATATCACTCCTAATACTCTGATACTCTGATACTCTGATACTCTGATACTCTGATACTCTGATACTCTGATACTCTGATACTCTGATATTCTGATATTCTGAATAATTGTTTTCAATACCATTTTGTTTAAAACTGATATTTCAGTAAGTGCCTTCTTGTGCTTCAATTTATTAGCATTGGTCTAGAACAATACAGAAGCAATATTTTGTACACACTAAGAAGTGCGAGAAAAACAAAATGCATCCACATTTTTGACTTTTAAAGCTGCGAAATGTGTGAACAATATACAGACCCTGTTTTGAATTCCGTTTGTACAGACCTTAATTTCTCTTCTTTAATATCACGTTGCAAATTAAGCTTCCTGTCCTCTACACAGCAATCGCTTTGCGTAGATATCTTACTTTAACAAACTCTCTGATAACTGATAAGCTAAGTTCGATTGAGTTTCTTCATGTTTCAGCTCAACGTTTGTTCCTTCATGTGCTAGGCGTGAGCAACTTCATAAGAGGAATTTTGTACCGACTGTTATAAAATTCCCAAACCAAATAAAATTGTCCTGTTATGCTACATACATGTTGTCCAAATTTCATTGGAACCGCTACTAGTTACCGAAACATGCCATGGAAAAAAAAGCCAATTTTATCAAATATATGATAAGATGTACACTTTGTGTATATAAAACTTTAAAGTTCAATGTTGCTAAGTGAAACTCTAGCGTTTTTTCTAAAAAAAAATGAACAGCCAGCTTTTAAAAATGCAACATTGATGGGTTTTCACGACTTTCTCAAACTTAAAACTTTTCTGTTCTTTACAACAGCATTGTATTTTCAACATCCCCCACTGTACGACAGACCAGCAAACAGAATTTAACTAACAAAGCCCTTTGCTTTTACTGTAAATGATGATTGAAGTGTATGAACTCTGCCAATGCTGAAATGTCTAACGAAAGCAAAACTATCTATGTACAATGATGAAGTTGAAAAATAGAGACATTAACTCATCTGAGGCAATATTTCGTCAGCTTAGCAATTTAAGACACTTAAAACATTCCATTTCATTTCAAGTTTCATTGGCGCAAGATCCTGATATTCAAATCATAAGCAAGCAGTTATAGATACAATTAATCAGAAATAAAACAAAAAATGTATTAGAAAAACACAGTGGTAAAAAAATATTTCATATACTTGCTTTTCATGGCTACTTTGAGTTGCCCTGTTCTAACGCACTTCCACGTTGATAAGAAGATATGAATTAAAAATACTTAATCTTCCCGATTAAATGCTTGCAAATAATATTCTGCTTATATAATACCTACGGCTTTATTTAATTTATAATCATCAGGAAAGATGGAGCTTTTGACTTCTTTATAGAACACAGCTACACTCGTGATGTTGTAGCCTTTCAATAACTAGGGATTGTTTTCTTCCATTTCAAATCGTTGACTCTTATTGAAACTATTATTTTTAAACCTAGGAATGCAAATTTTATCTCTATGTAGGTTCACGGAACAATCCTAAAAATTGTAGGAAATGTGGCATTTTTCCATTGTCTTTCACCCCCCCCCCCCCCCCCCTGCTTTCTGGTCATCTTGCCATGTCTCTCGCTGCATGGAAATCGTACCTATCAATCTTTAAGTCGAACCAGACCAGTCAAGTCAATGCAAACCAGTCAAGAGAAACTAGAGAGCTGAGATAAAATGGAATTGTGAAACCATTTTAACGGAATATGTGATTATTTAAAAATTATAAAAGCCTAAATATATTTTGGATACCAACTTGCCATTATTCCTATAGGTAAACCGCTTCCTTGCCCAGCTTTTGATGAGCGTTTACCTGCATTTGTGAGCTATTTTCTATCCATACCAAGCAAAGCGTTCAATTTCCAATAAATTGTATCATTACATTTTGAATGTCTGCGGTATATAATGAACTGTGAAGAATCAAAAGTTAAATTGTCTTCTTCTTATGTAACTAGGGAAGGAAAAGTCTAGCGAAAAGTTATATAGAAGTAGCAAGATTTGATTATAAGTAATTTACAAGAGCAAAAGCACGATAAAATTTGATGCATGTGTTATTTTGCAAGCGAATTAAGACTGCTGGTCAAAATGGACTTCGTTTTCTGATAATTAGGTCCAAATCAGCTTGCATAGCTGCCAGTATTTTAAAATAAATTTGTATGTAAAATTCGTATGCATGAATTTGAGTCTCTTGCGTCGCTTCTTCGCGCTAACGTCTCCCCGTTATCTTTATCTCCCTCACAAGCCGAAACATGCCTACACCGTAATGCACACAAACATGCAAAACAGATCAAATATCCATCGAAATGCTGAGTCGCAATGTTATTACAAGAGTGAATGTGATTATGTAGTCCCAAGCAGCCCCAATGACCCAATAAAGGACATCCATGTTCTTATTCCTGAAGTATGAAACTGATATTTTCAAAAAAGGAAAAGGTAGTAACTGCAGAGGGTAAGGAAAAGCATGTAATGCAAAACTGATATTGTCTCCAAACGTTAAAAGCCAGAAAATTATACACCAGATTTCTCACAAAATGGATTAAAGCAGCATTCAAGCTGAAATACATTCGAGAGACTGCAACACCAACGATTCAGGTTTGAGGTCGATAACATTTTCCTAACACATTACATTTGCTGAGAAAATTTTTGGTCTATGTTATTAAAACAATTGACATTTTTGGTTGCAAATATTCGGATAGATTTAGTTCTTAAATAAAAGATGCAAAAAGGTAGAAGCGATTGTTGCAGTGAAGAAAGAAAATTTAATATTAACTGAAATAAAAACAACAACTACTGTTTTCTTCAATTCTTTATCCTCTGAATTTCATTTAGTCCTTTAAATCTTACTTTTAAAGGACAAAAAGCTTCTATTGCAAAGTATTTGCTTATTGTTGGCCATGCATAAATGGGTTTAGCTCTAAACATTTTGAATCCTAATACAATAAAGTGTATGGAATGATTATATGTACAGGAAAAACTTTAGTGAAAGTATGCTAATCAAAATGCTGATAAAGATAATTAAAACCATGCCAAAAATATCTTATTTCAAATTTAAATTAGCAATTTCGAAGATTACTTTCACAGATGTGACTAAACTTTTTCTTAAAGCTCTTTTATAAATCCTCGTGTTACCATTGTTAAAAGTGGCAAAATTGAAGGAATAAGTTTCTCGTTATCCCGTATGCAATCCAATTTTGTACATTTATTTCACATACAGGTGAGACTATATCAATTTGTTTATGCTGTTAGTATCACAACGTGATCAGCCATAGTCAACAATTTGTTGATGGTTCCATGCACACTGGATGCCGCCATGTTTGCTATGATATTAATTAACACCACTGTCTCCAACAAGATGAAAGCAATAATATATTATTTGCAAATAATCTTTTTAGATTAACTGTTTTCTAGCTATCATTATCATAATAGCTAATAATATTTCGAGTATAAATGGTTTAGGAACGGCTAATAAACCAACATATTGATATTACCATGAATGGTCATTCTGCGAGTCTATATAGATATCTTTGAAAACTAACTTCAGTACGCATGTTTATTTTATCCATAGCTTCGCCGATGTATCTTAAGTCTGGTTGTGCATAACTGTAGACCTTAAGTGATTATAAAAATAGTCGTTCATGATTATCATGCAAAGCCTTGCATGCTCAACTAAGATGAAGGAAGAAACATAAACCAGGCCTTGTACGAATCTCATTGGCTTAAGCAACGTTTACAGTAAGCTTATCACTAGAAAGCTGCTTGAAAAGATATTGCTAGAATTGAAACTTTGTATGTTAGGATAAAGGTCAGAAGTCAGAAGCCAGATATCACTGGTCAAAAGGCAGTGGTCATCTGAATAGACGGATTATCCAATCTATGCGCGATCCTAAATGTTTGATAAAACATAAACACCATAGGATTTAATTCACAAACTTATATCGTTGCTTGGTTAAACATCTATCTATGAATTAATATACACACATATAAATATAACCACTTATAAATACACATATATAAACATATGTTTGGGAACAGTTTGTAAAGCGGAAAATCAAGCCAATTCCAGAGACTCATTTAATGTGTGAAGCTGCTTGAATCATAGCTCCATGGCAATTTGCGAAACTCCTCTACCTGTTGCCTTATGATGTGATTTTATTTTTTGATTCTGTGTACTTTTTGATTCTTTTTGCATATTGCAAAGGCTGTTTTTCATTGCTATTGTAACTGTCACACTCATCAGTTGATTCTATATTCCTGAAGATTTCAAATTTTAAGAAGTCGAAGAAACAATTCAAGATGAAATTAGGCCCATTTAGCAAGAGTCGATTATAATTTGCTAATGACAAGCTGGGTTAAAATGAAGCAAGCAAAGAAGGAAAGAAACTGCACTTTTTTATTTATGCAAAAACGCCTTATGAATTTAAATCGCTGTCCAGCTACTTTTCGATGTTGCCAGGTTTTCAAAGCATATGCATATAAGTGTATAATTTGCATTTCGCTTGACCTTTTCAGGTTTAACCCTTCACCCAACCACGAGAAATCACCCTCCTTATTAGCACAGCGTCAAAGAGGGTAATATACAACAGCTGGAACTCGTGGTTTATGGTGACTCGATGAGCAGCCTCTAGCAAGGTACTTACAGCTATATGCATCTACACTCTACATTCTGTGAATTCCATACGCATAAATTTCAATGTTAAATATGGTAATATGTTGCCTCTATGCTAAATAGCACTTAATACATAAATGTTACTGACCGCTATATCAGACTGACCACTACTTTTAAAATTACTGACGACGATCAAAGAAAATACAAGTCAAGATTTTCAAGCACTAATTTCACGCATTTGATTGATAACTGGAGTAAACGATCAACTGAACTCACCAACTCGATCCACTCCGCCACCTGTGCTGTAGCGTACTACTTCAGATTCCGGTCTGATGCCAATGCCCCGCTTGCTACAGCATAAATAGGCTTTGGATGGTGAACAACTCCACAACAAAGGCCGCAGCCCATTTATTTGAAGCCATTGTTTTCCTCGGCCATGTTATTGTTAATGTCCCTTGGAGTAAATTCCAACTTCAGTTCTTTAGTACCATTGTGAATTAATTAAAATAGGTTTGCTGACTTCTATACTCTTATTCGAATCATTAAATCAGTTGTATTATGAAATATCGTTACTTCTACTAATGGACAGGGTTCCAACGGCAACTTTCTATAACTAAACAAGTGTTCTAGAGTTACAACCCAGAGTTACAGAAAGAACTTTTCTTTACGGTCTTTGTACAAAAATTGGACGGAACATACTAAATGAAAAAGACTGAGACAGTTCCACAAGAAGGATATTTGTTAGAACCATTTAGGAAAACTTTTGATGAAAGCACCCAGTCAATGTGACTACAATTCATAGTACAAAGTCTTCAAACCTGAACATTTCTGAATAAATCTACCATGCGATTCAACACATCGCTATAATTTTCAGAATATTCTAGTAGTTTAAAATCAAATTAGAGCGGTTTGCTGTATTTCTGGTTCTATTTAGTCGGATGGTCGCCCGAAGAGCCATGTGGACGTGAAGGGCCAAGAACCTTCATTTTTAATCCATAAAATGAAATTTGCTAAAGACAGGGCGTTTGGAGGGGGCTTTTGCCCAAGGGGCAGCCTTTCCTCCGTTATCTATGCATACCTGTTCGTCGTGTCAAAACTCATCCGTCAGATGGTTGTAAGTGTCGTGTGAGCAATAACGCCCCGGTGCATGCAAGACCGCAACACCCCCTTTGGATCGTGAGAAACGGGAGGCTCCATATGTTATCTACGGAGAGAATGCCATGGACTTGGTTTAGAAACGTCAATAAAATAATCTACACTCACAGTTAAAGCGACGCTTCCTCAAGCATGACAATCATTCTAGGGGAAGGTATGTGTTGGTTCTGTCGCGCGGCACATAATTTTGCCCGCCTTATTATCAAACAAATGGAGTTTCCAGTGATATCGTTGCCCGAAGAGGGAAGTGGGAATTCGATTTTATATTGAAGAGGATTGTCACAAAAAAGGTAATATGAAAAGACAGACACGCCGGCGCTGAGGGGGCTGTGGAGGGGCTGTAGCCCCCTCACTTTTCTGCTGAAGTATGATATTAATGATATGTCATCAAAGGTAATTGTGGAAAAACAAAAATTGAGCATATTTACGTTTTACTATTGGTTTGCTCTTTTTTTGGTGCTTTCCCCCCGTTGCCATTTTTGAGTGCAGGCATCCCTGCTAGTGTCAGAATTTTGAAACGATAGTGGCTTTCCCGTGACCATATATGTGTCAAAGAATTCTATGTTAGCATTGATATCACAGTAATCTACAAAAACCATTGCTACTTTGCATGTTTGTCCATTTTATGGTAGACGGTGATTCAAAAATGTGGAGTTGTATCTTGCCTAAATGTGGCTAGCCTGGCTAAACTGTTTGGCTAAAGTCAAGCAATTCTTTCCTTTCATGGCCGCCTATGCTTGATTCACAATACTTATCTAAAACTTGAAGCTCATGAAGAAATATAAAAGCTATTTGCAACAAGTAAGTTACATGATAAGTCATTTCTAAAACGTTTACATAAAATTTGAATTAACACATCTTTACAGGAAATTGTTATAAAAATGTCTGAAGTTTAAGACCCTTGACCTTTTGCTTTTAAGCTTAAAAATACAATTTCTTTAACCCTTAAAAAAATTTGCGGAAAAATTATGCTCTGAGAAACTTTCAACCTAATTCTATCAATGCAATTTTATGAAAAAGTTTCACATTTCAGTTAAAGTATTCCTGTAATTGTTTGTTTGACTTCTTGATAGGTGGAAACATTGCAGCAAACGATTTCACATTAAGCAGAGTGGTGAAAAATGAAAACTTTTCTAGCTAAAGATTTGTTGAAAAATGTTTTTGATCAATAAAGTAGCTAGCTCTCTCAAATAATAAGAACAAAACTTCAGTAAAAATTGCCTGCTTTCTTTCAAAACAGAGATGCTACTGATTTCTTTCTTTTACCTGGCCAACAAACCTTGACTTTGTCTGTGATTTCAAGCTAACTGACAATCCACTGAATATCAATAAATATATTACCATCGTGAAAAACCTAGCATCATGTACTTGGAATTTATTCTGCTCAGCGCTTCTAGCCAAAAGATTCTTTGAAATGAAAATTTTTACCCTTTAGAAAATATAAACTGTTCAAAAAGCTGCTGATAGACAGAATCTGAAAGAAAGTAGAGGCTCTTTTTCTCTTGAAGTGATTTGAGAATTCTCTCAATACGCCACATTCTATTTACTCTTTGTTTGACTGGTTACTAAACTGGTTTACCATATCAGTTTCTTATCATTTCTTGTGTTTATTGGATAAAGTGGACTCATAACTGACTTCTTTGCTCTATAGAATAGCATTATGTGTAAGCATGGACCATAGATGCGGGACCATAGAGGGTACTGAAAGGGCAAAGATCGCCAATAATTTTTAAAATGTACTTAAAACAATTCTATTATTAATCTTGCTCTCGGTTTAAGATTGCTCTCGGTTTAAGCAGCACCCCAGAATAAATTGTTTGCCTCATTTCGAAATATGCACCTTTTATGGATGAAATATTTTCCATAAATGAAAGCCCATATCACGTAAGAAACTCCCAATTCAAAACAGCGAAGCCACATTAAAAAATATGTAGATTTAATACCATATCATACAGCCAAATATGTAACTCAGTTCGAAATGACATAATTTACTCCCTAGCTTCACAAATATTCAACAAAAATATCCAAGAATTTTCATCGTTCAATTATACTGGTGATCTTTGCAAGGAATACACATGCAACATCGGTTGCATTTGATTTACATTATATTAAGCGTTGGTAATTTAAATTAGCTGGTTTTAATTACCTTGAGTATAGCTAGAGATTGTACAAATTTTACAAAAAAAATGAGAAAAAATGCTCCGCTGTCCCTGAGTGTAGTTGAAAACTGATGTCTATGCCCTTTTGATATTACCAAAGTGTCTTTGAAAAGAGTTTAGATTTGTTTGTACTAATGCTCAAAAATATGAACAAGGACATAGACATGGCACTCTTCTTTTGTAGAAGAAATGTGATGCACATTTGCTGTAGAAGGATTGCGTTGACAGCTTACTGAAAATGGTGGAGTTATGACAGCTCTGTATTTGATAAATAAGAGGGTAGTTTCTTAGACGAAATTCACCTAAGGACACTGCTGTTTCTTTTTGGTCTACTGCAAATCGTCAGAATTTGTAAAAGGATGCATATAAAACTTTTGATAGAGCTTTCTAGAGAAAACTTGGCACAGCTCCCTGTACCAAATCAATAGCAATTTGACCCCTTTTTATCATTTGATATCAGGAGACTATTCGAGTATACCCTATTTAAGAAGCTTTATGAGTTTAGAATGTTCATCAGTCTGATATTAAGATCTATGTGCATAAAGAGAGTTTCGTCTCCGGTATTGAAAATACTACAAAACATTTCTTGATAATAAGAAAAATTTCTACTATAGTGGTTACATAGCAGTTTACCATCTTTTTTTTTAACGATATTTTTGCTTGTCGTAGAACAAGGCTCCGACCAACTTTCTTTCTGGCAAAAAGTTGCGAACAAAGCTAAATGTATTAAAGCGACAAAAAATATTCAAAAATTTGCATTCAAATAACATTTGCCCTTCTCACTTCCTTGTTCACTTTTGTCTGCTTATCAGTGATGAAGCTATTTATAGTCACGGCGGGCAATTTTAGGCATTTTTTGCAAACTTTAGAATTTATACGCATTTTTTGCAAATAGAATTATAAAGAAATTTGATAGCCTTAAAGCTGAGGCAACAATGAAGGGCCTGACCCGTGAAAATCCTCCTATTTTCATCATTGAAATTTAGTGTGAATGAATCTTTTTGAAAATTCAGGAGTTCTAGATGCAACAATCCTCATGTTTTTTCATGTTTAATCAAATATTCTTAATTCAAACCTTTCCATAGTTTCGGGATGCTCGATTATCGTATGACATTATATTCGAAAATTTAGACTGAATTAAAGAAGAGCTGTAGGAGTGTCGAAGCCTTTCAGCATCTTTAATATAAAGCCTTTACACGTTCTTTTATAGGAACAACTCTTATAAGAAACATCGGGCTAAGATTTGCCAAAAATTCAAGATCAAGATAAGAAACAAGGCAGGGTGAAATACAACAAAACTCAAGAAACAATACCAGCAAAAATTAAGGAATAACGAAGGAAAAGATGGAAGCAATGAGCAAAATAGCATAAATTACTTTATCAAGCACAGGTTAAGTCCAAACACTACTATGCACAGGAAATTCCATTACAAATTGAAGGCTGAAATTTTGCGAAAAAAATAAGAACAACATACGGAACAAGGCAGGCTGAAATTCAACAAAACTCAAGAAATAAAATACCAGCAAAATCAAAATAGTATAAGAAACAAAATAAGAAATACGTGAGACTGAAATTTTGCGAAAAAATAAGAAACGCCAGGCTGAAACTAGGGCCAAGTTCTCTTCTTATGGTTGTAGTTTGCCAAACATGACCTAATGGCTGAATGCTTAGTTTGCTTTCCTTTGGTTGAGAGTACCTACAATGCCAAACTAGCTACACTGGTTGCATCTAAGCATCACTTCAGTCTAAACTTAATGCACCGCGGAGCGTTGAGAAAAGTTGGGGTCTAAAAATGTGCGAGGGGTAAAACCAAATAAAAAGAAGCTTTCCGGGTGGTTCATTTCTATTGTGCATTTTTAACCAAAACGTGGGGGCTTCTTCTCCGCGGTGCCTGAATTTTGAGGTCAAAAAAGGCTAATTGCTGGCCAAGTGATTTTCTGAGATCTGAGATTTGTCCCAGGATATTTCTTGCTTACCTTAATAGCAGTTGGCCACTATCGCTCCGAGTGGTGTCTTCGTAGTAAATCCTCTTCTTACTCACTAAAATTGCTTGCCTGATTTTTCATCTAGCGGTCCAAACTTCAAAAAGCATATTTTGCTTAATCGTTCAGATCTATAACACAATTTGTATTCCTATTGCAAGCCATAGAGAGTTTCAACAAATTGAGCTGAGTTTGGACGTTTCTGTCCACTTTGAGAAAGACCATGTATGCCAACAATATACCAAATTCAGAAAGTATGCAATGCACAACATTTTTATGCAAAGTACCTAAAAATGCCAAAAAAACCAATTTTACGCATAATACCCCTATTTGGCAGCCCTGTTTCCTTTACTGTTGATATGATTGCAATATTTTTGTCAAAGTAAATGAAAGCTTTAAACACAGGGTTGACCGTGTTTTATGGAGTCTGAAATGGGCTTATGGGTGTTTTCAACAAATTATTCTAGGGGCTTCTCCCAAAAGCCACTTAAACTTTTGGACCAAATATATTCACCTCTGAAGAGATTTCCTCTTATCCCTATTACGCAACATTTCAGGGTGTATAGATGTTCCCATAGAAACCAGTAATTGAATCTCTCTGGCTATTCGACAAATTTCACGCTATTCTTTCATATCTTTTGTGTCCTACAGTGCTGTATAGAAAAACCGCACCAAACATAATTTATCTCACCGACTATTATTGATATCAAGGCCAATCAGTCCACACCCACTGATATGATTGTCTCTAATAATCATGTGTAAATTTAATTGTTTGTCTGAGATTATAACATTGTAATCACCATGGAAACCGATAATAATTCTATAATATAGGATTTAATCTTAGCCTTATGAAGAATAGAAGCCGAGCTATAAATAGAACGCTGCTTTTTATAGAAGCCTTTTGAAAAATTAAGATATCGTTACCTCAAAAAATGGACTGATCTTTTCGCAAATTTCAGGTAGCAAGAGACTTTTGAAAAAAGTTAGTAGCGATATTCATTACTCTGTAACATTGACTATGGTGGCCCAAAGTTGGACGATAACCGTGAAAAGGTCGATGTCGCTGAGGTAGCTCATGGACGACGACGCTTAGTACGAAAATTTCGACTAGAGGTCATTATTTTTGGCCAGGGTTTGGGCTGAAAAGAAATGATCTTTCCTCCAGAAATTTAGTTTTCCCAACATGCAATCCATTATTGAATTTTTGTTGCGGTATCAATCTTTAGATAATGAATCTTTACGCAGATAGATTCATGTGTATGTTGATTGCAATATAGTTGCTTTTGTTATTGTGTGCAAGTCATTAAAATAATCAGCGAGTGCTCTTTGTTTCTTTGATTCCTTTATCTGTTTCCAATTTCATTTTTTCACATCCAGTTTGGTTTATTTATTTTGAAGCTCTTGGTCCAAATCCAAGATCGATAATGTAATTATACCCAAAGCATTGACAACAAAACACCCTTTCTCTTCAAATTCTCCGTTCTCTAATATGGAGCTTTAGGATAGCATTTAAGAAGTTTTCCGCAATTAAATTTTGTTTCATTGTCACATTGCCAAAAACCCCTTTAACAATAGTTGAGACAACTCCTTACTATTGCGACAAAAAATTTGAAGGACAGAACATGAACTGTTTCGTAAACAAACCAACATATCTTTTTCAGCTTTTGCTTTAATTGCTCTTTTTCTCCTTTTAATTCTGTTCGTTTTCACCTTTCTAACTTTAGGTAAGACAACAGGATTTTGTGCTCACAGTATTATCAGAGTTGCCAGAAGCATTTTTGTTTGAGAGGAGTTTGGGAGGAGCTAATCAAAGAGGGCACATTTTCAATGACTAAAATTCCAATGCTAGCATCACAAAAGAATGTCAAATAAAAATGAATTCATATCAAATCAGAACAGAAAAATGCTATAAGATGATACCATGAAAGGTAGCTGTAGCCAGATTTTATTGTTAGGATGGCTCAGTTGTTAGAGGCGCTGACAACAGACCCAAGGGTCCGTGGTTCGAGCCCCTGGTATGCCCGAAGTTTCACCCAGAGTGAGGAAAGTCGCCAGCTCTCTGTAATTCCAGGCATAGGAATCACGAGGTGTGGTCACATCGAGAGGAAGGACCAGGACACTGCTCGATAAGCATAAGCTTCAGTGTCCTAAAGTGTCCTAAAAACTACCTTCGGATGCTAGATAGAAACAAATACAAATACAAATACAAGTTAGTGATTGTAAAGAGACATTCACTGAATTACATTTCAGCTGAAAAAACATAATTATGCATGACATTAGCGGCAATAATCTGAAATTTTTCAGTATTTTGAATCGCAGCTTCAAATATTATTGAATTTAGTGAACTGGGTAAGAAAACTTTTCCATTTGTCTCTGCAATTCTCCCACCCCTGTACCCAGCATTGAAAAACGACAACTCCTTCAGCACACTGTCCAAGACGCGGAATAATTCATACCTTCTTCCAGAAATATCACAGCCATGCATAGCGGTACTAAAACTAGTAAGCTGAGCCTACTTGGCTACAAGCTAGATATACAAAAATATACAAAACATCAAGCAAAATCATTTTTGACTAGATTTCAAAGCATTTGGAGAAAAACAAAACAACCAGAAATGCCTTATGATTGCATGAAGCAATTTTCCAGCAATTTTCAGGTAAGAAATGGGATTTTCAACAAATGTGTGCAAGATTTTTCATAGAGTGATATGCCCTGGGCTTGTACAGACCTCACTATACACACTATGCGCTGAGGGGCAAATCACTCCAAAAAAATCTCGTACTCCTTTGGTGGAAATCCTATTGTTTTATCTGAAAATCCCCGTATGCTATTTGCAAGAGTGAATTTTCACTCCATGTGCGCTGCAGTCAACCGGTTAATAGAAACCTTAACCATGCACAAGATTAAGGCAAGAGGGACAGTGTTGGTGCTAAGGCCAAATAGTATAATTTTTTCCACTACCATAATCGATTATTTGTGAGGGGCTGGGTTGGTGGGTACAAAATAGAATATGGGCATCAACATGTTCCACCCATACAGCTGGGATTTTTTCAATCAAAGACTCTAAACATAGTCATAAGCAGGGCCCCCGACGAAGGGGGGGGGCCGGGGGGCCTTGGACCCCCACTTTTTTGCAAAACAATAAAGTTTTTTTCAAGATCTTTTGTTATGAGTGTTAAATTTTCCCTTGCCCCCCCCCCCCTTTTTCAACTTTTGTCGGAGCCCATGATAAGTTGACAAAATTATCCATGCAAGTGGGTATTAAATGGCCTCGTCATTATTAGAAAAGTTTGCCTCCACGAAAATCATGGCAATTATAAATGGGCTGGCTGTAAGACTTTGATTGTCTGCTTACTCTCTATGGCTGCAGAATCATTGAGAGTGTAGAATGGAAAATAGTTATCACAAAAATCAAATGACAATCAAATAATTGTTCACTTCAGCGTGTTTTTATATTAAGCATAAACTTTTTTCTAGCGTAACATTTTTTTTAATGATGGGCAAAATAGTCTCAATCTTATAAGAAACTGTTGATTTTGAAGTTTATTATTACTTCTGAAAAAGATTTTTCCGTTATCAATGACCGACAGCATAAAGGGAGAAACTTCTATTTTTTTTTGAATTTCTAATGGAAATTAACATAGCGAGAAGGGCCAAACTAGTCATAAATTATATAAAAGATTCTAAAATCTTTTGTTAGGAGTGAATATTTAAGGGCACTGCTTGCCCCCTTTGCCCCTCCTGAAAGAAGGCAGGAGGTGTAGCTGCCCCTGCAGCCTTTCCAGGGTAGGCACTCCTGACCGTAACCAATCGCAACTATATGGCAGAGTAATAATTGGAAAAATTCATTATTTCATTTACCTTATATTCATTAAGAGTGGCTGCTAATTTTGAAACATAAATATATAAACGCGTTTACTATAACAGGAAATAACAGGAAACAACAAGAAACGAATACAAACGAGAAGAAACGATAAGGAAACAACATGAAACGATTTGTGACTTTTCAGAAACGACTAGATCTCCAAAACGAGGCAAGCTTATCCATCCACGTGGGCATTGTCATCTTCGTTGCAGTGGCCTAAGTGTTCGGTCATGTCGTTCTCCACCGCAAAAGCTGTTATCTTAGATGAGGTTACGGAAACCCAGTGATAATGCTTACTTATGTTTCTACAACGCTAATTTTAGCAAAAGAAACATAAACTAAAAGAACAAACTCCAATATACTAGAGGAACAAGCTGTATAGGTTGACAATCTACTTATTGAACAATGTTTTGCCTCTAAAGCCTCTATAAAGTTCCAGTAAGTTCCTAAAGCAGTTGATTTCAGGGGGGGGAGGCTTGATTATTAGCCGAGAATTTAAATTGCTTTATTTCGACCTTCCCGGTAGTTGGTCCATGTTAATCCCAATGCCAGTGTGATTTGCTCTTACAATGCTGGCACTTCATATCAGGCTTTCATAGTTTATTTCCTCTTACAAAAATACCATATCAACATCTACTATAATAGCTATTAATGCAGGATTTCCACTAAATAAATAGAATTGTGCCGCAGTTAAAATTTTTCCAAGTCGTTTCTACTTGTTTCTACTTGTTTCCTAGTTGTTTCTACTTGTTTCTTCTTGTTTCCTAGTTGTTTCTACTTGTTTCTTCTTGTTTCCTTGTCGTTTCTACTCATTTCCCTTTATAGTAACCACGAATATATAAAACTGTTTAATACCAGAGTGTAGGATCGTCGAGGAGTGTCGTTAACATGAATTAGTTGTATAGGTTAAAGACAAAATTCTAAATACAGATTTCCCGAACGTCTTTATTTAGAGGATTCTGGCTCATTTTTTCTGTTCAGAAAGTAAGAAAGAATTCCACGGATCAAGAATGTGAAGATAATTTGTATGCTCTTCACTCTTCAAATATCTGTATTCTTGAGATTGTTTCTTTTATAGGCAAAAGTATATCATTGCCAAATACCCTAAGTTTTAATGACTGACTTTGATAAAGCTTAGTAACGCCAATGACAACACTATGAGTTAAGATACCCATTTACATATCCTTTAAATAACAAAAACCTGTCAAAAATTTAAAGCCGTAAAAGTTTCATATGAAAAAAAATGCTCAAGAGAACAATTTTAAGCTGAATGCTTTCTAAGAAAAAAGCAAAAAAGACTTACGTAAAGACTTTTCGGTCTGAGTATACCAAAGAAAGAGGAAATGAAAGCGAGAGGGTTATGATAAAATGACATTCGAGCTCAGGAAGATGACGAATTAATGGATGAATTTATTTTACAATTTGTACCAAAAGACTTAGAAATGTTTCACTTTTTCCAAGCTGCGTATGAAATTTTTTAGAACAATTAGATTTTAAACAATCTTTTGGTGGTACAAAACTTGTAAATGGCTTTGAAAAAAGCAAACATTTAGTAAACTAAAGATTTTCGTCTGACACTCTTCAGAGTTTAAAACGTCAGAACATAGATCGAAAACTCTACGCTAGGAAATATATATACCCAGTTGTGGATCGAAATAGGCCAATCAGAAACACGAGCACATGACTGTATAGGTTGACCAATCAGTGCCGCTTGCCTATTAGAATGTTACCAGTGGAGTCCTAAGGTGAAAACGAACTCCTTTTGTCTACACAGTAGCGGTTTTTTCGTGCTTTTGTAGATAGATTCTAAAACTGCTAGGTGGAACGACGATCGGGCTTTACCAATAATCCGAAACATGTCGCCATTATAGTTTTTTTGCACAATCTGGCTTTTCTAGTAAATGCTGCCCGATAGCAGAATCGCAGGTTTTAGTTAGACTTTAGGGATTTTTCGGGGACTTTTCTCGAAAACAAAGGGATTTTTGGAAAAGGTGTGCGAGATTCTCGTAGAGTGATGTGCCCTTTGCTCAAGACTTTGATTGTCTCTCAAGAAAGTAGGAGGTTAGGCTGCATAGACTACCCTGAATTAAGACATGAATTCTTATAAAGAAAACTATGTGATGGAAATGAAAAATGTATATGCTTTCAAAGTGATAAAAAAATGGGACGTATAACATTGCTGTCTCATTCTTGATGATGTCGAGCCAGGGAAAGGCCTTCTAAAGGGACAATGATAGCGAGAGAAAACTGTTTTGTCAGAAGGAAGACTCCACTAGTGTCTTATCGAGTATAGCCCGCCTTAACAGTCTCAGTGCTAAAATTGATTTCGTTCCTTTGCCTTTTCCACCTTTTGCAACTGAAGACATTTCTAAAATTGTTGCTTGTTTATCATAATGGCTTAGACTATCCTAAAGATGGGACCACTGGATAAATCCATAAAAATTCTTAGAATCAATGGTTTCTCAAGGAACACCTGAAAAAGACATGAAAGAAATAAGACCAGACTATGGTACGTGCGCTATATTGTGTAATGCCTGTGTAATTATTCTGAAAACTATGTCGGGCTGCAGATTTATTTTCAATGGAATATAATGCACTGCATGCAAATGGTATTACCAACCAAGGAGACAATCAATATATTGGATTGAACTTGTATTAGAACCCTACAGAGAAACGGTTGTAAAACAATAAAAATGTGCAGGCAAGAGAAATCTGGAAACAAAATTAATTAATCCTCAATGAGAAATCTGGAAACTTCGTTTAGAGTTATTCAAAAGATGAAGCGTCTAATCTGAATATATTTGCCGGTTGGAGATTCTCTGGCATTGAAAAATTAAGGACGAGGTAATTCCAAACCAACTTTTATTTGCTTTGGTATTTAAACCTTGCAAATAATTCAAAGGCATTATTCAAATAAAAAGTGGTGTGGTTATGTTATTATCCTGAAGGACGATAGCATAAATTTATCAGTAGAACTTTTACAAGCTATAAATACATTGTCTGGGTACTAGTACCCTAGGTACTAGAGCATCTGTGAAAGAAATCGAGGGGAAAATCACTGCTTAAAATCACGTACACTCTTAAGAATAATCACATTTTAATCACAAATTAATCACATTAAAATCAAATTAATCACAAAGTATAACATTAATCACAAAAGTTACTTAAAACAAATATTACAATCCTTGCCCACTTTTATCCGGATATGTTATTGAAAAATTCAATATTTAGAATTTCCTTTTCACAATTTTCCAATCTTTTCATGAACACGTTGGAAAATCTGCAAATACACACTCGAGAACAACAAGCTTTTATAAGTATCCTGCAATGGAGCAAAAATGAAGGCCTCGTTATGATGCCGGGGTCACTGAAACAACCATTGCCGTTTTGTTGCCCAAATGCCACTGAAGTTGATCAGACCGAAAACCACGCCTGATAGCAGCCATTTTTCACCCATTGCTACAGGGGCGGATCCAGACAGCTCCAGATTTCGCAGTTGCAACTGTTACATTTATGGGAAATGACTTATGTCAGATTTTTCTAATTTCCACAGATAAAGTTTGATAATCAAGTTCCATATCTCTGATTTCTTATTTCATTTTCAAACTTGTAATTTTTTATATCGGTGAAAGTTTCAGGAATGACGCTTTAATTTCCCAATAGCGACATCACTTGTGAGGGCAGAGAACAGAGCACATGCATTTATCTTAATGTCTTTCACCAGGTGTTCAACAAATGTTCACTGTTTTTTTCCATTCCAGGCTATTTGCATCCATGTTGCTAATGCTATTGTTCAGGAAAGATAGCTTTTTTAATGCATATTCAAATTCTTATGACAAAAGAATAGCAGCCCACAGAAGAGAGCACGTGTATTTGTTTTAATGTCTCATTCAAAGTGATCAACAACTTTTCACTGTTTTTCACTTCAGACTATTGCCACCAACCTATAATACTGATTTAATATTTTGCTTATGCTGCTGTTCAGAAAAGATATATCTGTTTTTAGTTGTTAATGTCATTGAACTTTTGCACCTTTTTCGTTTGCGAATCTGCAACGGTCAATTTTTCTTTTCTCGATCCACCCCTGTGCTGAACTGCTTATTTTTCTTTTTCAATATAGTTTGTTGCAAGATCGTGGACGACGTTTATTGAGCATGAAACTATTTAAGAGTACTTTTGAATCTATGATTCAGTTTCCAAAGAATTAAAAATTAATAAAAAAATCAATCACTTTTATCACTAAAATCAAATTAATCACACACAAAGTTGATTTAATCACAAATTAATCACTAGTGATTATTAATCTCGTACACCATTTTCAATTTTCATGATTTGCCCCTCGAAAGAAATAGTCGAGCAGTGATCGGACGTAGAAGGGGGTCTTTCTACCCACTTTCTTTAACCGACCCATTCTTTCACTGTGGCTCTTGCAACTGGCGAGGGGCAAATCACTCTAAGAAAATTTCGTACACCTTTCTTGAAAATTCTATTGTTTCATCTGAAAATCTCCAGAAATCCTTTTGTTTTAGACAAAATCTCATACGCTTTTTGCAAGAGTGAATCGCCCCTCGGCAACCGGGGTAGGGTGCTAGAGACCTAGGCTCCTATACAAAGCCAGGACAGTAACTACCAAGTGGGTAGGGGGCTCATCCACCCGAAATCTCTATAACTATGGATTTATAAATGATCGAGCCGACTGGTCCTCGCCATCATACCATGCCCCTGAATCCCATACATCTAATTAGGGCACTGATTGAAGTCCACTTTATATAAAAGTTCCCAAATTATTTGACTTTCCCTTCCTGTCGTGAAACATGTAACCGACTGCAATATCAAGCCATCATCTTAAAGACCAAAACGAGTTTACCCAGAGACTCATTATGTAAGTCTGTTTTGAGATTTAAGTCAAGTTTTCCAGCAACTTTGCAGTTTCAGTTTTTCCTAAAATAATTTGCTTACTACTTTTCGTTTATACTGCAGTTTGAGCTTACAATGTGCACTTGATTAACTGCAATACTAGAAAAGAACTTATGAAACGTTTATGGCTAAACTTTAAGCAGATAAAAACAGTGAGACAAGATTCGTACGCAGACCCTAAAGTTCAGAAGAATAACACAATCGCTAAATGAAGTTTTGGACAATTTTGTTAAATACTTTTCTTAAAGTATTTTATCTCCAAGGCAAGAGAAGAAAATTGAAGTTTTGATGCGGGCTGTTCTCTATAAAATTCATCACTATTTTGGCATCTCCATACTGTCCAATATAACTATCCATACTATTTAATACATTTTTTGTTATAGGAATAAACCTTGGAAAAAATCTGACCATATGTTGTTGGAAGTCAGCGTTTTTGGAAGATGGAACCAGGTAGCTACAGAGTGAGTATGATGCTCTTCAAAAACCTTAGGGAAATCTTTCATGGTATTGCCACAACTATATAGCATTTCCAGCCTCTTAGGACAATGCTTTAAACTCAAGAGAGCAAATATGCACGTTTAAAATATTACGGTGAAAGATTATCAGTACACGATGTATAAGAAGCTGAAAAGCCAGTCAAAATAAAAATGGAGAGACTGGTCTTGCTATAGTAAAAAAGCTCAATTGTTTGATTACACGTTCTCTAAACAAAATCCGTACGAGCTGCCCCCTCTCTTTCTCCAGGTAGCTTCTCCAGGTAGCTTCTCCACATAGGACATCTGTGTACTTTTATAACGCAATCTGGGAAAAGAAGTTGGCAAAAAAAACGACACTCCGGTAAGACTTTCCCGGTCACACTTGCCATTCTGAAACACTGGTGTGCTCTTTAAAAAAATCTCTTCCTAACAGACTTTTTACGAGGGAAGTTTCCACAAACAATAATTTCAGGTTGCTGTCCAGCCTGACGCTACTGCAAACGAGGGGCATCTCACTCTAGTAGATGGCAAACGAAAATTCAACGGAAACAAAAGGGTTTCCCAGGATATTCACATATTTTCACAAATGATTTTTACTAACGCTGTGCGAGATTTTCAAGGAGTGATTTGCCCCTTGCCTGCAAAGAATCAGTCTGCAAAATATTGCTCAAAGAATGTTATAAGAAAGCTTGTCCGGTCCTTCTAGCAAATGTCGAAACAAGTTTTCAGGGGTGAAACAAGTTTTTAGTGGTGAAACAGGTTTTTAAGGGTGGAACAAAACAGCATTTAAAGTGTTATTTGCTTTGTTAATGGAAGGGTCTGGAAATCGGCCTGTCTTCCTTTCCTTTGAGACTTGTAAAGGCGTCGTCTGTAGAAATCGTTTATTTGGTAATTGGGTAATGCCTTGTAGGTAATTTGATTTTTGGTTCGTACAGTTTTGATTTAGGTAATTT
The DNA here is from genome assembly GCF_057945365.1 of Rhopilema esculentum. Lineage (NCBI taxonomy): Eukaryota > Metazoa > Cnidaria > Scyphozoa > Rhizostomeae > Rhizostomatidae > Rhopilema > Rhopilema esculentum. The sequence continues at coordinate 5,234,458 of NC_142834.1, read as the reverse complement.
GGTTCGTTAGTCACATTTGTTATATTGCTGGTAAGATGCTTATTTTGGCGGTTGCTTGGTCAATAGGATAATCATTGCTACGGGGGCAGATAATTAAATTAATTCAGGCCAACTTAGAAGCACGAGTATGTGAATGCGATAAAGATCAAAGGCAATTTCCAGAGGCGCCGGAAGCTTCGTGATGGGGCGGGGGCAGGACCGGCAGAAAGGGCAAATTTGGTTATCAAAGTTTGCTGATGAAACAGATCTGGAATCGTCGTTTAACCAATGACTAAGCCTGGCCGAAAGTGAAGGCCCTGTCAAGGGGGACAGGGTCGGGGTTCGGAAAGCGTTGCCTCTAGGGAAAATTTGCGTTGCTGTGCCCTAAAGACTTTCGGCAATGAAGGAAACATCCATAAAATACTTTGAATCAAGACTACAGTAAAACTTCATTCTCGAAATTCCTTTCCCCCAACATCAATCATAAAGGGAGGCTGGACCTAATCCTACTTTACATAAAATTATTTTGTTCTGATGACCATCTACATTGCTTAATATAACTTTTGGATATAACTCCTCTGAACTTGCTGTTTGTTTCTTTTTCTGTTTAGAAGTTGGTACAATCTGCAGCTATATTCAAGCTAGATAAAGCCAACTAATTTTAATCACCAACGCTAAATATAATTCAAATCAAATATAACTGATGTTGCATACGTATTTCTTGCAAAGATGACAAGTATTGAATGATAACAATTCTGAGATTTTTTCTTTAATTTTTGTAAAGTTGGGAAGTACCTATTTCGTTTGGAACTGAGTTCTATACTTGGCTTGGCTCGATCTGTTTGACAAGTCGCTGGTAGCAATCTGAAATCTGTTCAGCATGATCATGAAAGTTTAAGAGATCTTATCAATCAAGGAAAAAATTGTTGATGGTCAAATTACCTTCGAATAGATTTTCAGCTCTCATCGAAATGGAAAATATTGACTTTTGTCACCCCGTACCGCCCCCATTCCGCCCCCATTCCACCCCTGTTCCGCCCCCGCACCACTAGGGCTCCTGCTGCCCCCGCTGCCCCCGTGGCTCCGGCGCCCTTGGCAGTTTCTATCATTGGCAAAAAGCTTCCCTATATTGTGATCATTATATACATATAACCGATATATCGTTGATGGATATAACCACTTTAACGTAGTAAGGACCCCTCCAGATCAGCATTGTCCTCCTCCTAGTTGAAACCATTAGTATCTGGGGTAGCATGTTAAGAACCTTCATTAACGATATCCCGTTTAGACAAAAGGTGGGTAGCAGGAGGGTCAAAAGAAATCGTTTTGGCTAACCATTCTATTACTGTCAGAAAAAGATATTGGCCAATTGAGAACAGCATGTTGACAGCTTAAAATTGCTCTTCGTGTCACTGTCAAGTAAATAGTACTATTAAAATTTTAAAGTTACATACACACAAGATGTATATGTCTGCATGCAAGCTCCTATACGTTCTCTCTAATTTTTAACAGCGTAAACGAACATAGACTCTTTAGTCAAGAAGCTGCAGTTATTATTACATGTCCCTTTCACGACAATCGTACATATAAACAAGGTTACAGACAGTGGCGGGGCATCGGAGGAGGGGGGGGGGGTTGGGGACTAATCCCCCAACCTTTTCAACGAAATTGTTCTTGCGATTCATGCAAATCTGGTGAGAAAATTTCGAAGGAGAGTGTTGTACGTTATCTAAATCGTTTGGTGTGCAGGTATTCAGACTTACTGGACACTGAAAATTAGGAATACCATCAATTTTATGTTACAGCACATGTTACCATTTTCTATGAGCATTTAGATTTAAATGTAGCGTTTCATTGTTGATTTTTCATATTATTGCTATTTCAAATTATCGAAAATAATGTTTATTGCGAACGGTAAATCAAAGTGCATTATTTGGAGAAAGCGGGTTGTTTTCTATGAGAGATAATGCGTCCGTGGGAAGGGGTCTTGGGCGAAAAACTATTTCTGGGTGCGTCGTTCCAAGCCCCACGTCTTTTGTCACCCCCATATATCTAAGGCTGCGTTGCCACTGGTTACAGACGGTATATACGAAAAAGAAAAATTTTCTCAGAACTTTACCCCTCCCCCCCCCCCAACATTTTTTCAGATTTAGAAAAATGGAAAAGTCATAAGATAAAGATTACATTGTTGACGTAAAAACTTGCTGACCCAACAAATTTGCTCTACTTTTTTTGTAAAGCACTGCCCAAGATATGGTGCCTGTCTTATTTGTCGCCATGTTTTCTACCCTCTATTCTTCTTTAGCACTCGGGTAGTATCTCTGCATATTCTTTGATGGGTATTTAAAAATAAACTAAAACAATATCGTTCAATTTCAACGGAATACTTTTTCCTTAAAATTAGCCAATAGAAAAACCACCTTGACAATAGTTGAATGGCCTAACAACATCCCAGGTAGACTATTCCAGGGTTTCTAAATGTGAGTCGTGACCATTCTTGATATTGCATTGAAACATGCCTTTAATAAACAGTGAAGTTGCTCAAAAGCCAATACATCAAGTTCTGCGTGATTTGCGATAGCGATTCAATGTTTGAAAGTTAGATAGGAATTAGTTAAGGTTACGGTAAACGATTTTGACACAATATTTGGCTTTCTCTCCCTAAAAGCAAAACTATTAACGGAATCAGATAAAACTAAACACCATTCGATGCACAAGAATGTGGCGATTTCAACCAAATCAAAATAATTGGCAAAGATTGTAAAATGATATTTTTCAGGCAAATTTATTGCTTAATTGAGTGTACCACCTTTAAAAGCTATTTTGTACCCTTGCGTTTGAGATAACAAAATCTGACTTATATCAGCAGAAAGATGTCTCGGATCTTCCAAATTCCTCCTCCCCTTGAAACTATAGAGTACCGAAGTGATGACGTCATAAAAATATTTTTAGAATTTTTGAAATTTGATCCCATAAACTGAGACAGCAACATTAAATACTTCCAAATATGCAAAATCAGTTCAATGTGATACAAATTGGCTAAGATATGGCCATATGAGCACAGGCTCTGGTCCCATCAAACCTCTGTAATTTGGTCTTGGTTGTAACTTTATGAATCAGGCCAGAATAACAGAAATCCATTAGCAAACTTCAAATCTTCTATTGGCCATCTCGCCCGATTTTGAACATATCTAGCTGGTTTTGCACAGTGAGAGGTATTTTATGCAGTTCTTTCACATTATGTGGTCAAAATTGAGAAATTCTAGAAATATATTTTTGATGACGTCACACTTCGGTACTCTATACCCTATGGCAAACAATTTTTCTTCTCTCTCATAGCTGTATTTGGCTATAAAAGACGGACCAGAGCAAAAACAAAAATTTTGAGACATACTTTGCTTACCCGACATCTGTTTTGTGCAAAGTTTTGTGCCATTGGTTGGTTCCTTGGGTACAAAATAGCTTTTTCGTGCCTGCATGTAGAGGAATTGTAAGTCCGGCGAAAACAGAATTTTTTACTGATCGCAATTGCAAGGTACACTCGTAAACCACAGTGTAATCCGGTCAAGTCACTTGAAGCTTTAAGATCAATAAGCCTGTTTAAATAGACACGACCGTACATTGGATATATGGATGTGCCATGCGATATTGTAAATGAGACATGCGACTACAACCGCAAAGCAACGATAATCGGCTTAAAAGGTCAAGAGATTTTCAGGCCTCAACTAAAAGTTTTGATAAAGAAATTATGGAAACCTTCGTTTACATGGGATTTTTTCAATTTTCAAAATTTCTGTTTGCTTCAAATTTGGTATCAATGTGTGCCTCAAAAGTTCAGCTACTTGAATGTGAAAAAATCGAAAAATGGATGTTTTCATCCAGAAAACATTTACCGTAACCTTAATCTAACAGGGAAGACTTGCCCCCCTTTTCTCTCTAACAGTAACTAAATAAAATGTCTGGAGCAAAGAGTACGTCATTCAATTAGGTTAATTGAACTAGACTTTCCTGTCGCAAGGTTCACCTTTTGTACCCCACAGAGGCTATCAGTGTCTCAGTAATTTAAGGCGTATACAATTTCGTAGCTAGACAAGAGGTGAGGAAAAACCCACGGAATCCTTTAAAAGAAATTCATTGTTGCTAATATAGATTAACATTGAACTACCTAATTCTCAGCTACTACATTCAGCTAAAACATTACTAAGACTTCTCTCTATTAAAATATTCTACACAATCATTTGAAAACTAGACTTTTAAGTCCAAACACCGTACTTGACTATATTTTCCCATCAATCCATCGTTTGATCAAGTGATGGGCAAGGGCGTATTTACCAGGGGCGATTTCGACCCGCTTGCCAGCAACGAATGCTTTGTGAGTTTCTTTTGAGATAAGGCTGATAGCCTGTTCTTTTGTAAACCAGATGGCCTGCAAAGAAAAATCGTACATTTATATTCCATGCTTCCCTAGACTTGTCAATGTAAAATAATGATCATTGTAATGAACGTATTGAACAGAACAAAATGTTACGTTTAAAGGTTGAGGGAAACAGTGCAGGATTAAAAGGTCGAGAACCCAAGGATAAGAAAAGGACAAATTCAAAGAGTTCAGAAATAGATTTCAACGATATTCCATAGGAGTTGGATTATGCCCAATTTTAATGCTAAATAAGAAGCTGTCTTTATGAGACTTAATATCAAAATCGGCAAAAACACCGGTTGAAGTGAAGACACCCTGGGTGCCAAGTATTTACGCCATATATAGTAGCAAGTCAAGTCAAGTCAAGTCAAGTCAAGTCAAGTCAAGTCAAGTCAAGTCAAGTCAAGTCAAGTCAAGTCAAGTCAAGTCAAGTCAAGTCAAGTCGAGTCGAGTCGAGTCGAGTCGAGTCGAGTCGAGTCGAGTCGAGTCGAGTCGAGTCGAGTCGAGTCGAGTCGAGTCGAGTCGAGTCGAGTCGAGTCGAGTCAATAAACAGTCTGCTGCTACTACATGATTTGTGCATTTAAGCTATGGTGTCATCCCTGGCTGCTTTTGTTGCTTTCTACGCTAATTGTTGCTGAGTTTAGGCCATTTTTTGAGGTCAAGGTTGCTTATTGCAAGTGTAGTCTTGTATTTTCAAGTGATGGAGAAAATGTCGCACCAAACAAGGAAAGAAAGACAATGTGGAGGAATCTAAATGGAACATTAAACAAAGTCATAAGTTTAACAAAAAAGAACACCGAGGTTACATCGTTCAACTCTTTCTTTCCTTTTTTCTTAGGTTTAGATTTGCATCGTTTATCATATTCGTTTACATTTACTGCAGAGTAACGTATGCAGTTCTTGATTTGATTTTTCAGAACCTTACTTTTAATATCTCTGCCTGTTCTAGATATGTCTATTCTGCTTTCGAATCTTTGCAAGGAAGTTCTCAATAAAAATTATAAAAACACCTTAAATAAAATTAGGCCCAGAAACCACCGAACATGTTAGAGATTGGGGGCTACGATGTTTTGGGGGCACAAGATGCTAAAAGCAAACCCGCAACCCCGCCCCTGCTTCTATGGGCCCTAGTTAGGCCAACGCTTTTTATCGATTCGTTCAACATAGCACAGCAAATGGTGACAATGAAAAAGGCAATCAGTATCTAACAATTTTTCAAAAAAATGTGTTACAGCCTCTTCAAGTCCGACCTAATCGAATATGATGAAAATACCAGCACATACTATAAACCTAATTTTCCCATTTTTTATCTTTAATGTAGTTTTTTTCTTTATTCATTTCCTTTGTTTTTTTTCTAGTGTCATTTGCATTTCTATTATCTCATTCTTACTGTTATACAAACCAAAATGAATTTTAAAATCAAGTCAACCGGACACATGGCTTTGATAGCACTATCTTGAGTTTTTTTCATATGTCCGTCAGCTGATTTAATTGTATATAGGATTGTTTTTTCTTTAATGGTCTTATTGTAATTTTGGATTTAATAATTGAATTTTGAACAACTTACTTAAATGACGTAACGTGTAATTAATTGATTTTCTGAAAAATGTTTTTGAGTTTGACTTCATCACATTACAGATTTCTGGAATTTGTTAGCTAAACGAGATTGCTTCTTTTTTTGATCGTTTGAACAAACAATCTTCGTGTTTTTATGTCCTTTGCAATTGGAACCCTGTAATCAAATCAATCAAAACCAGGAAAAGATTCAAAGAAACACAAGTCAAACGCATAGTACACAATCCGTTTAAAGAATTGAAACTTTTGTATAATTTGCCAATACGACACATAGGCCAATTGTTTACCTTATCAAATTCATTGAGGGAAATTATGATCCAGCTGCGCTGTCGTCAGCACCCTTTGTTTTGAGCGATTAGTTAATAGCCACATTCTTTTCATAAATGGAAATCTACGTCACCAACATACGTCACACAGTAGCCCAAACAACTAAACAACAGAAACATCAACAAACGGACAGAAAAGGGAAGCATGATGAGAAAAGGAAAGTCTGGAGAAGTTGGCATGGTTACTGTCTTGTTCTGACAAAGAGTACATATTATATAAACTTGACTAAAGTTTCAGCAAAAAGTCATGATAAAAATGGTAGCAAAAAGTCATATATTTGCTGCTGCTGTAACAGATCAACATTGAGTTCCTGTTTGCATTATATAGAATGTATTATTGATTTGATTGGTTGATTAGTTAACTGATTGGTTGAGTGCAATGCAATTATTAATTGATTGATTGACTCTCTGACTGGTAGATAGAATGATTCCTAGATATAAACATCAACAATGAATTTGTATGTCATGACGACGGTGATTGGTGATTGGTGATTGATGATTGGTGATTGGTGATTAGTGACTGGTGATTGAAGATGGCGATGTGGTGATTGAATAAGTAAATATACATACATCTTCTAGCTCTTGGTCATCTATCACAATGTCTGTGTGCTTTGCTGTGGCCGAACATCCGAACATGATTGAAGATGGAAATGGCCAGCATTGTGACAACTGATAACTAATATTGTCGATTTCTATTCCACACTCCTCGTAAACCTCCCGATGGGCGGCCGTTTCGAATGATTCGCCTGGCTCTACGAAGCCTGCAAGGCAGGTGAAGAACCCTGGCGGAAATATTGGCTTTCTTGCTAATAGGATCGATTTTTGATCAGGTGACACTACCAATGACATTGTAACAGGATCCACTCGTGGGTAGCATGCATGGTGGTTATTCACTGGAAAGAAGTAAATCAGTTATAGCTACATTCTGCAAAAAAAACAATTTTATAAACCTTAAAGATTCAGGAATTCAGATATATTAGACATAGATTTTCTCTAGGTTAAATCGATTGTGGTTAAATGGTTAAATCATTCTATTACCGAGTTCTGTGTCACCGCCACTCTTTCAAAGCTCAAACTTGTTCACACAAATAGGATCTAATTGGAAATTTTTACAAATAAAAATCCATACCTCAATACAGGTTTTTTTACAGCAAACTTGAATCAGCACTCAGTACTAAAGTTTCTTAATTTGGCATCCAAATTTTGGCGTTTTGATATTAAAAGTTTCTTAGTTGGTTTTTATTTCGGGACCTAAAATTACCCTATTGCTTTGAAGTTGAGCATTTTTGGAAGAATTTAAACGCAATCGTCCCGAAAAAAATCCATGTAGATCAAAATCCAAATGATATTTTCTAAATAAAAATCAACAAAATAAAAACTTCTGGAGACTTTTTTAACAATAGAAATTTTACAGTTTCTTAAATTTTCTTGAGTATAGTACTAAAGTTTCTTTAAATTGGTGGCCATCTTTGTACTAGATTCTTATAAACTAGTTTCTTTCAAATAAAAAAGTGTACATATCATTCTATTGTAGGTCACTTGGGCCTAAAAAGTCATACTTCTTCTTATCTACAACGAGCAGCATTTATTGAAGCTAAATTGACTGATAATTTCACAATTTTTTGATCTTAGCGTATTAACAATTGTAAACATGTTTACCGTATCTTGTTCTGCATTTTTCGTTGCTACACTGTCGCCTGTAGCCTGCTTCAGCCATTTCACTTTCTGATCCACATTCAGGACAGAATCTATGACTGCTATGCCAAGCAAGAACACCACGAGCTTGTGCTGCAATGGATGACTCTACGTCGTTTAGTTTCAACATCCCTGAAAATGCATTACTAAACTTTGCATCTGCCTTAACGTAACTTGAAATCACATCCTGTTTCATATTGTTTCGTAAATTAATTGCAAACCAATCTATATTATTAGAATCTGTTCCTAAAAGTACCACTTCATCTAGTACTCTATCATCATTAAGAAGTTCTGATACCTCTTTGAATGAAAGGGTCTTTAAACAATACCCAGGTTTATTTCCTCTTTTTGACAATAGTGGTTCCAAGGAGCTGAAGATAATAAACCTGCTACTCTCTCTTCTCATTTTGGCATCTACTGTCTCTCTTGATTTGCGGATGTTTGCGCAACGATCGAGAAAATGACCACTATAAAAATTCAGCATCATGTCGGACGATTTGTTTTCAAGAAATTTTGTATGACGCTTTCCTCCTGGAGCAATTGTGTTTTTTTCTATCTCCCTGTAAAAAATGACACACATTTCACTTGGCCACAGATCTGACTAGTTCAGGCTGATAGAGCATACAATAATCAAATTTCAGCCTTAGAGTGCAAGCACCGCGGAGCGTTGAGAAAAGTGGGGGGTCTAAAAAGAGTGGGGGTGGGGGCTAAAACCGTATAGAAAGAGGCTTTACTGGTAGTTTATTACTTAGTATTTGTCATTTTTGCAAAAAGTTTGCCCCCCCAGGCCCCCCTGCTCCGCTGTGCCTCGAGTGGTAGTGCTCCTTTGCAACAGAGTTGAATCGCCATTACTTGCTTTAAATTTATTTCAAACTATGGATACTTGGGAATAACAAAATATAGCGAAAACATAGGACAAAAATAATCATTTCTTTGATCAAATAAGGTATTTTAAACCATTTAAATTTCTTCGCCTCCTTTATAAAAACACTTACTTGACAATTTGTGCTTCAATCAACTCCCAGAGTCTTCAAATTCTAGAGTGCTCTCAATTAAATTACTCTCAATTAGACTCAAATTAAAATCAAATTAGATTCTTCTGAATTGATCAAAGTGTGTATGCCGATGTCGCCAATGCCGGTATCAAAGGGCTACTCATGTACTACGCCACGAATTTGAAAGTGGGAGGGACCAAGGCTAGCAAAAGTAGGGGACCAAGGCTTTTCCCCCTTTTACTGCAGCTTTAAAACTACTTGCCTCGCAAACAATTTGGGGGGCATGGTCCCCCCCCCCGGTGGCGTGGGCCCTAATGTAGTTGTTTCTTTTTACATCTGTTAAAAGCTGCCCAAATTTTTAAAAGAGAAATCTTGAGATACGATATTAGCAAGAGCTTTGCAAAGAGAAAACGAAACCTTCCAACAAACCTTGTTTTTGCATTTGCATTGACGATTGCATCTTCAAGGGCACCATCAAATACTTTATGTTTCATAAGAAATTTGCCATTTAGATGAATAACTGGAATATCGTATTTATATTTTTCAAACCAAAGCGAATTCTTTTCATCCCCTATGTCAATAACTTCTATTTTGCACTGCCAATAATAAAGGTATCGATGTTTACATCAAAGGTATCGATGTTTATCAAAAATTCATAATTAAATGTTTGAGATGACATTTTAATTTCTAACTATTTTGCAACAATCGACATTAAGAAATAACTTCAGATAGCTTGTTATACCTATGTATTTTAAGAAAAGGAGTTTCAAGTCAATAAATACCTCAGCTAATCCATCTTCGCAAGCAATATTTTTCAAACAAGAACTAATTTTGCAAAGGCAACAAATAACCTTTTTGTCAAAGTGGTTTTTTCACGGGAATACTTATTATTATTATTTACATAGATATAATTTGCTGACTGAAAAGAAAAACTCACCTGGTCTTGGTACCTTTTCAGTTCCTCTTTGGCAACATCACACAAAGGGCAATCATCCTCAAATGCAATAAACTTGTTTAATTAAAATGGTCAACAAAATTGAACAAAGTAACACAGCCAGTCAGGTAATATTCCATCAACCCAAAACCAATTTCTGTCAAGAGAGCTCCTCTTAAAGATATCCCTATCCATAGAAAACTCTGATTTTCTATGAGGTTTCCTGCTTGGCTTTTTGTTGACTTTTTTACTCTTATGATGTTAGTAAATTTTTGTATTTTTGAAAGACTTTTGTATATGATAGAATGTGAAACAAAACTGAACTGGATATATTGGAATATGATCTTTTCAAGTTTGATTAAAATATGCAGGAAGTTAACTGTGCTAAGGTGGAAACTTTTTTATAATTTTGACTGTGCATAGCTGTGACCAGTTTGTGCATTAACTATGCAAGCTGTGAAAGAAATCAGAATAGGCAGGATGCGGGACATTTTAGTTCCGGCCCAAAACTGGTGAATATTTGTAGAAGTGAAAAGTATAGGTTAAACTACTCAAACTTTGAAGCAACGACAATCAGTGCAAGTGATTGAATCTTACAGTGGAATTCATGTTTCTACTGAGCTTCAGATTAAAAAGCAGATAGTAGGCCACATATCAGGAAAAAAATTAAAAATATTGCACCTTTTAGCCGATTGCACCAATTTGTTGTCGACTATGGTGCAAATTTAGGAGCATATATCTCCCTAATTTTTACTACAAAAAACTACAAGTTAGATGTGTTATTAGCTAACACCCAGAAATCTTCAGACAGAGGGGTTGGAGCTTCCCGCAGGGGGGGGGGCTAAAATGACTAAAATAAGCAGTTTTCGTATGTTATTTTGTCAAATTTGCTCCAACAATAACCCAAAATTTCCTCCGATGGGGGTGGGTGGGGTGGGTGCTAGATGCTTTTTATGGAGGGGCTGTAGCCTCCCCCCTAGCCCTCCCTTGGCGCCACCACTGCAACAGGTGAAGCCTGAAAATTCTAGCACATGTGTTAACATATCTGAAGCTAAGCATGTATCTGTCCATGAATTTCATAAAAAAAGAAAGTAGACAACTTTATTGAGATGAAATACCCCATGATAGTAAACAAATTCAATTATGTATCATAATTCGTCTACTATCTGATTAATTTGCCATGGTGAGGTTGGTCTAATGAAATCATGAAATCAAAGTTGAAGGAGAATTAAGAAATTCTATATGTAATATAGGTGAATCAGGCTTCAAAAACAACAAAAGGATGAACAAGAGTTACCCTTCTGCCTATTTCCTGTTCTGTGCTGTAACTGGTAATTTTGGCCCTAAAGCCAATTTTCTCCCAAAAAATGAAGACTTAAATTATGATGATACAGGTAATTAGTCAAAATAAATAAGCTTCTTACACAAAAACTTGCTTGATTACCCATGATTTAAAATATAATTGACCATTTTGCAGATTATTTCAATCAAATCTAAGAGATAAGGATTATTTCTTTGACTCTATTTATGAATGAACAACATGCACAGCTATGTTTTTAGGTTCTGAAAACTAGTGATAATACAAAAATGTGTACTCTTTGTCTTGCTGTAGCTACAAACGACACACTTTCAATTTTTGCAGGTTGTATTACTTGCAGGTAGTTATATTTTCTAGCCATACAGCTCTGAAAATTGACGCCCTTCATACATGTCACTATGGTTTAGTAGCAAGTACTTCCTCCAATTTGCATTCACTTTTAAATAAAATCCGAAGAACAAAATGAATAAAATGGTTATTGCTGGATATCAGGGGAATGTATCCAGAAATTATTTCAAACATTTGACTCAATTGACATCAACACAGAGACATGGTTACTGTAGGAGAAACTGCATGCTTTTTGGTTTTCTGGCAATACAAGTTCTATTTAAAGAGCAATTTTTCTCATTCCAGCTTTGAAATGTTTAGCAAGAGTGAAAATTTCAGCCTAATGTGCAACCAGCTTCAGTACTATCAAACCAAACATAAAACAAACTTAAACCCCATTGAAAGGTTTTTCGGATATCTTAGTTTGATTACGAAATTCATGCCCCTGGCCTAGGGCCAACACATTACTCAAGGATGTAGGGGGTGCGACACCCCAAGTTCTTCATAGGTTTGTCTGTAAATCTTCAGTTGGTACAAAAAAACCCCTGGTTTTGTCAGCAAAATTGTCTATCAGTGGGTGAAATAGCACCTAAATTTGTATTCACCTAATGTTATTGTCAGTGAATTTTACCACTCACCCAACCCCCTGGTCTGGAGGGTCAAGCTACGCAACAGGCATTGCTTAACTACAAAAGACATTAAACACTTTCAGTATCACTCTGTTATATGCCCCACATGCCCCTCCAGCAACCAGGAATCAGGGGGTACTGAATGCGTGCCAACATGCCTTCTTAACAACCTGTTCAAAACCCTTAAAACTTTGGAACCCAGTGTAGGGATACATCTGTAAGCAACCCCCTGACTTACTTGACCTCATAGAGGTTGGAAATGATACATAAATACTATAGGGAATTTTAACTTTACAAAGATACTTTGCCTTCTTTTCAATAGAATTGTTATTCGGTTGATATTCTTATGCTCATCTTTTATTGTTAAACGTGTTCCTAAAATTTTGCATTTCCTTTACTGCCTTCATGCCATGGTCTTTTCAAATGAAAAACAGATAAAACTATGGTAGATAATGATAAAAATAAGCTTATGAATATTTTCTTTAATCTTCATTAGGCCTAAAGCTATGTATGTTTTGGATATTTCGAGTGCAGCTTACGGCCATCCATAGAAAGCAAACTTTTTCTTGCTCCCAACCATGGTGGCGGCTTTCACTAAACCCTTTCAAGATTCTTGAGATTTTTGATGTAGTGATGATACAAAAAAATTTATGAAAATTTCCATGGGTCTTTCTGGTTTCTATATTTATATATTTGTAGATATTTTAGATCAGTTTTTAGAATTTCAAAAGCGTCACATTTGTAAAATTTTTCTTGCTGCTAAACATGGTTGTGCCCTTCATTAAATCCAAGTATGATCTTAACGTTATGGAAAAATGATAAAAGAAAGTTTGGGAATATTGCCTAGGATCTTTCTTCAATCTCAATCAATGTTGAAGTCAATTTAGATGCAGTTTCTGGCAGTCCATATTAGCGCTCCAGTTGTTCTCTGGGTGAAAGTTTGGTCATACCAGGGACTCAAACCACTGACCCTTGGGTCTGTAGTTAGCACCTCCAAAAACTGAGCCATCCTCGCACTAAACTTAATGTTATACTTTCAAAACTTTCCTTCCTGCCAAACATGGTGGCGGCCTTCATGAAACCCTCAACAATAATTACATTGTGCCCTCCCCCCAATTTTCAATCACATTTCGCCTGCCCTGATAGAGTTCTACCATAGACCTAACTTTAGGGGTGCCCCCTAGCCAATTTTGAGCCACCACGCCACTGGTAACAAATTATACATTCTCAATCCAAGCAGGAAGGTTATGAGTCTAGACAGCTTTGCTGGAGTTATAGATCAATTAGATATTCTAACATATAATATATAAACACTGAACACAACAGACATATCTCAAAATACCTTCGAGAAAAGGGTTATAACAGGTTTTTGGTTTTCAGGTGCTGCCAACGTTGAACGAAACCTGAAAAATTGGGGAATCCTCAGCCATCGATTACTGACTGTTGGTATCATCGCGTCGGAAAACAGACAAAAACGTGAAGATTGACGTTGCTGACTTTTGCTGCTAAACCTTTGAATCGAACTATTTCTACATATTGCCGGCAAAGCTAGAAATCGAACAGTTGATCTGCTAAATATAATGGAAAGAAGACTTCTCGCTCTGGGTGAGTCCAATACTTTCCCCGCCATTTTGTATACACAAGTTAACAACATCAACAACAAGTACTCTGTACAGGCATGGCCACTGATCTCAAAAAATTATTGAACTATGAAAAGATTAAATCATATTATATAAAATTATGAAACCATGAATAAATTAAATAAAATTAAAGAAAATAATTGAACCATAAAAAATAAAAAAAATAAATTAGAATCAGTGAACCATGAAAAAATAAATAAAATCAAACAAAATTATCGAACCATGAAAAAAATATATTAAATTATTGAACCATAAAAAAATAAAAAAATAAATTAGAACTATTGAACCATGAAAAAATTAAAAGATTTTATCAAAATTATTTAACCATGAAAAAATAAAAATGTAAGTCAAATCATTGAACCATGAAAAGATAAAAAAATAATTTACAATCGCTGAACCATGAAAAAAATAAATAGATTTAAACAAAATTATTGAGCCATAAAAATGAAATTAAACCATTGAACCATGAAAAAATAAATAGAATCATACAAAATTAGAGAGCCATGAAAAAACTTAAAAAAATAATTTAAATCATTGAACCATAAAAAAATAAAAAAATAAATTAGAACCATTGAACCATGAAAAGATTAAATAAATTTGTACAAAATTTTTGAACCATAGAAAAAATTAAAAAAAAATAAACAAAATTAATGAACCATAAAAAGATTTAAAAAAATAAACAAAATTAAGGAACTATAAACAAAAAAATTAATTCCATTGAACCATGAAAAAATAAATAGATTTAAACAAAATTATTGAACCATGAAAAAATAGAAAAATAAATCAAAATTATTAAACCATGAAAAAACTAAAAAAAATTAAACAAAATTATTGAACTATGAAAAGATTAAATAAAATTAGACAAAATTATTCCTTCATAAAAAAATAAGAAAAATTAAGCAAAATTATTCAACCATAAAAAACAAAAATAATAAATTACAATCATTGGGCCATGAAAAAATTAAAAAGATTTAACAGAATTATTGAACCATGAAAAAATTAGAATGATAAATCAAATCTTTGAACCATGAAAAAATTAAAAAAAACAAAATTATTGAACCATAAAAAATAAATATAATAAATTAGAATCATTGGGCCATGAAAAAAATAAAAAAAGTAAACAAAATTTTTGAACCATGGAAAGATTATATAAAATTGTACAAAATTATTGAACCATAAAAAATTTTAAATAATAAACAAAATTATTGAACTGCAAACAAATAGAAAAATAAATTAGAACCTTTGAACCATGAAAAAAATATATAAAATTGAAAAAACTTTTGAACCATGAAAAATAAAAAATTTATGTAGAACCATTGAACAATAAAATATATAAATAGAATTATAAAAAATTATTGAAGCATGAAAAAAAATGAAATTAATTCATTGAGCCATGAAAATAATAAGAAAAAATAAACTAAATAATTGAACCATGAAAGAAATAAGAAAATAAATTACAATCATTGAACCATGAAAAAAAAAATTAAAATCATTGAACCATGAAAAAAAATAATTTACAATCATTGAACCATGAAAAAAATAAATAGATGTAAACAAAATTATTGAACCATGAAAAAATAAAAAAAATAAATCAAAATCATTGAACCATGAAAAAAATTAAGAAAAAAACAAAATTATTGAACCATAAAAAATAAATATAATAAATTAGAATCATTGGGCCATGAAAAAAATAAAAAAAGTAAACAAAATTTTTGAACCATGGAAAGATTATATAAAATTGTACAAAATTATTGAACCATAAAAAATTTTAAATAATAAACAAAATTATTGAACTGCAAAAAAATAAAAAAATAAATTAGAACCTTTGAACCATGAAAAAAATATATAAAATTGAAAAAACTTTTGAACCATGAAAAATAAAAAATTTATGTAGAACCATTGAACAATAAAATATATAAATAGAATGATACAAAATTATTGAAGCATGAAAAAAAATGAAATTAATTCATTGAGCCATGAAAATAATAAGAAAAAATAAACTACATAATTGAACCATGAAAGAAATAAGAAAATAAATTACAATCATTGAACCATGAAAAAAAAATAAATTAAAATCATTGAACCATGAAAAAAAATAATTTACAATCATTGAACCATGAAAAAAATAAATAGATGTAAACAAAATTATTGAACCATGAAAAAATAAAAAAAATAAATCAAAATCATTGAACCATGAAAAATATAAAAATAATAAATTAGAATCATTAAAATGCCATGAAAAAAATAAAAAAAATAAATAAAACTATTGAACCATGAAATAATATAAAAGCTTGTAGAAATTATTCAACCCTGAGAGAAATTAAAAGAAAATATCTAAAATTATTCAAGCCTGAGAAACATGTGTTTAATTAATAGAAATTTTTTAAGCATCAAAGATATAAAAGAAATTAATAGAAATTAATCGACTATAAAATATAAATAAAATTGATTAAACACGACATACTGCATGATATAATTTCAAAATAGCCTCGAGATTTGAGAACATCTAAGTTTTTTGAGGCACCAACCCTTGATTTCATTCTTTTCAGCGATAAACATTTCTTTAACAAAGCGAGCCTAATGTTGTTTTATTTATTTTAAAATTGTCAGTATGCTTGAGCTAACCTTCTTTTGTTCACAAGTCAGGACAAAAATCGGCTTAACGAAAACATTGTCAAATCTTTCTATTAAGCCCCCCCTCTCTATTAAGCCCCCTTTTCAAGCAAAAATTTTAAATAGGTCCTACTCTCTATTAAGCTTGCTTTATTAACCTCTGTTAATAATACTTTTAAACTTTGTTTTTTGAAAAACAAAGAAAAACTGCGCATTTAGTGGGTTTCTTGACGATTTTAATGATGATAAGATCGTGTGTATCAAATTTGGCTTATGTAAAGACCTTCTTGTGCGCCTAAGAAGTCACTTGGAATTTATTTAAAGATGAGCCAGGGTTATCAATTGATCCTGGTGATTCTGATGAAGATGAGGACCTTATTATTGATTAATTTAACTTTCGAAGCTGCTAGCAAAATTTTCTGAGAACATTTGTCTGACACTTTTATAACAAAGAAATAGACAAGGGCAGTTCAAATACTCTTTTTTCTTTGCTATCTTATAAGCCCCCTCTTTAGGACTGAAGAAGTTAAATAAGCTCTCTCCCCCAGGGCTTAATAGAGCTTTATTGGTATGTTCCTCTAAACTTTTCGTCAAGGAACAAAATTGCGCTTTCAAGACTTGTAGCGCTGCAAAAGGATCTCTGCTGCGCAATCCTAAACTGCTTTTTAATGAAGGGGTTTCAGGAAGCAGAGAAATGAGGGGCATGAGTCTGCATCATTTTGAAGAATTCCCTTTTTTACAAACGCTCCCAATTTTGTGACAAAGCCTCTCTTTTTTACCTATGTCCCTCCATCTTAGCTTGCGTCATGCAGGCTACACCAACTTTTTAATGCTTCCTAAGTTGTTTTTCTTTCGCTTTGGTAGCCGTCAACATAAGGTAAGATTGAAGCCGCTTCCTCTTTCTGGTGATGCGAGTGAGTTTATAAAAGACTGGATTTAGCTTCTACAGTAGAAGCTCGCATGAAAGAACCTGTTTTATAAGAACCTTGAGGCTAAAATTTAGTCTTTTGAGCCCCCTGAATAAAAACTTGGAAGAAGCCTATACCATATTCACTGGCAAATTAAAGCAGATAAAAGTAAATCAGGTTATGGTATGTCGCCTTCTAATTGAACGTGGGTTATAGATTTTATGCGGGTTTCTACTGTATTGAGACAACAGTGTATGCGTCCATGAGGAGGACTCCAGGACGTCCCATATGAAGAGAGGGCCATCACCACCACTCCTAACAACGTTTTCGTCTGCTTTGGCCTTTTTTCTTTCTTGACTTTGATATACTAGGCATTGTGGCTTTCGCCTATCCATATAATTTCGACAGGGACCACGCACCAGTCTAAATGGGCTGAAAAGGGCGTGACCGCAAATTTTAAGGCTACGCCCCCTAGAACGCCGGGAAGCGCCCCTTTAAGAAAATACTTGCTTATTTCTACTGAAGTTTTATAACCAAACAGTCTGGTTCAGGGAATATTTCAATAGCTATAAAAATTGATAATCTTAGTTTGGGGATAAAAAAACATCAAGAAAAACACCTAGAAAATGAACAAAAAGGGTTCAAGACAAGAAGAACTGCTACTGCTTAGGAGTATACTATTCTATGTTGCATTAGAGTATAGTTAGTAAACGGTAGTAAACTTCTAAAAAAACTATCGCCCCTACTAGCATTAGCGGGGTGGCTATGTTTTCCCTGGGGTGGCCAAATCGATTTTTGCTATTTTGAATTGGCTTATTTTCGAGGGTCGACCCATTTTCAAGGAAATACGGTAGGCAAAACATAAAATACTAATCAAAAGACATTCTATTCAATTACACTGATGTTTCATACAGGCTGGCGGCCACTTGAATTCGTTTATAATATCCAGAATACCAGCTTCAGAGTAAAATAACGTAGAGCAAATTTTTGTTTCGGGCTCCTTAGTTTTTTAACTAAAGGTGATCTTAGTCAATTTCGCCATTGCTTATGAGCGATTGAATCGCACTGTTGAATTGGACAGAGGTGGCACCACGAAATTGAGTCTGGGGTCGGGCTAAGAATCAAGTTTAGTGACAAGAAAATTTTTGAAATCAAGCCTTCTAGAATGGCTAAAAATGCATCTCCCAGACCAAAATTTAACAAATTACTACACCGCTCAGAATAGACAGTTCGACGATGCTCAGAAAAACATTGATTTTATATTTTTAGAAAAAATTTGGGAGGGGACGATTCATGCGTTGGATAAAGAAAGAAAGGGTGACCTTTGGTTCACATCGATATTCATAACAAGAAGCTGCTGTATTGATTGCCAGGGTGCATTCCATGTACTTAGGCCCGAAGATCTTTGGCGTACTCTCAGGCTTTTTGGCGTTCCGAGTGCAAACTAATAGAAAATATTTTTGGCATACGTAAAATTTTCGTTGGTTGGCGTGCTAAACATGAAGCCACGTACATAGTTAAAACGAAAACATATGACACAAATGTTGATTGGGTCATGGCAGCGGAACGTGCTTCGATTGTAGAATCACACGTTTTATTATATTTTTCACAGCATGTTACAGCGAAGTGTTCTACCCGTGTACGATCAATTTTGATGTTCCTAGCCAAATATCACAAGCAAACAATTATGGTGCCCCTTTATCTCCATTTGCGCCCCTATTCAGGAGGGGGCATGGCCCCTTGGCCCCCCTGCCACAACGCCACTGCCTGCTAACCCAATGGCTGCGCGGTGCCCTTCCTTCGAGCATTGTTTTTGAGCAGGATGGTTTACCGCTTCTGTTTGAGGCCATCTGTCTTTTGAAATTAAGCGGGCTTCAAGTTTGATCCAGTTTTTTATAGATCGGTGGAGATGATAGGAGAGGGGAGGACAGAGGAAGGGAGGAGAGGAGAGGAGAGGAGAGGAAAGGAGAGGGGAGGAGAGGGAAGGAGAGGGGGAGAGGGGAGGAGAGGGGGAGAGGGGAGAAGAGGGGAGGGGAGGAGAGAGGAGGAGAGAGGGGGAGAGGGGATAAGAGGGGGAAGAGGGGAGAGAGGGGAGGAGAGGGGAGAAGAGAGGGGAGAGGGGAGGAGAGGGGGGAGAGGGGGTAGAGGGATGGAGAGGGGAGGAGAGGGAAGGATAGCTTGTTTGAAAACCCCCTATATTTTCAATAAAAAACAATTTTTACTTCTTTTTGATTTAGTTTGAGGTTTCGCGGAGTATTGGGTGGTGACTGCGCAGGAGGATATCCCATCTGCCACTGCAATAAAGAAGCATGTCGAGAAAAGATGGCAACCATCGTCGAAGGAAATTTTTTTCAAGGTATAGAGAATCGAGCATTTTTATTTATTTATGTTTCACTGTAGTTTTTATCATGTTCACTTTTATAAATGCAATGATTATAGAATTGGGCAAGACAGGATGCAGCCCCTACCAATGCCTTCCTGATACTTTGGCGGGAAGAGTTATTTTTAGGGATGGCGCTATGGAGTGCCCCCCAAAAAGTTCCCAATGAAAGCCCAATATAGAAAAGAATTGTTGGCACTTTGGAACTGTCGAATGAAAATCTTTAAAAGAACCATTAAATTGAAGTTCAGCCTGGATTTTTGACTTTCAGTAAAACTATTGAAACCTTGAGGCTAGATTGTTCTTGATTTGTTCTTAAGCCACAAGCGTTAAGTAGTGAAATTACTAAATATTGTGCTCAAGGAAAATATTTTTAGGAGGTTTCACAGCTTTGTTCAGAATTACATTTTAAAGTATCTCAAACTCAGCTTGTCCTTAATTTTTTCTTCTTAGCTCTTTACTAATTTTAATCGATTTAAATTAACCAATTTGGGTGCACATGTTCTTTTAAATTTGTTCTTATGAGAAAATAATTAATCAAAAACTGTCGCCCAACTTCATGATTTATTAGGAATCTTAGAGGCATCAAATAGCCAAGGGCTGTAGAGAGGGGGCAAATGGGCAAATTTCCCGAGGGCTTCAAGGATCCATAGGGCCTTATAAAGTAATGAATTCAATTTTTAAGAATGTAATTTATCAAACATAACAAAAGTATGCCCATGAATGGTAAAGCATTTTGAATGATTAGAGAAAAATGGCTTCAAGAAATATTCTTGAATTTATTTTAAGCTAAAATAATGTGTGTGGTTGCAAAAGTTTTCTACTGGCTTTCCTTGCAGAGAGGTCTCTTTTGATGTCTTGCCCCCAAGCAGTGGTGGCGCCGGGGGAGGGCTAGGGGGGCTACAGCCCCTCTGTCAGAAGCATCTAGCCCCCCAATCAGAGGAAATTTTAGGTTATTATTGGAGCAAATTTGACAAAATAACACACAAAAACTGCTTATTTTAGTCATTTTACCCCTCTGTCGGAAGCTCCAGCCCCTCTGTCAGAAGATTTCTGGCGCCACCCCTGCCCCCAAGGCTTGCAAAAACTATTAAATGCATAGCCATTTTTACCATCAACAAGATATTTCCATGATATTTAGTCAAATTGGGCAACGATGGATAAAACAATGTTTTTTTGTTATTCATTTCCAAAACATTTCAAATTTAATAAACTGTAAAAGGGACTTGACAAAGCATGTCAGCTACCATTTTTTTAGTTGTCGGCACTTGAACTTTTCTGAGATTTTCAGCACATCATTATTGTTTGGTTTCTAGTGTAACCCCTGAATATTTTATCAAATTTTTGCTTGTGGTCATTAAATTGCCTGAATAGTTGATAGCAGGGGATCTTTAAACATACAAGCTAGTGGGAAATTTCCCCACTAGGCCCTTAAATTTCCCCACTAGTTAGCCCTCGGTTCCCCACTAGCAAGTGCCCTTCTGTTGAAAATTGTTTTAAAACCCATAACTGCTTGTTATCTCGAATTATGTGTCAAATTGTGTGTTACTTCTTTCCTCTTATCGAAAATGTAAACTCTGACTATCTTTGATTTTCTTGCACTATACCAAAGCGAAGTAATGAAATTGGTGGGAAAATCCATTGTCCTGCCAGACCTCCATAAAATTTTTACCTGCCTGCGAGCAAACTATCTTGCAAATGTTGCCTGCAAGACTTTTTTCATACGCATTGCGTAGGATATAAAATTGTTTAAAATAAGAGACATAAAGTAAGGTTTAATTACACAAAGACCGGTAAATTTTCAAAGAACTACTTTCACAGAAAATTATTTTAAAATGCTGATGGTTCTATAAAAAATGGCATTATAGTGTTTAAACAAACTTTAGCTTACGACAAAAAAAGAAAATTTGCAGCGATTGTGTCCTTAATTTTATTCGAGCAACGGACGAAATGGCAGTCTGTTTAATTGCTTGATATTGCTTGAAACTATAATAAATGGTACGTTCAGCTTTTTCGATATTTAGACCATTAACAGCAATCACAATTTCCATCTCTTGCACTCTCCACCCAGATTGGTAGATTGTTCTGAATTTTTTTACATGGAAGCCTTCACTCAATGACCGATTCAACCGATAGCTTGCTGCAGCAACGCAAAAAGAATAAATAATCATTTCAAGATCTTTGGACATCTTGTTCTTGCTGTTAGGAAAAATGTTGCTACACAAATCCCTTTCACAAAGCGATAAAACCTAATATTAACATGGTGAAACTTGTACCTGAATTGTTTCTCTAAATTCTTAAACAATTGAAAGCTTTGAACAAATCTAACTAAGACCACTTTTTCATATGTGCCTGCCGAAGTAATTTGATTGGCATGGTTTGCCTGTAAGCACCGCTCACGCGCTCACACACTTTAGCGAGGCCTGTGTCCTGCAAACATGCCTGAAATTGCGCCATTGTCCTAAAACCATGAAAAGATCTGAATGCCCTTATTCAAATTGATTAATGTGTAGCTTTTGGCTGCATGGGAGTAAGGACTGATGTGCAAGACCATGAAGCCTTACATGCTACAGGGCTATCTCATTCAGCAAATGGCACGTGTGACAAAAAACTTGTATGATCAATGTGGGGCACGAGATTCATATTTTTTTGTCTATCTATTCTAAAGCTATCGTTTTTACTTGTTTCAGCTCATTGGATAAAAGAGACTGGCACTGCATAAAGTTTTGAGAATATTATCTGAATTTGCTGTGGAATCATTTCTTCATGACCTTGTTTGATAAAGGCAATGGTTATGACATATTGTTACAAGTGTTTTAGTTCCAGAAGTCTATTCTCTGAAGTTCGAAATCAACTCTGTCGGATAGAACGTCTCCAGTTACTTTGGATTCGATTCATCTTGCAGCCATGATTAGTGAAAAGAAATTGCTTCCTGATTTTTTCAACTAATCTGAGAGAAAGTAATTGGTGAGTTAAAGTCGAAGTTTATACTACAGAATAACCGACTTGTCGTTGAGAAGGGAAATGTTTTCTGTTTAATTGCATATTTTCTTAAATATCTTCCATTTTTTCTTCTTCTCTTTTGAGTTAACTGACACGAGAGATCTTGTGATATTTTTGGCCCTTGTTACCTTCCGAATACTTTGCCTCTCTTTGATTTTAATTTTTATTTAAGATGTTCAATCAAGTAACTTGCTTTTTCCAACTGCAATAATATATTTCTAGCAATGAGATTGCTGATACCCTTAAAGGAAGGATGGCTGTTCTCTTTGTTGATCTGTGATAAATATATCCTTCTTTGTTTTGAATTTTTGCAGTGAAGAAAGTAGTCTACCCATTATAAAGCCATCGTTTTCATTTGTTTCAGCTCGTTCGATAAAAGAGACTGGCACTGCATAAAGTTTTGAGAGTATTATCTGAATTTGCTGTGGAATCATTTCTTCATGACCTTGTTTGATAAAGGCAATGGTTATCACATATTGTTACAAGCGTTTCAGTTCCAGAAGACTATGCTCTGAAGTTCGAAATCAACTCTCTCGGATAAAACATCTTCATTTACTTTGAATTCGATTCATCTGGCAGCCACTTATTGAAGAGTGGAAAGAAATTGCTTCCTGATTTCTTGAATTATTCTGAGAGAAAGTAATTGGTAAGTTATTGTCGAAGTTTATGCTACAGAATAACCGACTTGTCGTTGAGAATGGAAATGTTTCTTAAATATCTTCCATTTTTTCTTCTTTTCTTTTGAGTTAACTGACACGAGAGATCTTGTGATATTTTTGGCCCTTGTTACATACCGAATACTTTGCCTCTCTTTGCTTTTAATTTTTATTTAAGATGTTCAATCAATTAACTTGCTTTTTCCAACTGCAATAATATATTTCTAGCAATGAGATTGCTGATACCCTTAAAGGAAGGATGGCTGTTCTCTTTGTTGCTCTGTGACAAATATATCCTTCTTTGTTTTGAATTTTTGCAGTGAAGCAAGTAGTCTACCCATTATAAAGCCATCGTTTTCATTTGTTTCAGCTCATTGGATAAAAGAGACTGGCACTGTATAAAGTTTTGAGAATATTTTCTGAATTTGCTGTGGAATCATTTCTTCATGACCTTGTTTGATAAAGGCAATGGTTATCAAATCTTGTTACAAGCGTTTCAGTTCCAGAAGACTATGCTCTGAAGTTCGAAATCAACTCTGTCGGATAGAACGTCTCCAGTTACTTTGGATTCGATTCATCTTGCAGCCATGATTAGTGAAAAGAAATTGCTTCCTGATTTTTTCAACTAATCTGAGAGAAAGTAATTGGTGAGTTAAAGTCGAAGTTTATACTACAGAATAACCGACTTGTCGTTGAGAAGGGAAATGTTTTCTGTTTAATTGCATATTTCCTTAAATATCTTCCATTTTTTCTTCTTTTCTTTTGAGTTAACTGACACGAGAGATCTTGTGATATTTTTGGCCCTTGTTACATAGCGAATACTTTGCCTCTCTTTGCTTTTAATTTTTATTTAAGATGTTCAATCAATTAACTTGCTTTTTCCAACTGCAATAATATATTTCTAGCAATGAGATTGCTGATACCCTTAAAGGAAGGATGGCTGTTCTCTTTGTTGCTCTGTGACAAATATATCCTTCTTTGTTTTGAATTTTTGCAGTGAAGCAAGTAGTCTACCCATTATAAAGCCATCGTTTTCATTTGTTTCAGCTCGTTGGATAAAAGAGACTGGCACTGTATAAAGTTTTGAGAATATTTTCTGAATTTGCTGTGGAATCATTTCTTCATGACCTTGTTTGATAAAGGCAATGGTTATCAAATCTTGTTACAAGCGTTTCAGTTCCAGAAGACTATGCTCTGAAGTTCGAAATCAACTCTGTCGGATAGAACGTCTCCAGTTACTTTGGATTCGATTCATCTTGCAGCCATGATTAGTGAAAAGAAATTGCTTCCTGATTTTTTCAACTAATCTGAGAGAAAGTAATTGGTGAGTTAAAGTCGAAGTTTATACTACAGAATAACCGACTTGTCGTTGAGAAGGGAAATGTTTTCTGTTTAATGGCATATTTTCTTAAATATCTTCCATTTTTTCTCCTTCTCTATTGAGTTAACTGACACGAGACATCTTGTGATATTTTTGGCCCTTGTTACATACCGAATACTTTGCCTCTCTTTGCTTTTAATTTTTATTTCAGATGTTCAATCAATTAACTTGCTTTTTCCAACTGCAATAATATATTTCTAGCAATGAGATTGCTGATACCCTTAAAGGAAGGATGGCTGTTCTCTTTGTTGATCTGTGACAAATATATCCTTCTTTGTTTTGAATTTTTGCAGTGAAGCTAGTAGTCTACCCATTATAAAGCCATCGTTTTCATTTGTTTCAGCTCGTTGGATAAAAGAGACTGGCACTGTATAAAGTTTTGAGAATATTTTCTGAATTTGCTGTGGAATCATTTCTTCATGACCTTGTTTGATAAAGGCAGTGGTTATCAAATCTTGTTACAAGCGTTTCAGTTCCAGAAGACTATTCTCTGAAGTTCGAAATCAACTCTGTCGGATAGAACGTCTCCAGTTACTTTGGATTCGATTCATCTTGCAGCCATGATTAGTGAAAAGAAATTGCTTCCTGATTTTTTCAACTAATCTGAGAGAAAGTAATTGGTGAGTTAAAGTCGAAGTTTATACTACAGAATAACCGACTTTTCGTTGAGAAGGGAAATGTTTTCTGTTTAATTGCATATTTTCTTAAATATCTTCCATTTTTTCTTCTTTTCTTTTGAGTTAACTGACACGAGAGATCTTGTGATATTTTTGGCCCTTGTTACATACCGAATACTTTGCCTCTCTTTGCTTTTAATTTTTATTTAAGATGTTCAATCAATTAACTTGCTTTTTCCAACTCCAATAATATATTTCTAGCAATGAGATTGCTGATACCCTTAAAGGAAGGATGGCTGTTCTCTTTGTTGCTCTGTGACAAATATATCCTTCTTTGTTTTGAATTTTTGCAGTGAAGCAAGTAGTCTACCCATTATAAAGCCATCGTTTTCATTTGTTTCAGCTCGTTGGATAAAAGAGACTGGCACTGCATAAAGTTTTGAGAATATTTTCTGAATTTGCTGTGGAATCATTTCTTCATGACCTTGTTTGATAAAGGCAATGGTTATGACATATTGTTACAAGCGTTTTAGTTCCAGAAGACTATGCTCTGAAGTTCGAAATCAACTCTGTCGGATAGAACGTCTCCAGTTACTTTGGATTCGATTCATCTGGCAGCCACTTATTGAAGAGTGGAAAGAAATTGCTTCCTGATTTCTTGAATTATTCTGAGAGAAAGTAATTGGTGAGTTAATGTCGAAGTTTATGCTACAGAATAACCGACTTGTCATTAAGAAGGGAAATTTTGTTAATTTTTTGCCATTTTCTGTAAAAATCTATTTAGTTTTTCTTCCTCTCTTTTGAGTTTGCTGATAGGAGAGATGTTCTGATTTTTTTGCCGTTGTTTCATATCAAATATTCTGCCTATTTTTCCTATCAATTTTTAGTTAAGAAATTCAATCATATAGCTTGTTTTTGGCAACTTCAATAAATCTTTTACAACAATGAGGTTCCTTATATTCTCCGATATGGTTTGAAAATTGATCCTATTTCTTTTTGATTTTTTCAGTTACAGAAGAAGTCTACCCATAATAAAGCCATCGTTTTCATTTGTTTCAGCTCGTTCGATAAAAGAGACTGGCACTGTATAAAGTTTTGAGAATATTATCTGAATTTGCTGTGGAATCATTTCTTCATGACCTTGTTTGATAAAGGCAATGGTTATCAAATCTTGTTACAAGCGTTTCAGTTCCAGAAGACTATTTTCTGAAGTTCGAAATCAACTCTGTCGGATAGAACGTCTCCAGTTACTTTGGATTCGATTCATCTTGCAGCCATGATTAGTGAAAAGAAATTGCTTCCTGATTTTTTCAACTAATCTGAGAGAAAGTAATTGGTGAGTTAAAGTCGAAGTTTATGCTACAGAATAACCGACTTGTCGTTGAGAATGGAAATGTTTTCTGTTTAATGGCATATTTTCTTAAATATCTTCCATTTTTTCTTCTTCTCTTTTGAGTTAACTGACACGAGACATCTTGTCATATTTTTGGCCTTTGTTATATACCGAATACTTTGCCTCTCTTTGCTTTTAATTTTTATCTAAGATGATCAATCAATGAACTTGATTTTCAAACTGATTGTTATTTCTCTTGAATTTACTGCATTTTTACTTTTTATATATATACTGCGCTTCGAGGTTTACTGATGTCTCAAACACCTTTTTAAGATGCATTCTTCGTCCATCTTGTTTTTTTAGCAAACAGACAAGCAAGCGGTTCATGTTTATCATCACTTTTTTGTGTTACAGGTCATTGTTTCAGTGGTGATTGCTCTGAAATTGAAGTCAACTCTTACCACATCCACCATCACCATGTGCTTTGATGTCAACCAAAGGAGGAAGTCATTGGTGAGTGAAATTCATATATTTTGCTAATAATAACCTTACTTTTATTGTGGATAAAAGTATTTTCACTATTCTAAGATGTTTATATAATTTTTTTTCTTCGAAGAAGATGTAAGTTTTTTGCCACTCTGTTTAGTTTACTTAAAAATTAGTTTACTTTACTTGATCTTGAAGGATAAGTTATAATTATGTTTGATTTGCAAAAGGTTTTACACATAACCTCGCACTGGAATGTCATACATGTTCTTTTCTCTTTTCTACGCTGGGCTAAATCTTTCATTCCTTCGCCGTTGACTTCCTGAACATTTTTTGAACGTTTTTTATTATTTTAAAGGTCAGTTGTTCTGAGGAATGACTTCACTTGGGAAGATACACAAGAAGAAGAGGCAGAAGAAGACGTTGCAGAAGAAGAAGATGCACAAAAGGATGTTCACAAGAAGATGAAGCAAAGAAGATCAAATGAAGAACTGTTGAGAAGATGGACAGATGATACAGAATGCATTCATGTAAATAATTTTGATTGTGAATGGGTTAGAAGTGCGGTGTTTGCTGGCAAAAGCTCTCTTTGGGAACAATTTAAGCCTCCATCCCACTGATTACCTTGATGGCATTCTATTACCTAGAGAAAACTTTTACCAGGCTACGCTCAGGGAGAAGTGAGCACGAATATGAAACTTGGGAAGCTTGCACTGTTTTTGCTTGTGTGTGCATGTATTTGATCTTTCAGTTTTTGAGGGTGAATTACTACTGTTTATTTTGATATGTGCTTGCCAGCATTGACTGCATTTTTATTCCACCGTTAAGGGAAAAGGTCATTTGAGCAGCTTTTTCAACCAAACAAGGTCCAATATTTTCAAATCAAATTTATTTAAAATAAAACTTGATGGAGGTTCCCCAGTATGTTTAGTTTTGTCCTGGGGTTAAGGCCAATTGCTTTATATATTTTGCAAGCCCTAAGTTTTTTCCAAAAAAATCTTTCATTTTTCTATACAAGATATTTTTCTATTCCTCTAAAACAATTTTAAAATTTACTAGGTAAAGGTTGACTATCCTTTAGCAGAGGTTTCAGTTTTTATTCATATTTTCGGCTTGTTATAACAGGATAATTACTATGGGAATGCCAGGAAGTCATGTCATAGGCTTATTGCATACAGATATTACTTTATGCACCTTTGTTTTCCAAAATTATTTCCATTTACTTAAAAGTTTGTTTCAAAGACTGAGTGAAGTGAACTTGGCAGGTCAATTTTGATAGGTGCATATCCCGAAGGTAGACATATAAACAAAAGTTAGGTAATAGGTATGAAAAGCTGCTTGAATGACCAATTCTGAACTTCCTTCCAATCAGCTGAATATCATTTTCAAGGGGGGGGGGTCATTTTCAAAGGGGGGCGCTTTTTGACTATAAACCAAAACAGCGTTGACGTGATAGGGTGGTCGTTTGGTGCCGGTTCTTGAGACTGGACTTGAGATGTTGGCTTGTTCATGTTGGATTGAAGAAAAGTCATACTAGCCCACCCTGTGCTGCTATCCAGAAGAGACCAGATAAACGAGAAAGGATACGAAATTCGATCAACGTCATTTAAAAGGAGGACAATCTTGGAGGAATTCATTGACAATCAGAAAATCAACACCAATCAAAGTTGAGAATCAGCACCAGGATCAGCGTCATTCGAAAAGTGTTGCAGCTTGGACAAAGTGTGCAACAGTAGGCAAACTGGAAACAACAGTGCCAACATGAAACAGACTTTCGAGAGGATCGTTTACACATTCACGCCTACCTCTCTCCTTATCTGTCTGATATTTTTCAATAGTTCTTTCAACTTTTTTACTTCTATCTACACTGCCCTTAAAAACTTCGTTTGCTTGATTTTTTTGTAAAAAATTGTTTATTCTACCATTTATATTTCACTATTCCGTTTTCGCCAAAAGCAAGATGCGTTTACCAAAATTCCCAAGCATATAGATATGATAAACTAGGTTGTGCTTTGAGTGTGAAAGTGGAGAGAAAAATTTCTTTTTTAGGCTGTTTCTAATGCCAAACTGATTTTTGCTAGCCGTTTCCTCATTGATTAATTATCCCTGCCAATAAATGAAGAAGAGCTTTCCTTTATTTTCCCCTTTTTAAAAGTTTTTTCTGAAATATTTTTTTATCTAAAGCTTATTACTTTCTCGCCTATTTTCTTTCTTTTCTTTCCTCACCTGTGACTTTCATCAAATTGCCAAACGACAGACACAAAAACAGAAGGAAACAAGGATGAACTTCACCAAAGGAGATGCTGCTCGCAATTGTCAGAAAATCATGTCTGTTGCTAGAGCCATGCGTCACATTTTACCCAAAACTTTTCATCTCGCGCGTTTTATATTAGTGCTTGAAGCGATAAAAATTTGGGGATAGTTTGCTTCAAATTTTCAGATGATGGAAGGAGGTTCATTCTAGAAAGACTTTGTAAAATGTTGTGTTTGTAATTAGACTTAATCAAATGCAGGTGCAAATCGATATGATAGAGCCAATGGCAAGGGTGGCCCTTCCGTTTAAAGTCAGTTACAAGCAGGGCTCTCATTTCACAATCACCGACCATTTGCTCCTAACGTGTTGTAACAGGTTTCCATTACCCTTTAAAGAATCCTGTTTGCAATCCAAAATATTATCAGAGATTTAGAGAGGTGGGGGAGTTAGAGAGGAAAACTTTGCTCTTTACAGGAATCCATTTTCGCTTTCATTCAGTAAAAATCGTATTTGGAAGTTTTTTTGCCTATGAAAAACAAAATCATTTTCTTGGACTTAGAATGCTAAAATGTTTTGTTATAGGAAAGCCGTTCTATTTTTACAAAAATTTCCTTTTAGCGTTCCAGATGTTTTGAGGCTAGATTTTTTTATTTGGTTAAACGTATATGGGATCTTTGATTTTTGAATAACTATTTAGGTAATCTAGGTAAGCACCACATTATGGTGTTGAGGCTGGAGTTAGTTGATGCCATGTTTGGATACAGTTAGCTTTGCTTGGATACTTGAGATTAGTTGATGCCGGAAAAAGGGGGGCAGGAGAGGACACAAAAAGTGCCTTTATTTGCCATAGTGTCATAGAATTTCCAGGTTCTGGTCAGGTTCGACCCTATTTCTATGTGCGATTTTTTCTTGACTCTCGAATAAAAAAATTGTTCCTTTTTCTGGATTGTTTTCGGTTCCCAAGCATTTATAATTCGGTTCAATACTTCTTACCCTGGGTTCAGTATTTGAAAAAATCGGGAATGCCAGAAAGCTCTGTCATTCGTTTTTGCACCTGCATCGTGTCTGCACATTCTCTTTACGGCTTCTTGTATTAGGGATTGGGAACAGTGAATGTTTGTGCGGACACACCCCCACTCCGCCCCGCCGTGCTGGGCCTCTTCCCGCGGAGTGCTCCGACGTCCTGCCTGCGCTGCAAGATTCTGGTGGGCTCCAGCTGGTCATTCTTCGCTTCATCCTGTCTTGCCGTCTCTGCAAGTTTGTCCTTCATCTCCAAGGTAAGAGGATTTATTACCTCTCTTCCACTATCTCTTCGATTGCTTGTCATCTTTGCTTGTATATTGTACACATTTAATCAGGATCCAAACTCATCATACATTAAATACATGGGGACATTAAATAAGTAGCTTTGTTTACATTCAAACACCGGGTGGGGGCAATGTTTTCGGTGGCTGTTCCAATGATAGGTAGCTTTAACGGCGAGTGAATCATATTGTATTAGAGTATTCTCTTTGCTGCAACGATGTCTTGGTGAATGGGAGTGCCGCAATGGAAACGAAAGGCTGCAATCTAGCAACTAAAAGTGTTGATCGGGGTTGTGTTGTAAGGATAGCAATTTCTGATCCGTCCTGGCTCTCTAGTCGGGTGCGAGGGTCTTTGGTATATGTAGTTCTTTTTATTATTATTTAATTTACCCTATCGGTCAAGGGTACGGCGAAACGTTCTGTTGAATAGGTAACCTTGCAGTTCATTACGTTTATGTGCGCCTTTTATCATTTATTAGTGTAAGATTTTTTTAATTTTGTAGGATTAAATAACTAAGTAATTCTTTATAAGCAATTATTTAAAGTTACAATAATAACTAATTTTAAGTTATCATTCATTAACCTATCACTTAGATTTATCGGGTAAAATGAAACTTTTAGTTCGATATCAGTAATAATAACGTAAAATAAGAGGGAACTATAAAGTTACATAAAGTATTGAAAGTAATTTGATACGTAATATAATTACTGGGGCAGGAATTTCCCTAATGTATCCCTTTTACGTACCGTAAAATTGATGTATAGATCTAAGCAATTGATAATATTATTGATAATGTTCTATAATTGTAATCGAAATGATGATTATGATTATTATTATTGTGTAAGTCTCAAGGTTATGAATAGACCCAATAAACTAAATAGCTAGTTTTTCCTTGATGAAATAAAAAAATTTCTTTATAAATATTCGCGAGTAATAACCTCAGGTTTGATTAAAACAATAAGATTCATTGATGTTTTTCTAATTTTTTATTCAAGAATGAATAGCCACGTACTAAGCTCAAGAATAAATTTTTATAATTTTTCAGGGCAGGAGAATATTTTTCATAGTCAAATTCTCACAAATTCAAAAAGATTTAAATAACTAGATAGTATTTCTAATTCTAGCCAACTGATCTTAAATTAATCTACTTTAAATTCATTAATTAGGCATATAGTTATATTCGTTCGTATTAAATAGCATTTTATTTTAAATATCTCTTTTTAATAATATTTTCATTTATACTGTTACTAGTTCCTTTCTCATCTTCTACCCTTTCTTTCCCCAACATTTTTAAAACCAAAAGTGCTTTTTCTCATTTTTCAAAAAATCCCTTCTAGTTTTTAGCATTTGTTTCTGTACCAAATTAGCAAACTTGCTATCATTTTACATTAATTTTCTGGTAAAATTTTTACGCAAAAGCCGTTGTAGGTACACAACATTTATTTTATTCAAACTTATTTCAAGATCGATAATTGGTCAATGATTTGAGGGTTCGCTAAGCTAGGAAA
This sequence comes from Rhopilema esculentum, assembly GCF_057945365.1. Lineage (NCBI taxonomy): Eukaryota > Metazoa > Cnidaria > Scyphozoa > Rhizostomeae > Rhizostomatidae > Rhopilema > Rhopilema esculentum. The sequence continues at coordinate 5,202,179 of NC_142834.1, read as the reverse complement.
GTTTCTTTGGCCCCCTTTTTTATTTTAAAATGTTTTGCAAATTTTGATAATATAATTTGTAATTGATCCAAAACTGTTCTCGTTTTCAGAAGAATCCAAATATTTTTCGCAATTCACTTTGCCCCTTTTTTACCTGAAGGGTTTTCTTATTTTTTGGGGGTTTCAAAAACTCGTTCGCTGCATTTCTGTATTTTCAAAAGTGATTTTCACATCCTTAAAAATATCGAACACTCTTTTTCATGATATGGACTAAAATTTGTCTGTTTTTTCATCACCCTTTGCTGTCTTTTCTCAAAACTTTTTAATAAATAATTCTATGTTAAGTATAACTTCTGAGTACATTGTTTGTAACCTGTTTTATCAATATATTTTCACTGAGTTATATTTCTCTCAGTCTTTTAAGTAACTATTTTATTTTTTTATGGTTAGTATATTGCGTGATGAACTGCCGACGCTTAGGCTCTTTTCGACCATTCGCTGCCAAATTTCCCCTCGTCCATAACACTGCAACGGGACGATTTTTCTGTGTGCTTGGCACGTACCGGGCAATGACGAGAAATGCTGGGTGGCGCGTAGACGTTGTGAACAGTGGCCTTACTAGTCAAGTTATCAAAGTTGCTGGTAGGTAGGCTTTGGTAGTCTTGGTCAACGGGTCTGCAACACCTCTCACATCTCACACGGATCAACCTGCAAGGAGTGCGCATTTTAGCACTGTTTACAAAAATTCTCAATTTTTTCCCCTAAAAGCAGTGTGATCTTTCGGCCGGTTAGGTTGTCTGTTTTAGGTTTGCAGGGCAGTGCCCCCAGTAAGCCAATGGTGTCTTGCAGCAACGGGGAGAAATGGTGCAATATGATTTACCCCTCAGAAATAGGCTAGGTTAGGCCTTAGGAGATGAGTTTTGATACTGGTTCTTTGTTGTACAATATACTTGTTAAAATGACGGGCAGTCGAAGAGATGGTGCAGGAGAAAATAAATCCTCTTACCTTAGAGATAAAGGGCAGCCTGCAGTGATGGTAAGATAGATGGAGCGAAGAATGACTGGTTGGGCCCCACCAGGATCTTGCAGTGCAGGTGGGGCGTTGGGGCACTCCGTGGGAGAGGCCCAGCATGGCGGGGCGGAGTGGGGGACCCTTTATACTTGTAAATTTTTTTTTAAAAAAAATTTTTGAACCTTCCCCCTGTATTTTCTCTTGGAGTGCAGACTGTCCCCCTACATTTCGTCTTGGAGACGAGCATGTCCCCCTGACTTTTCAGTCGGAGGCCAGCCTACAGACTCCGTAGGTATCCCCCGGTAAGCGGTCTTCCCCAGCTCCGGATGTCCGGAGCCGGGGACTACCGCCCACCGGGAAGCGCATGCGCCGTCCGAATCCCAGCTCTTTTTTCCCATTTTGAATGCCCATTGTTTTGGAAATTCCTATTGTTTCCCATTGTTCCATTGTCCTTCCATTGTTCCAATGTCCATCTCTCCACGTGAATGCCGCTTGAATTTTTGGAGGAAAAACAGCGCTTGAGCCGGGATTCGAACCCGCGACCTCATGACCTTTGACATTAGCAGTCACCCGCTAATACCACCGGACCACAGGGTCGCTTGGTCAGCAAGGGTAACAAGTGCTAGTATATTTTACTTTTTTAGAGAGTTGCAAGGCTACCATTGCTATTCTGCGATATAAACAAACTTTGTAAATATGTTATCTGGTTAATAAAGAAGCAAATAAATATTTTTTTGACTGTTTCTTGTACAAAACTAGGAATTTTGAGAATTCTCCAATGTTCGAAACTAGTAAACCGGGGAACGCTTATAGGGTAGAATACTTTGCTACACAAGTAACGTAGTTGGTTGAAGCACTTCGGGAAAAAAACATTATTATTGATACGTCTTTTTGACTCCAAGGGACTTAAAAATGCTTTATAATTAGCTAAAATTGAACAGTTAAAGAAGGGAAAAATATTTTCGAGTAAAAGTTAATCGAACCCGTGACCCCTCACCTTTGGATTTCACCTCGAAGACCACTAGACCACAGCACCATACAACATTATATAATTTATGGCAGGTCTATGTATAGCAACATTTTACTAGCAATTTCATTTAAAATCAATAAGTTTGAGTCAAAAACAGCCCATAAGGCAGAATTCTGGAGACAAAAAAATGTTTCATTCTAACGAGCATATAAAAAACTATTGCAATCACATATAACTTTATTAACAATCCGCTGCAATAGGCTGGGGTGCAACTTTGGAAAATCACTTTTAGGCTAATAATAAAAATTTAATTGAAAACTGCAATTTTAAGCGTTCTACAAAATGTTAATTTAGGAAACAAACTTTTGGCAATTATAATAATAAGGACAGGGGAAACCGAGACTCCAGAAATTTCCAGAAGGCATTTGCATTTTTCACACAATGAAGCTCAAGAATATTTATTCGAAATCTTGTGCAATCATTTGAATTAAAAAACTCTCGATTATTAACTAGCAAGAAGACCAGATGACTTTTCCAATATGGAGAGAAATTAACTAATGCATCATGGAACAAGCGGCTGGGGGCTACTAGCCCCCTCATCTTTTGCCCAAAATGTAATGAATTAAATACACCTAGTCACAAGGCTCTTTCTTAGCTTCTAAATCCCCTTTTTTCTGTGATGCCTGAGTGAAACTCTGGTAGTGTAGCTAAGGTGAGGGTGTGTACAGTGGAGTATAGTGGTAGCCATTGTGAAGGTATGTGGGGCTGACATCGTGGTGGAAGGAAGGAATATCAAATATCCAGAAATCTAGAGGTAGCACAGTTAATCGCCATATGTTAATACCTCTTTAATGTTTCTAGAAAAGTGTTGCATTCGAATTGTGCTACAATTTTGATTTCAAGAAACTAAAATTGAAATAAATCGCAAGGAAGCCCCTTTAAACCCCTTTTGATTATTAGATGATTGACATCACTGCAGACATTTAACCACTCTATTTAGCCACCTCCCCCCCCCCTCCCCTAGGACACATGCGTAGGAAAAGCCCTGGGTCAATAAATAAAATAACTTACAAGATATAAAATCAGATACTTAAGTTATTCAACTCTGTCCATCCAAATCAGCATCCACCTGTTCTTCATCATGCTCTCTCTGCTGCCACTCTTCTACCTAAAAATATTTGGTATTACAATGCATTGAAACCAGCAACAGAATATGTCTTTCCAAAAAAGTAAGGAGGGGACAGAGTAGGGGGTAATAGTTTAAGACCCAGCAGCATTTCTTTGGTTTTAAAAAAGGCTTGATGTCCACCAAACGTCTTTTAAAAGTCTTTGCCAAGGATGTTGAGATCACATTCTCTGGCAGTCAGAAAACATTGTTTAGCCAGAAAAAAAGATAGTCCAAAGGTTAGACACATGTTTATGCAGACACAATTATATTTTTACTCAGCAACTAGCCAATGCCATAAAAATTTCAATTTGTTGTTCAGCTTTGGCTACTCAATGCTTTCAAAAATTACGCATTTTTTCTGAAATTCAGATTTTTTCTTCAGGTCCATGCTTAAATACTTTGTGGGGTTTACGCTAAATGTAAATCTGACGTATAAATAACAAGAAATCCATACAAGAGCCAATTTAACAACCATATATTTTTGACATGATTAAAGAAAAAGCATTTCACTGAAAAACTGTGTTAGAATTGTATTGTTTGGTTGAATAATTAATCAAGGATTGGGAAAGACCACAAACCCCTCTATCAACGAGATTTGTGTTGGTAGGTTGTAGAATTTTCCATCCTTTCTGAAGAGAAATCAACCCATGCTGTTTTCTTGAGATATTTTTGTGAAACATTTTTGTAGAAAACTGAATGTTTCAATTTTCTGTCATTCCTTGTTTGTTATTAAAGAACACATTATCTAAAATTATTTGCAATATCCTGCTTCAAAAGATGACTAAAAAAATTAACCACAAACAACAAGGAGATGTCTATTTGTTTGAAAATTTATTTGCACTCTCTGTAAACATAAAAAAATTCAATTTGTGAGAAGTTTATTTCTTATATTGGATTTTTGTTCTTTCATCTATTTCTTGACATGTGATAATGCTGTTCTGAAATTGTGCAAGGAAATTATTTTGATGTTGTCTGAACATAGTTTTTGCAAATTTTGGAAAAAATGTTTTGAAAAAAACATCTTCAATTTCCTAAAATTTCAACTTCCAAATAAGTCAACAATTTCTTTTTATAATTCTACATGATGATAATCATGTTTTGTAAATTTCAGCCATTAACAGCAGTTCCATCCCACATTTAGGGCGGCTCTTTTGCAAATGGAAATATATTTAGGATTGCCTAGTTTAGGAGGTTCAAGATTAAGCCTTTTTAGCAATCCATCAAACTTCCATTGTGGGCCCCACATTGCAAATGAAAATATATTAAGCATTGCTTCATCTAGGTTTTTCAAGTTTAAACCTTTTTTGCAAATCCATCAGTCTTCCATTGTGGGCCCCACATTGCAAATGAAAATATATTAAGCATTGCTTCATCTAGGTTTTTCAAGTTTAAACCTTTTTTGCAAATCCATCAGCCTTCCATTGTGGGCCCCACATTGCAAATGAAAATATATTAAGCATTGCTTCATCTAGGTTTTTCAAGTTTAAACCTTTTTTGCAAATCCATTAGCCTTCCATTGTGGGTACAAGATTGCAAATGAAAATATATTAAGCATTGCTTCATCTAGGTTGTTCAAGATTAAACATTTTAGCAATTTATTAGCCAACCATTGTAGGCCATATATTGCAAATGAATCTGCAACAAGCTTACTTAAGTATCCTTGTACATTAAAAATATACCTACTGTATTTGAGATGTGCTGTGTGCCGTTTATGCAGCTAGTAGAAACCATTAAGAAAATTTCTTCATTGTACTTTGATTTCATTATTGAAAGTTTTGAAATTAGGCAGTTTTTTGAAAAGTTGATGTAATTAGAAGAGTAAACTAACATTAATAGCAGTATACGTTTTTAGGCCAAGATGGTTGCCTAGCTAGCAAGAGAGATAGTACTGTGTGATGTTTAATAACCAGTTTCGATAAGAGTTCATAACCTTTTTATTATGTCAATGATGGTTTTGCAATCTCAAACTTGTGAATGCAACCAAACCTCAGTAATCTCAATATTTTCAATATTGGTTTACTGTGATTCTAAACTTTTCAAAATCGATGATTTTGCCAGCTTAAGTATACCTTATTCCAATTGTCTCTATTCTTATTTCTAGTACTTTGCTGACTTTCTGTAGACGTTTTTCTCCAAAAAGCTGAATTATAAAAGGGATACTTACAAAGAAATATGGAATTAATTTGATGCTTTGTGCATCAGTTTGTCCATTGTTCTTTTGTCTGCACAGGTAGTAACTTAATTTCATAGGGTCTCCCTATCCAAAATCATATCAAATTTGTTTACAGATGTGTCTCCTTTGAAAAGTGTTTGTGACGACCACAATGTCTTGTTTTTGTTGCAAAATCAAACTTTTGCAAGTTAATTTCAAAAGGGACTTTAGAAAATTATCCAAATATTCACCTTATAAGATCCAACTTAAACAATTGAAATTTATAGGTTATATAACAAATGGACTTGGACCAAGCATTTTTGTGTCCCAGTTATGCAAGCCCAACTTAAACACAGAAAAATTTCTACGATATCATCTCATGAGTGACTTATGTTGAATAGTTCAGATATATTCAGCATGTCAACCAAAGCAAATCATTGGATATAATTATTGTTGCCGTTTTCAAATGATATAAATGGTTAAGGAAAGTTGAAGTAAAAATTATTTGTTAGACAGTGGTCTCTGAGAAAGTTGATGAAAATTTTCCAGCAATCCCAGTTGGTCATATTAACTATGCCCTTTTGGAGAGTCACCCGGCAAATGGAAATGCTCTTTCGAACAAAAAAGTAGAAACTTTATGACACCTTCAAAACAAAGTATATTCTATCATAGAAAGAGAAAAATCCAATACCAGTGGACCATTGACTCATTGACCAATAAACAACAAGGAATACGATTTCATTGATTGGTTGACTTATTTTAATAGATCTATCTTTCTAAACATCCTCTCTATTAATGCTCCTCTCCAACAAACCCTCTCAAAAAACCAAATTTGTGAAAATAAATGTGGACTCTAATTAGAAATATTGCAGAAAAGGGCAAATTGGTGTTTTCTATCGTTTCAATAAGCAATGTAGAAAAGGACATCATCACAAAATCATTTCAATGTTTCCAATTAGACTTTTGTGGGAAAGGCATTCAATGGCACACACGCAGCCTGGTGCAGGCCTGCTGCTTTTCAGGTGTATGATATAACACATGCCTCCACATACTCTGAGAGCTAAATTTTAACGTTGATTTTTTTTAATTTTTTTGATGAGTTTAAATGCCAATCCTTGTAATATTTCTAAAAGCCTTTAAAAAGGCTTGTCAGGATTAGGGAATAAATATCTGATTCCAAAATAGCCATAAGACTAAATATTTTATTCTTGACTTCTCACCAAATCATGTTGCCCTTATGAGAATATTTTAAAATTGAAAAATTTGAATCAAAATAACTATAAAACAGGTGTTTGTTTGAAAATAACAATTTCATGTTTATTTGTTGCCCCTGAAAGGAAAGAAGGCATCAGAGCTTTCAAGAAATGTGATGTTATTGGATAGACATTATGTTGAAGAGTTTAATGGAAAAGGTATGTAACAAAAATTGGTGCCAGGTTTGGGCAAAATATTACGTACAAATCGTCAACCACCAATTATGCAAAGATGCAGCTGCAGTTGCAATAAACGCATTTGCTTATGGCACAGAAAGTTTTCATAATTTTGCCAATAATATTTCATCAAAATTATCACTGACATCTTTGTAGTGCTGGCAATTTCTGTAAAGATTAACCAGCTACTACTAATTTTTTACGAGAAAACTTAAGAAAATTTGAATAAAATGATTCAATCTTGAAATTCTTCCATAAACACCTCTCTCTAATTACCGTACCTCTCAATTAGTCACTCGTCCTAAAAGCCAAAGATTTCACTGTTTGGGTCTAAAAGCTTAGAGAAAAATCCTAGGGACTTCATTACACTGCAAAAATTGAAAATCAGCTCAAAATGCATCTTAGGAGCTGAATTAACTGCACTCAGCAATGACTCCCTGCATGAGTAACCTAACTCTATGTAATCTTAGGTATTTTTACTTACATCTGCATACTTTTAATCTTGTGAAAGGGATTTTTATACACAAATAATGGCTAATAGAAAACATTTCTTAAGAAAAAAACCATTATTAACAGGCCTATAGAGCATGGGCTGTTGTTAATTTGGAAAATTGTGTTCCAGCTCTAATAGTGAGCCATTTTACTAAGAAAATATCTCATAGAATCTAGGGCGCATACCATGTGCTTAGGCATGAAGATCTTTGGCATACACTCAAGTTTTATTTGGCATCCAGCAGGCAAACCAATAAAAAAATTTTTGGCGTACGTAAAAGTTGAAGGATTTTCCTCAATCTTTAGGGTTTTTCCTCAAGATGGTAGCACCCGAAACAAAAGAATTGACTTCTGAGCAGTGACTAGAAATAATGTTTTAACACAATGATGGGAAAAAGCTATCATTAAATTGCTAGTATCATTAGGTGCACAAAAACTGCTGCTTTCAACATATGAGAAATAAATTGAAAAACAAGAATTTTAAAAAATTGTTGCAAAATTGCAGTAATTGCAAAATTGCATTGAATGTTCAAAAGCTGTCAACAAATATTGCAAGGAAAATGATAAAGAGTTGTAAATGTACCCTCGTGCCGATCGATTTCAGAAAGACTTGGAGCAGTAAAGAAATAGTGTGGCTTTATGGCTCTGCCTTGAATGATATGTCTGCTTTGCAAGAAAGTTTTGATCTGGTAAAATGTTACCAAATGTCATCCATGTTTTATAATCAATCGGCGGCATCTCCATGCAAATATTTTTCCAAGCTGAGAGTAAACACCTTATATTTCTTTTATTCAAAAATATTTGTCTCAAGAACCATTTTGTAAAAAATTATCAGGTTTCACTGGCCCATTCAAATAGAGTCTAAATCACCTGACTTTGCTGTTCTCTGCTTATTTGACATCAGTTGATTTGCATAAGACTTGTAGCGCCAAGGTTTCTTATTGCAACAACAAATCATAACAGATAAAAAGCGTGAAGATTTGCAGCATTTTACTGTCTTGATTTTTTTTGGAAGGGTTTTTATCAAAAAACTATTATCACTAAGTTAAAAAGTCGTTATCGGCAGCCTAAATTTTCTTATCTGAAAGTGCAATCGATCTTCGAACTTTCTGAGTACTTGTGCAATAAATTTCTTTAATTTGCAATAAATGTACTTTTCTTTATAAATTTCTTTATTATTCAAAATTGCATCGAAAGGTTGAATTCATTTGGGCATCTCTAAAATGTTGGTAAGGTGATGTATACAACATACGTAAGGTGATATTATATACAACAGAAAAATGGTAATCATATTTTGTTTTGGGGATACATAGGCCTAGGTTATTGCCAATACCTGATCAAGTTTCTGTTGCAAAAGCGGGGCTAACGCAATGCCACAGTTCTTTTATCGAAGGTGTCCAAATGTACTTTCTGAACGGAAGTGTAATGATTTCTCTTTATTTTATCTTTGGAAAGCGAACGTTGGCCTACTACCTCAAATATCAGCAGAACAGAGAATTGAAAACCATAACTCACCATCGATGAATGGATTCTTTTCCAGAAACACAGGATCCCAACGAGACTTTGTTTTCTAAAAGGCTTTGGTTGGCCGCCATCTTTGCCTCTCGTTGATTGTCTTTTAAAGAGAGGCCTCCTTCGCATGACCAATGATGTCCTATATGCACAAATCTAAAACAATTTAGAACACCGTGTTGATTCTTTTCTAAAAAGGACACAATGAAAATTATAAGTCGGTAAGAGATTGGTTTATGTATATAAAAGGCTATATATAAGGTTGAGCATAGGAATAAAGTTGTGCTAAATATGTAAAATATTTATTAAAGTTAAATAGACCAGACTTGTTAAATAAATCAGAGAAGAGGCACCATGGAAACCTTGAAAGCTATTCAATCTAAGCTAAGGGAATATTGAAAATAATTCAAAGATGAATAAACAAGAAAGAGGAAAAAAAATAAAAACACTTCAGGCGTAAAAAAATAAAATAAGAAATCAGAAACTTAAATCGACGTAAGGTAGAGGTTAATTGAAAATAAAAATAAAACAAAATTATTGAAAGAAAGAAGGGGCAAAAACATAACTGTAAAGCATTGAAGTGAGACAACGAAAACAAATAAACGTTATTATCTATAAGGTGAGACTTCTTTCTGTATAAATCTAAGATTAGATTTGCCGAAGAAGAAAGGGGCAGAAAAACAAATCATTGCTCTAAAGTATTCGACTAGACACCACGAAAAATAACAAACGTGAATGAATGCAACGTTTCGGTTTCTCGAGAACAAATCATAAATGGAAAAAGCAAAAGTAATGAAACAGCAGAATAAATAAATTGCTAAAATGTTTCAAAAGCAACAATTGAAAATAACAAACTTTAGTGGATGGAAGGTAAACGCTTATTGATAAAATATTAACAACTTATCATGCCACAGAAGGAAAGAAAAAAGTTATCGCAGAACCCTAAACCTTCGAAGAAATATCTCTCTAAACCATGAAGAAACACCATGCAAATCACAAACTTTATTCGATCGAAAGAAAAATTTATTGAGAATAAATTAAAGATGAACTTTGTTGAGAAGGAATGAAAAATAGAAATAGCCAAAAAGGAAAGGGCCAGAAAAAATTAATATCACTCCAAGCCTTGAAGAAACACTATTCAAATCAAAAAAATTATTCGATCGTAAAAAAAAATTAATTGAAAATAAATGAAAGAGGAAATTAGGCAAAAAGGAAAGGGGCAGAAAAAAGACATCACTTTAAGCCTTGAAAGAAACCATGCTAATAAAAAACTTTATTCGATCGTAAGAAAAACTTTATTGAGAATAAATGAAAGAGGAAATTAGCCGAAGAGAAAAGGGGCAGAAAAAATAAACATCACTTTAAACCTTCAAGAAAAACCATTCAAATCAAAAACTTTATTCGATCAAAACAAAAACTTTATTGAGAAAAAATGAAAGACTAAATTAGCCAAAGAGGAAATGGGCAGAAAAAATTGATATCACTTCAAACCTTGAAGAAACACCATTCAAATCAAAAACTTTATTCGATCGAAACAAAAACATTTTTGAGAAAAAATGAATGATTAAAATAGCCAAAGAAGAAATGGGCAGAAAAAATTGATATCACTTCAAGCCTTGAAGAAACACCATTCAAATCAAAAACTTTATTCGATCGAAACAAAAACATTTTTGAGAAAAAATGAAAGATTAAATTAGCCAAGGAGGAAATGGGCAGAAAAAATTGATATCATTTCAAGCCTTGAAGAAACACCATTCAAATCAAGACATTTATTCGATCGTAAGAAAAAATTTATTGAAAATAAATGAAAGATTAAATTAGCCAAAGAGGAAAGGGGCAGAAAAAAATGACATCACTCCAAGCCTTGAAGAAACACCATTCAAATCAAGACATTTATTCGATCTAAAGAAAATCTTTATTGAGAATAGATGAAAGATAAAATTAGCCAAAGGGGAAGGGGCAGAAAAAATTGATATCACTCTAAGCCTTGTAGAGACACCATTTAAATCAAAACATTTAATCGATCTAAAGAAAAAATTTATTGAGAATAAATGAAAGATAAAATTAGCCAAAGAGGAAAGGGCAGAAAAAAATGATATCACTCCAAGCCTTGAAGAAACAACATACAAATGAAAAACTTTATTCGATCGTGAGAAAAAATTTATTGCGAATAAATGAAAGAGTAAATTAGCCATATAGGAAAGGGGCAGAAAGAATTGATACCACTTCAAGCCTTGAAGAAACACCATTCAAATCAAAAACTTTATTCGATCGAAACAAAAAGGGGCAGAAAAAATTGATATCACTTCAAGCCTTGAAAAAACACCATTCAAATCAAAAAAATTATTCGATCGAAACAAAAATATTTTTGAGAAAAAATGAAAGATTAAATTAGCCAAAGAGGAAAGGGGCAGAAAAAAATGATATCACTCCAAGCCTTGTAGAGACACAATTTAAATCAAAACATTTAATCGATCTAAAGAAAAAATTTATTGAGAATAGATGAAAGATAAAATTAGCCAAAGGGGAAGGGGCAGAAAAAATTGATATCACTCTAAGCCTTGTAGAGACACCATTTAAATCAAAACATTTAATCGATCTAAAGAAAAAATTTATTGAGAATAAATGAAAGATAAAATAAGCCAAAGGGGAAGGGGCAGAAAAAATTGATATCACTCTAAGCCTTGTAGAGACACCATTTAAATCAAAACATTTAATCGATCTAAAGAAAAAATTTATTGCGAATAAATGAAAGAGTAAATTAGCCATATAGGAAAGGGGCAGAAAGAATTGATACCACTTCAAGCCTTGAAGAAACACCATTCAAATCAAAAACTTTATTCGATCGTAAGAAAAACATTTTTGAGAAAAACTGAAAGACTAAATTAGCCAAAGAGGAAAGGGGCAGAAAGAATTGATATCACTTCAAGCCTTGAAGAAACACCATTCAAATCAAAAACTTTATTCGATCGAAACAAAAACATTTTTGAGAAAAAATGAAAGATTAAATTAGCCAAGGAGGAAATGGGCAGAAAAAATTGATATCATTTCAAGACTTGAAGAAACACCATTCAAATCAGAACATTTATTCGATCGAAACGAAAACAGTTTTGAGAAAAAATGAAAAATAAAATTAGCCAAAGAGGAAAGGGGCAGAAAAAAATGATATCACTCCAAGCCTTGAAGAAACACCATTCAAATCAAGACATTTATTCGATCGTAAGAAAAAATTTATTGAAAATAAATGAAAGATTAAATTAGCCAAAGAGGAAAGGGGCAGAAAAAAATGACATCACTCCAAGCCTTGAAGAAACACCATTCAAATCAAGACATTTATTCGATCTAAAGAAAATCTTTATTGAGAATAGATGAAAGATAAAATTAGCCAAAGGGGAAGGGGCAGAAAAAATTGATATCACTCTAAGCCTTGTAGAGACACCATTTAAATCAAAACATTTAATCGATCTAAAGAAAAAATTTATTGAGAATGAATGAAAGATAAAATTAGCCAAAGAGGAAAGGGCAGAAAAAAATGATATCACTCCAAGCCTTGAAGAAACAACATACAAATGAAAAACTTTATTCGATCGTGAGAAAAAATTTATTGCGAATAAATGAAAGAGTAAATTAGCCATATAGGAAAGGGGCAGAAAGAATTGATACCACTTCAAGCCTTGAAGAAACACCATTCAAATCAAAAACTTTATTCGATCGAAACAAAAAGGGGCAGAAAAAATTGATATCACTTCAAGCCTTGAAAAAACACCATTCAAATCAAAAAAATTATTCGATCGAAACAAAAATATTTTTGAGAAAAAATGAAAGATTAAATTAGCCAAAGAGGAAAGGGGCAGAAAAAAATGATATCACTCCAAGCCTTGTAGAGACACCATTTAAATCAAAACATTTAATCGATCTAAAGAAAAAATTTATTGAGAATAGATGAAAGATAAAATTAGCCAAAGGGGAAGGGGCAGAAAAAATTGATATCACTCTTAGCCTTGTAGAGACACCATTTAAATCAAAACATTTAATCGATCTAAAGAAAAAATTTATTGAGAATAAATGAAAGATAAAATTAGCCAAAGGGGAAGGGGCAGAAAAAATTGATATCACTCTAAGCCTTGTAGAGACACCATTTAAATCAAAACATTTAATCGATCTAAAGAAAAAATTTATTGCGAATAAATGAAAGAGTAAATTAGCCATATAGGAAAGGGGCAGAAAGAATTGATACCACTTCAAGCCTTGAAGAAACACCATTCAAATCAAAAACTTTATTCGATCGAAACAAAAACATTTTTGAGAAAAAATGAAAGATTAAATTAACCAAAGAGGAAGTGGGCAGAAAAAATTGATATCATTTCAAGCCTTGAAGAAACACCATTCAAATCAAAAAAATTTATTCGATATTAAGAAAAACATTTTTGAGAAAAAATGAAAGACTAAATTAGCCAAAGAGGAAATGGGCAGAAAGAATTGATATCACTTCAAGCCTTGAAGAAACACCATTCAAATCAAAAAAATTTATTCGATCGAAACGAAAACATTTTTGAGAAAAAATGAAAGATTAAATTAGCCAAGGAGGAAAGGGGCAGAAAAAAATGATATCACTCCAAGCCTTGAAGAAACACCATTCAAAAAAAAAACATTTATTCGATCGTAAGAAAAAATTTATTGAAAATAAATGAAAGATTAAATTAGCCAAAGAGGAAAGGGGCAGAAAAAAATGACATCACTCCAAGCCTTGAAGAAACACCATTCAAATCAAGACATTTATTCGATCTAAAGAAAATCTTTATTGAGAATAAATGAAAGATAAAATTAGCCAAAGAGGAAAGGGCAGAAAAAAATGATATCACTCCAAGCCTTGAAGAAACAACATACAAATGAAAAACTTTATTCGATCGTAAGAAAAAATTTATTGAAAATAAATGAAAGATTAAATTAGCCAAAGAGGAAAGGGGCAGAAAAAAATGATATCACTCCAAGCCTTGAAGAAACACCATTCAAATCAGAACATTTATTCGATCGTAAGAAAAATTTTATTGCGAATAAATGAAAGAGTAAATTAGCCAAAGAGGAAAGGGGCAGAAAAAAATGATATGACAACAAGCCTTGGAGAAACACCATTGAAATCAAAATCTTTATTCGGACGGAACAAAGATTTTATTGAGAATAAATGAAAGAGAAAATTAGGCAAAAAGGAAAGGGGCAGAAAAAATAAGCATCAATTTAAGCCTTGAAAGAAACCATGCTAATAAAAAACTTTATTCGATCGTAAGAAAAACTTTATTGAGAAAAAATGAAAGACTAAATAAGCCAAAGAGGAAGGGGCAGAAAAACAAACACCACTCTGAGCCTTGAAGAATCACCATGCAAATCAAAAAAATAAGTCAATCGAAAGAAAAAATTTATTGAGAATATATGAAAGATTAAATTAGCCAAAGAGGAAAGGGGCAGAAAAAAATGATATCACTCCAAGCTTCGAAGAAACACCATGCAAATTAAAAAAATTATTCGATCGATACAAAATTTTTATTGAGAATAAAAGAAAGATTAAATTAGCCAAAGAGGAAAGGGGCAGAAAAAAATGATATCACTCCAAGCCTTGAAGAAACACCATTCAAATCAAAAAAATTTATTCGATATTAAGAAAAACATTTTTGAGAAAAAATGAAAGACTAAATTAGCCAAAGAGGAAATGGGCAGAAAGAAATGATATCACTCCAAGCCTTGAAGAAACACCATTCAAAAAAAAAACATTTATTCGATCGTAAGAAAAAATTTATTGACAATAAATGAAAGATAAAATTAGCCAAAGAGGAAAGGGGCAGAAAAAAATGATATCACTCCAAGCCTTGAAGAAACACCATTCAAATCAAAAAAATTTATTCGATATTAAGAAAAACATTTTTGAGAAAAAATGAAAGACTAAATTAGCCAAAGAGGAAATGGGCAGAAAGAAATGATATCACTCCAAGCCTTGAAGAAACACCATTCAAAAAAAAAACATTTATTCGATCGTAAGAAAAATTTTATTGCGAATAAATGAAAGAGTAAATTAGCCAAAGAGGAAAGGGGCAGAAAGAAATGATATCACTCCAAGCCTTGAAGAAACACCATTCAAAAAAAAAACATTTATTCGATCGTAAGAAAAAATTTATTGAAAATAAGTGAAAGATTAAATTAGCCAAAGAGGAAAGGGGCAGAAAAAAATGACATCACTCCAAGCCTTGAAGAAACACCATTCAAATCAAGACATTTATTCGATCTAAAGAAAATCTTTATTGCGAATAAATGAAAGAGTAAATTAGCCAAAGAGGAAAGGGGCAGAAAGAAATGATATCACTCCAAGCCTTGAAGAAACACCATTCAAAAAAAAAACATTTATTCGATCGTAAGAAAAAATTTATTGAAAATAAATGAAAGATTAAATTAGCCAAAGAGGAAAGGGGCAGAAAAAAATGACATCACTCCAAGCCTTGAAGAAACACCATTCAAATCAAGACATTTATTCGATCTAAAGAAAATCTTTATTGAGAATAAATGAAAGATAAAATTAGCCAAAGAGGAAAGGGCAGAAAAAAATGATATCACTCCAAGCCTTGAAGAAACAACATACAAATGAAAAACTTTATTCGATCGTAAGAAAAAATTTATTGAAAATAAATGAAAGATTAAATTAGCCAAAGAGGAAAGGGGCAGAAAAAAATGATATGACAACAAGCCTTGGAGAAACACCATTGAAATCAAAATCTTTATTCGGACGGAACAAAGATTTTATTGAGAATAAATGAAAGAGAAAATTAGGCAAAAAGGAAAGGGGCAGAAAAAATAAGCATCAATTTAAGCCTTGAAAGAAACCATGCTAATAAAAAACTTTATTCGATCGTAAGAAAAACTTTATTGAGAAAAAATGAAAGACTAAATAAGCCAAAGAGGAAGGGGCAGAAAAACAAACACCACTCTGAGCCTTGAAGAATCACCATGCAAATCAAAAAAATAAGTCAATCGAAAGAAAAAATTTATTGAGAATATATGAAAGATTAAATTAGCCAAAGAGGAAAGGGGCAGAAAAAAATGATATCGCTCCAAGCTTCGAAGAAACACCATGCAAATTAAAAAAATTATTCGATCGATACAAAATTTTTATTGAGAATAAAAGAAAGATTAAATTAGCCAAAGAGGAAAGGGGCAGAAAAAAATGATATCACTCCAAGCCTTGAAGAAACACCATTCAATAGAAAACATTTATTCGATCGTAAGAAAAAATTTATTGAAAATAAATGAAAGATTAAATTAGCCAAAGAGGAAAAGGGCAGAAAAAAATGACATCACTCCAAGCCTTGAAGAAACACCATTCAAATCAGAAAATTTATTCGATCGTAAGAAAAAATTTATTGACAATAAATGAAAGATAAAATTAGCCAAAGAGGAAAGGGGCAGAAAAAAATGATATCACTCCAAGCCTTGAAGAAACACCATTCAAATCAAAAAAATTTATTCGATATTAAGAAAAACATTTGTGAGAAAAAATGAAAGACTAAATTAGCCAAAGAGGAAATGGGCAGAAAGAATTGATATCACTTCAAGTCTTGAAGAAACACCATTCAAATCAAAAAAATTTATTCGATCGTAAGAAAAACATTTTTGAGAAAAACTGAAAGACTAAATTAGCCAAAGAGGAAAGGGGCAGAAAGAATTGATATCACTTCAAGCCTTGAAGAAACACCATTCAAATCAAAAACTTTATTCGATCGAAACAAAAACATTTTTGAGAAAAAATGAAAGATTAAATTAGCCAAGGAGGAAATGGGCAGAAAAAATTGATATCACTTCAAGACTTGAAGAAACACCATTCAAATCAGAACATTTATTCGATCGAAACGAAAACATTTTTGAGAAAAAATGAAAGATAAAATTAGCCAAAGAGGAAAGGGGCAGAAAAAAATGATATCACTCCAAGCCTTGAAGAAACACCATTCAAATCAAGACATTTATTCGATCGTAAGAAAAAATTTATTGAAAATAAATGAAAGATTAAATTAGCCAAAGAGGAAAGGGGCAGAAAAAAATGACATCACTCTAAGCCTTGAAGAAACACCATTCAAATCAAGACATTTATTCGATCTAAAGAAAATCTTTATTGAGAATAGATGAAAGATAAAATTAGCCAAAGGGGAAGGGGCAGAAAAAATTGATATCACTCTAAGCCTTGTAGAGACACCATTTAAATCAAAACATTTAATCGATCTAAAGAAAAAATTTATTGAGAATAAATGAAAGATAAAATTAGCCAAAGAGGAAAGGGCAGAAAAAAATGATATCACTCCAAGCCTTGAAGAAACAACATACAAATGAAAAACTTTATTCGATCGTAAGAAAAAATTTATTGCGAATAAATGAAAGAGTAAATTAGCCATATAGGAAAGGGGCAGAAAGAATTGATACCACTTCAAGCCTTGAAGAAACACCATTCAAATCAAAAACTTTATTCGATCGAAACAAAAAAGGGCAGAAAAAATTGATATCACTTCAAGCCTTGAAGAAACACCATTCAAAAAAAAAACATTTATTCGATCGTAAGAAAAATTTTATTGCGAATAAATGAAAGAGTAAATTAGCCAAAGAGGAAAGGGGCAGAAAGAAATGATATCACTCCAAGCCTTGAAGAAACACCATTCAAAAAAAAAACATTTATTCGATCGTAAGAAAAAATTTATTGAAAATAAGTGAAAGATTAAATTAGCCAAAGAGGAAAGGGGCAGAAAAAAATGACATCACTCCAAGCCTTGAAGAAACACCATTCAAATCAAGACATTTATTCGATCTAAAGAAAATCTTTACTGCGAATAAATGAAAGATTAAATTAGCCAAAGAGGAAAAGGGCAGAAAAAAATGACATCACTCCAAGCCTTGAAGAAACACCATTCAAATCAGAAAATTTATTCGATCGTAAGAAAAAATTTATTGACAATAAATGAAAGATAAAATTAGCCAAAGAGGAAAGGGGCAGAAAAAAATGATATCACTCCAAGCCTTGAAGAAACACCATTCAAATCAAAAAAATTTATTCGATATTAAGAAAAACATTTTTGAGAAAAAATGAAAGACTAAATTAGCCAAAGAGGAAATGGGCAGAAAGAATTGATATCACTTCAAGTCTTGAAGAAACACCATTCAAATCAAAAAAATTTATTCGATCGTAAGAAAAACATTTTTGAGAAAAACTGAAAGACTAAATTAGCCAAAGAGGAAAGGGGCAGAAAGAATTGATATCACTTCAAGCCTTGAAGAAACACCATGCAAATCAAAAAAATTATTCAATCGAAAGAAAAACATTTTTTAGAATAAATGAAGGATTAAATTACCCAAAGAGGAAAGGGGCAGAAAAAAATGATATCACTCCAAGCCTTGAAGAAACATAATACAAATGAAAAACTTTATTCGATCGTAAGAATAAATTTATTGCGAATAAATGAAAGAGTAAATTATCCAAAGAGGAAAGGGGCAGAAAGAATTGATATCACTTCAAGTCTTGAAGAAACACCATTCAAATCAAAAACTTTATTCGATCGAAACAAAAACATTTTTGAGAAAAAACGAAAGATTAAAATAGCCAAAGAGGAAATGGGCAAAAAAAATTGATATCACTTCAAGACTTGAAGAATCACCATTCAAATCAAAAAATATAATTCAATCGAAAGAAAAAATTTATTGAGAATATATGAAAGATTAAATTAGTCAAAGAGGAAAGGGGCAGAAAAAAATGATATGACAACAAGCCTTGGAGAAACACCATTGAAATCAAAATCTTTATTCGGACGAAACAAAGATTTTATTGAGAATAAATGAAAGAGAAAATTAGGCAAAAAGGAAAGGGGCAGAAAAAATAAGCATCAATTTAAGCCTTGAAAGAAACCATGCTAATAAAAAACTTTATTCGATCGTAAGAAAAACTTTATTGAGAAAAAATGAAAGACTAAATAAGCCAAAGAGGAAGGGGCAGAAAAACAAACACCACTCTGAGCCTTGAAGAATCACCATGCAAATCAAAAAAATAAGTCAATCGAAAGAAAAAATTTATTGAGAATATATGAAAGATTAAATTAGCCAAAGAGGAAAGGGGCAGAAAAAATTGATATCACTTCAAGCCTTGAAGAAACACAATTCAAATCAAAAAAATTATTCGATCGAAAGAAAAACATTTTTGAGAATAAATGAAGGATTAAATTAGCCAAAGAGGAAAGGGGCAGAAAAAATTGATATCACTTCAAGCCTTGAAGAAACACCATTCAAATCAAAAAAATTATTCGATCGAAACAAAAATATTTTTGAGAAAAAATGAAAGACTAAATTAGCCAAAGAGGAAAGGGGCAGAAAAAATTGATATCACTTCAAGCCTTGAAGAAACACCATGCAAATCAAAAAAATTATTCGATCGAAACAAAAATATTTTTGAGAAAAAACGAAAGATTAAATTAGCCAAAGAAGAAAGGGGCAGAGAAAATTGATATCACTTCAAGCCTTGAAGAAACACCATTCAAATCAAAAACTTTATTCAATCGAGAAAAAAAACATTTTTGAGAATAAATGAAGGATTAAATTAGCCAAAGAGGAAAGGGGCAGAAAAAATTGATATCACTTCAAGCCTTGAAGAAACACCATGCAAATCAAAAAAATTATTCAATCGAAAGAAAAACATTTTTTAGAATAAATGAAGGATTAAATTAGCCAAAGAAGAAAGGGGCAGAAAAAATTGATATCACTTCAAGCCTTGAAGAAACACCATTCAAATCAAAAACTTTATTCAATCGAAAAAAAAACATTTTTGAGAATAAATGAAGGATTAAATTAGCCAAAGAGGAAAGGGGCAGAAAAAATTGATATCACTTCAAGCCTTGAAAAAACACCATTCAAATCAAAAAAATTATTCGATCGAAACAAAAATATTTTTGAGAAAAAAAGAAAGACTAAATTAGCCAAAGAGGAAAGGGGCAGAAAAAATTGATCACTTCAAGCCTTGAAGAAACACCATGCAAATCAAAAAATTATTCGATCGAAACAAAAATATTTTTGAGAAAAAATGAAAGATTAAATTAGCCAAAGAAGAAAGGGGCAGAAAAAAATGACATCACTCCAAGCCTTGAAGAAACACCATTCAAATCAAGACATTTATTCGATCTAAAGAAAATCTTTATTGCGAATAAATGAAAGAGTAAATTAGCCAAAGAGGAAAGGGGCAGAAAGAAATGATATCACTCCAAGCCTTGAAGAAACACCATTCAAAAAAAAAACATTTATTCGATCGTAAGAAAAAATTTATTGAAAATAAATGAAAGATTAAATTAGCCAAAGAGGAAAGGGGCAGAAAAAAATGATATCACTCCAAGCCTTGAAGAAACACCATTCAAATCAAAAAAATTTATTCGATATTAAGAAAAACATTTTTGAGAAAAAATGAAAGACTAAATTAGCCAAAGAGGAAATGGGCAGAAAGAAATGATATCACTCCAAGCCTTGAAGAAACACCATTAAAAAAAAAAACATTTATTCGATCGTAAGAAAAAATTTATTGACAATAAATGAAAGATAAAATTAGCCAAAGAGGAAAGGGGCAGAAAAAAATGATATCACTCCAAGCCTTGAAGAAACACCATTCAAATCAAAAAAATTTATTCGATATTAAGAAAAACATTTTTGAGAAAAAATGAAAGACTAAATTAGCCAAAGAGGAAATGGGCAGAAAGAAATGATATCACTCCAAGCCTTGAAGAAACACCATTCAAAAAAAAAACATTTATTCGATCGTAAGAAAAATTTTATTGCGAATAAATGAAAGAGTAAATTAGCCAAAGAGGAAAGGGGCAGAAAGAAATGATATCACTCCAAGCCTTGAAGAAACACCATTCAAAAAAAAAACATTTATTCGATCGTAAGAAAAAATTTATTGAAAATAAGTGAAAGATTAAATTAGCCAAAGAGGAAAGGGGCAGAAAAAAATGACATCACTCCAAGCCTTGAAGAAACACCATTCAAATCAAGACATTTATTCGATCTAAAGAAAATCTTTATTGCGAATAAATGAAAGAGTAAATTAGCCAAAGAGGAAAGGGGCAGAAAGAAATGATATCACTCCAAGCCTTGAAGAAACACCATTCAAAAAAAAAACATTTATTCGATCGTAAGAAAAAATTTATTGAAAATAAATGAAAGATTAAATTAGCCAAAGAGGAAAGGGGCAGAAAAAAATGACATCACTCCAAGCCTTGAAGAAACACCATTCAAATCAAGACATTTATTCGATCTAAAGAAAATCTTTATTGAGAATAAATGAAAGATAAAATTAGCCAAAGAGGAAAGGGCAGAAAAAAATGATATCACTCCAAGCCTTGAAGAAACAACATACAAATGAAAAACTTTATTCGATCGTAAGAAAAAATTTATTGAAAATAAATGAAAGATTAAATTAGCCAAAGAGGAAAGGGGCAGAAAAAAATGATATGACAACAAGCCTTGGAGAAACACCATTGAAATCAAAATCTTTATTCGGACGGAACAAAGATTTTATTGAGAATAAATGAAAGAGAAAATTAGGCAAAAAGGAAAGGGGCAGAAAAAATAAGCATCAATTTAAGCCTTGAAAGAAACCATGCTAATAAAAAACTTTATTCGATCGTAAGAAAAACTTTATTGAGAAAAAATGAAAGACTAAATAAGCCAAAGAGGAAGGGGCAGAAAAACAAACACCACTCTGAGCCTTGAAGAATCACCATGCAAATCAAAAAAATAAGTCAATCGAAAGAAAAAATTTATTGAGAATATATGAAAGATTAAATTAGCCAAAGAGGAAAGGGGCAGAAAAAAATGATATCGCTCCAAGCTTCGAAGAAACACCATGCAAATTAAAAAAATTATTCGATCGATACAAAATTTTTATTGAGAATAAAAGAAAGATTAAATTAGCCAAAGAGGAAAGGGGCAGAAAGAAATGATATCACTCCAAGCCTTGAAGAAACACCATTCAAAAAAAAAACATTTATTCGATCGTAAGAAAAAATTTATTGAAAATAAATGAAAGATTAAATTAGCCAAAGAGGAAAGGGGCAGAAAAAAATGACATCACTCCAAGCCTTGAAGAAACACCATTCAAATCAAGACATTTATTCGATCTAAAGAAAATCTTTATTGAGAATAAATGAAAGATAAAATTAGCCAAAGAGGAAAGGGCAGAAAAAAATGATATCACTCCAAGCCTTGAAGAAACAACATACAAATGAAAAACTTTATTCGATCGTAAGAAAAAATTTATTGAAAATAAATGAAAGATTAAATTAGCCAAAGAGGAAAGGGGCAGAAAAAAATGATATGACAACAAGCCTTGGAGAAACACCATTGAAATCAAAATCTTTATTCGGACGGAACAAAGATTTTATTGAGAATAAATGAAAGAGAAAATTAGGCAAAAAGGAAAGGGGCAGAAAAAATAAGCATCAATTTAAGCCTTGAAAGAAACCATGCTAATAAAAAACTTTATTCGATCGTAAGAAAAACTTTATTGAGAAAAAATGAAAGACTAAATAAGCCAAAGAGGAAGGGGCAGAAAAACAAACACCACTCTGAGCCTTGAAGAATCACCATGCAAATCAAAAAAATAAGTCAATCGAAAGAAAAAATTTATTGAGAATATATGAAAGATTAAATTAGCCAAAGAGGAAAGGGGCAGAAAAAAATGATATCGCTCCAAGCTTCGAAGAAACACCATGCAAATTAAAAAAATTATTCGATCGATACAAAATTTTTATTGAGAATAAAAGAAAGATTAAATTAGCCAAAGAGGAAAGGGGCAGAAAAAAATGATATCACTCCAAGCCTTGAAGAAACACCATTCAATAGAAAACATTTATTCGATCGTAAGAAAAAATTTATTGAAAATAAATGAAAGATTAAATTAGCCAAAGAGGAAAAGGGCAGAAAAAAATGACATCACTCCAAGCCTTGAAGAAACACCATTCAAATCAGAAAATTTATTCGATCGTAAGAAAAAATTTATTGACAATAAATGAAAGATAAAATTAGCCAAAGAGGAAAGGGGCAGAAAAAAATGATATCACTCCAAGCCTTGAAGAAACACCATTCAAATCAAAAAAATTTATTCGATATTAAGAAAAACATTTGTGAGAAAAAATGAAAGACTAAATTAGCCAAAGAGGAAATGGGCAGAAAGAATTGATATCACTTCAAGTCTTGAAGAAACACCATTCAAATCAAAAAAATTTATTCGATCGTAAGAAAAACATTTTTGAGAAAAACTGAAAGACTAAATTAGCCAAAGAGGAAAGGGGCAGAAAGAATTGATATCACTTCAAGCCTTGAAGAAACACCATTCAAATCAAAAACTTTATTCGATCGAAACAAAAACATTTTTGAGAAAAAATGAAAGATTAAATTAGCCAAGGAGGAAATGGGCAGAAAAAATTGATATCACTTCAAGACTTGAAGAAACACCATTCAAATCAGAACATTTATTCGATCGAAACGAAAACATTTTTGAGAAAAAATGAAAGATAAAATTAGCCAAAGAGGAAATGGGCAAAAAAAATTGATATCACTTCAAGACTTGAAGAATCACCATTCAAATCAAAAAATATAATTCAATCGAAAGAAAAAATTTATTGAGAATATATGAAAGATTAAATTAGTCAAAGAGGAAAGGGGCAGAAAAAAATGATATGACAACAAGCCTTGGAGAAACACCATTGAAATCAAAATCTTTATTCGGACGAAACAAAGATTTTATTGAGAATAAATGAAAGAGAAAATTAGGCAAAAAGGAAAGGGGCAGAAAAAATAAGCATCAATTTAAGCCTTGAAAGAAACCATGCTAATAAAAAACTTTATTCGATCGTAAGAAAAACTTTATTGAGAAAAAATGAAAGACTAAATAAGCCAAAGAGGAAGGGGCAGAAAAACAAACACCACTCTGAGCCTTGAAGAATCACCATGCAAATCAAAAAAATAAGTCAATCGAAAGAAAAAATTTATTGAGAATATATGAAAGATTAAATTAGCCAAAGAGGAAAGGGGCAGAAAAAATTGATATCACTTCAAGCCTTGAAGAAACACAATTCAAATCAAAAAAATTATTCGATCGAAAGAAAAACATTTTTGAGAATAAATGAAGGATTAAATTAGCCAAAGAGGAAAGGGGCAGAAAAAATTGATATCACTTCAAGCCTTGAAGAAACACCATTCAAATCAAAAAAATTATTCGATCGAAACAAAAATATTTTTGAGAAAAAATGAAAGACTAAATTAGCCAAAGAGGAAAGGGGCAGAAAAAATTGATATCACTTCAAGCCTTGAAGAAACACCATGCAAATCAAAAAAATTATTCGATCGAAACAAAAATATTTTTGAGAAAAAACGAAAGATTAAATTAGCCAAAGAAGAAAGGGGCAGAGAAAATTGATATCACTTCAAGCCTTGAAGAAACACCATTCAAATCAAAAACTTTATTCAATCGAGAAAAAAAACATTTTTGAGAATAAATGAAGGATTAAATTAGCCAAAGAGGAAAGGGGCAGAAAAAATTGATATCACTTCAAGCCTTGAAGAAACACCATGCAAATCAAAAAAATTATTCAATCGAAAGAAAAACATTTTTTAGAATAAATGAAGGATTAAATTAGCCAAAGAAGAAAGGGGCAGAAAAAATTGATATCACTTCAAGCCTTGAAGAAACACCATTCAAATCAAAAACTTTATTCGATCGAAACAAAAACATTTTTGAGAAAAAACGAAAGATTAAAATAGCCAAAGAGGAAATGGGCAAAAAAAATTGATATCACTTCAAGACTTGAAGAATCACCATTCAAATCAAAAAATATAATTCAATCGAAAGAAAAAATTTATTGAGAATATATGAAAGATTAAATTAGTCAAAGAGGAAAGGGGCAGAAAAAAATGATATGACAACAAGCCTTGGAGAAACACCATTGAAATCAAAATCTTTATTCGGACGAAACAAAGATTTTATTGAGAATAAATGAAAGAGAAAATTAGGCAAAAAGGAAAGGGGCAGAAAAAATAAGCATCAATTTAAGCCTTGAAAGAAACCATGCTAATAAAAAACTTTATTCGATCGTAAGAAAAACTTTATTGAGAAAAAATGAAAGACTAAATAAGCCAAAGAGGAAGGGGCAGAAAAACAAACACCACTCTGAGCCTTGAAGAATCACCATGCAAATCAAAAAAATAAGTCAATCGAAAGAAAAAATTTATTGAGAATATATGAAAGATTAAATTAGCCAAAGAGGAAAGGGGCAGAAAAAATTGATATCACTTCAAGCCTTGAAGAAACACAATTCAAATCAAAAAAATTATTCGATCGAAAGAAAAACATTTTTGAGAATAAATGAAGGATTAAATTAGCCAAAGAGGAAAGGGGCAGAAAAAATTGATATCACTTCAAGCCTTGAAGAAACACCATTCAAATCAAAAAAATTATTCGATCGAAACAAAAATATTTTTGAGAAAAAATGAAAGACTAAATTAGCCAAAGAGGAAAGGGGCAGAAAAAATTGATATCACTTCAAGCCTTGAAGAAACACCATGCAAATCAAAAAAATTATTCGATCGAAACAAAAATATTTTTGAGAAAAAACGAAAGATTAAATTAGCCAAAGAAGAAAGGGGCAGAGAAAATTGATATCACTTCAAGCCTTGAAGAAACACCATTCAAATCAAAAACTTTATTCAATCGAGAAAAAAAACATTTTTGAGAATAAATGAAGGATTAAATTAGCCAAAGAGGAAAGGGGCAGAAAAAATTGATATCACTTCAAGCCTTGAAGAAACACCATGCAAATCAAAAAAATTATTCAATCGAAAGAAAAACATTTTTTAGAATAAATGAAGGATTAAATTAGCCAAAGAAGAAAGGGGCAGAAAAAATTGATATCACTTCAAGCCTTGAAGAAACACCATTCAAATCAAAAACTTTATTCAATCGAAAAAAAAACATTTTTGAGAATAAATGAAGGATTAAATTAGCCAAAGAGGAAAGGGGCAGAAAAAATTGATATCACTTCAAGCCTTGAAAAAACACCATTCAAATCAAAAAAATTATTCGATCGAAACAAAAATATTTTTGAGAAAAAAAGAAAGACTAAATTAGCCAAAGAGGAAAGGGGCAGAAAAAATTGATCACTTCAAGCCTTGAAGAAACACCATGCAAATCAAAAAATTATTCGATCGAAACAAAAATATTTTTGAGAAAAAATGAAAGATTAAATTAGCCAAAGAAGAAAGGGGCAGAAAAAATTGATATCACTTCAAGCCTTGAAGAAACACCATTCAAATCAAAAAAATTATTTGATCGAAAGAAAAACATTTTTGAGAATAAATGAAGGATTAAATTAGCCAAAGAAGAAAGGGGCAGAAAAAATTGATATCACTTCATGCCTTGAAGAAACAGCATGCAAATCAAAAACTTTATTCGATCGAAACAAAAACTTTATTAAGAAAAAATGAAAGATTAAATTAGCCGAAGAGAAAAGGGGCAGAAAGAATAAACATCACTCTGAGCCTTGAAGAATCACCATGCAAATCAAAAACTTTATTCAATCTAAAGAAAAACTGACGTGAAATTAAATGAAAGATAAATTTAGCCAAAGATGAAAGGAGCAGAAAAAACAAAAACCACTCTAGGCCTTTTCTGCAAATGCGTTTGGAAAACTGTGGCTTTTTATGTGGCAATGGCTGGTAATCAAACACAATAACCGTCATAGGTAGCTTTTTTTGCGTGACAAAGGTCTATTTCCTTCACAGTTCTTCTGCTTTTATATTCTGAATTGTGTAAGCCGAGGAAGCGCTACGTGTAAAGACTGATTTTCCAAAGTTGCAAGCAAATATGTAAAAATAATACGCAATATGCATAAGTTTCAAACTAAGTCCGTTCTTTTTTTATCTAAATTTGCAAAATCCCCGGCAAGCATTTCAGAATCAAATTTTTTAGGGATTGAAGCGCTTTAGCACTTTAACTCCTATTGGGAACCTTTTCCCTTAAAACGAGGGAAAAGAAACATTTTTGAGACCACGCCCTTAAGATTAGCTTAACATTTCAGAATATTTTCTACAGTTTTTTGCCAACAGTCTTTTAAATGTTTCAATTTTGTCTGAAAATCTAACTGCCCCCTCCCCTGAGGTACTAATTTTATTGCAGATTTGCTCTTCTCTCATACACAAACTTTCTGTGCATTGGGTCTGTCCCCTAACCCCCTCCCCCCACCGTCGCAACGCTTACTCCAGACCCTATTCTTAAAAGTAGAGGTTTGGATATTGCTAATATGCATGTTTAATTGCCATGCTCATCAATTATATGATTAAGTTCTTTATATAACACTCCATTTTAAAGAAAATCTTTTGAAATAGATTTATGATGTAACATAAATTTGCAGGAAAAGCAAGTAGATTCTATTTCAACTTGGAAGCAAAATTATACAGTACATTATAATAGAAAACCAAATTTTTGAGCATATGCCAACCATTATGAATTCTTGGTCCTATAGAATCACAAGAAACCAAAGCCAACTATATAGAATCTTGAAACCAAAATTGTGTTTGTGGGGCAATTTAATAACGATGTAATATATCATCATCATCATCATCAGGTACAATCTTCTATCAGAAGGTTGGCTACCATGACCCTCCAACTATCCCAAAATCTGAGTTTTGTTTTTTTGTCATGGTCATAGAAAAAACTAAGGGGCTAAAAGTAGAGATGGACCCCAAGAACCACCTCTACATTGTTTTTAAAGGGACACCATCCCTCTTTCCAGGAGTTCTTCCACTCGAAGCCGTTAACCCCTGGAGTCGTAGCTCATCCGCCCTCCTTGCCGGTCTCCCGCCGAGTTAGCCGTTGGCCATCGCTCGTAGCCCTGAGCTAGGGAACCCTGCCAGGTGGTACCAGTCGGGTCAGGCTGGATCTGTAAGCTAGTGGAGGGAAGATGTAATATATAATGTTTTAAAACTTTAATATCGTCTTTTTCTTGAGCTATGCCAATTAGACGGACAAAACTTGTGACGATAAAGCAAGGTATAAATAGCAATTGCACAGCAGCTTGAGAAGTAAATGTTAAATTGTCTCCAATTAAGTTGTCGGTTTGTTTTGTTTCACCTTACAACTGTGAAATTTAAATTTGAAACTGATGAAATAATTTATTTTTTCATCTGAATTTTTAATATTTCCTGATTTTAGAGTTTAAACGGGATCCTGTTTTGAACTTTGACTCTATCAATTCCTTTTTTCGTGTATGTGTGACTCATAAACGATGTCTTTCTATATCTATTATTTCTACATCCCAATAGGTCTATAGTTTCTATGGCCCTGAACGCACTGATTTCTGACATAAAGCTCATTATCTTTGTCAAAGTGGAAAATCGAGAATACTTTTTCAAGTTTGACAAAGGTAAGCCGATTTCCGCTTGGAAATTCAAGCGCTCTGCAGTTGGTGTGTTTGCTTTTAGGTTAATGTAATGTGGTTTAAAACAAAGAATGATTTGACTTTGGGTATTCTGTGGCGCCAGAAAAATGAGTTAATTGCTAATCATTTCTATTTTCCAGAGCTCGTCCTGCTCTAGGGCAGGACAACAGAATCTTTGAGGGCTTAGGCCCTGGACGCACTGATTTCTGACATAAAGCTCATTATCTTTGTCAAAGTGGAAAATCGAGAATACTTTTTCAAGTTGACAAAGATAATTCGATTTCCGCTTGGAAATTCGAGCGTGCTGCAGTTCGTGTGTGAAGTGGTTGTTTGCTGTTAGGTTAATGTAATGTGGTTTAAAACAAAGAACGATCTGACTTTGGCTATTGTGCGGCACCAGGAAAATGCGTTAATTAATTGCTAATCATTTCCGTTTTCCAGAGTTTGTCCTGCTCGGGGGCAGGACGACGGAACCTTAGAGAGATTAGTGAACTTGGTTCAGTGGCAATTTGTGTGGCCGCACTGGAAAATCAGCATTTGTTTACTAACAAGTTTAATCCCTTTCCTCTATGAACAATAGAGATTAAGTGTGCCAGAAGTTTTGCGTCTAGGGCCTATATCAAAAAGTTATCATGGAAAATCATAGTCATTTTTTGCTTTAAGGAGAAATTATTAAAAACAATTCTAATATCAAATTGACCAAAGAAAATAGGGGCAGAGAAACTAAACATCACTTTAAGGGCTTGAAGTAACACCATGGAAAATTACAAACTTTATCACAATCACAAATCACAAACTAAATCACAAACAAAGCTTGTAAACTTTATTCGATGTAAAGACAAACTTTATTGAGACTAGTAAGTAAATAGTAAGTGTCGAACAAACAAAGTGGAAAATCGCAAATATAATTCAATTTAATGTAAGAATTAAATAAGAATAATAAAGATTAAACTAGCAGAGAAGTAAAGGCGCGTGAATTATAAAGTGTTGTGTGAAGATCGAACAAATATTATAACTGTTTATCATCACAAAAGTCGCCCTTTTGCTTTTTGGTCTCCAGTCAAAGGAAGTAATACTGTATAGCTATTGTCTTGTGGGGGCCTTCTTGAAATAAGATATTACTCTGCAATTATGCTTGGCTTATTTGGTGGGGGGGGGCTAATTTGCTAAAATGATTTTCTAGTTGGGGGCTTATTCGAATGGGGGGGGGGGGCTTATTCGAATGGGGGGGGCTTATTCGAGGATTTACAGTATGTTCCTAAACTTAGATTCTTTTTATACGACCATATAATCTCTGGTACGGATTCAAACCTATTCCCTCGCAGTTTCCTCAGAAAGGACCTTTCGTCTCTCGGCGTCGTAAACTTCTTCGGTCTACCAACCCTTGGTGAATTTTTTACTCTTTTTTTAAGGAAAAACTTTTTACACACCACAAAAGCTGCACTCATTGAGCAGCCATCAATTGATGCAATTGAACGAAACCGATTCGCATTATTTTCGTAGAAAGCAATTCCAAAGCGCTTCTCATAACTCAGTTCTTGATTCAACTCTCATGTTTACGTCTCAAGGCCTAAAGAAATTTTATGGTTGATGTTTTTTGAATGGTTTCGCACACATATAAGGCTTCGAAACACCAACAATGTCTTGCGAAAATTTTATGGAAATAATTGCCGTACTTTTTAATGAAAAAGATTGTTAAAAAGTCTTTTCAAATCTGTTGCCTAAAATTTCTTCGAAATTTCGAATACTTTTTGAACGTAAGTGTAGAAGTTATTTTGTTTGGGTTGACACCTTCCCCCTGGCCCGGGACGGATTAAATTTGGTGGGTTACAAACATAACTAGAAGACTATTTAATTGGAAAAGCACAAAAGATAGAGTAACACAAATGTTTGTATTCGAGACAGTCGAGATTCGAAAGATTCGAAAGACTATTAAATCCAATTTTCTACACAAGAAGAGCAGGTGAAAATAATAAGGTTTATAAATAAAAAAAGTTAAAAATTGTTTTATTTTGATACTACATACCTTCATGACATTATTGGTTATCTTCAATTGCCTCGAAGATGATTGTTTAGGATATTTCTACCAGGAAAAGTACACCAGACGTCGATAAGAAATTATTTGGAAGCCATGTTGTTTTTAAACAAGTTCAAAATTTTTGATGGCACGTGCGTTGCTCGGAATGATGGGAAGGGAAATCTCCTCCGTAGGACAGTTCTTGAGGGTGAATTCTCAAAAACTATTTTTAGAATTGTGGCCACATACCCCTCGATCGCAAGCCGCAACAAATTGGGTTCATTAAAACATTAAGCACAGGGGCGACGTGAGCAGTGACTCTTAGGGGGGAAAGAGCTTGCATATTTTCCGAGAACTGGTATAAATTAAAATTATGACTTCTTCAAGCACCTGCGCAGTTTTTTAAATGCAGAAAGACATGGCAAACAATATGTAACTTTTCCAGCAACATTTTACTGATTTCAACATATCTGTCAGAGCAAAGCCAGCATTTGAATTCGAACATTAGATAAACATAATCATCAGTAATCAGTATCTGTGATGAACAGTGAATCTCACAATAACTAAAATCTTAAGAATCCAAGAAAACGAACTGCACGATTTTTAGTACATGAGAAGTCTCTTTAGCAATAGGTGTGTCAGCAAACTTGCCGAGTACTTCATCATAACTGAATGTCAGATGATTCAGGCTGAGCATTCATTTATCCTCTCTTGGCCCGTTGTTGATCGCAGCCTGTTTCTTACACACTTTAGCTTCAAAATAGGGCATTCAAATTTAGTAATGCCAATAGGCAAGCTTGCCATTTCCTGTGCAAATGAACCTGTACAGACTTGGATAGGCAGACTGTAAAATAAATAACCATGAAATTCACGGTCTTCGGAAAACTTTTTTCTTTATATACCCCTTTTTATAGAAATTATACAGATTAGTTCCTTTGAACTTCCTTGCTTTTCTATAAACTACAAAATTTATTTTGCTAAGCATATACGAAATTTCTGACAAATTGCCGAATGGTCGATGATAAAGGGGGGCAAGTGCCTATCCCTGCCCCCAGCTACGACGCCCCTGCAGTTAAGCCGCCCTTGATTATAAGCCGCACCCACAAAACAATGCAGAAATACTTTGTTTGAGATGACGGGCCAAAAACTGATAAAATCTGATTGCGCACTTAAAATAAAAAATAGACATACCGCCCAGAAGTATTTATTCTTCACCTTCTACATCATTACTCTACATGTCTTAAAATTAGCTGATTTATGAACAAATAATGAATGAGGCAAAAACTTTGTGTTGCAAGCAAAAGGAAAGTTAGTCGAACTTGTGACCTTCCACCTCTAGAGAAGACCACTAGACCACACCGCCGTGCTACAAAACAAAGCAAGTAATTTATGCAAACATATATATGTATTGCAGCTATATATAATATATTTTGCTTCCTGATAGCATCGCAAAGTCTACCCTAGAGATGTAGGCAGACTTGAATTACTTATCAAAATAACGTCAATCCGAAAATTACTTAAATACTTCTAAAAAAGGAGTTATAGGCAAATAATACACTTTCTTATGAAAAATGCGAGAAGGTTAAAGAAAAATGACTTTTCAACCCTTCATATCTCGGTAGTATGATTTTTAAGCATGTTAAATGTCTATTGTAAAGTTTCATTACATCTATGGATGAAAATTGACATTGAATGAGTTATTTGTGTTTCTAGGAAAGAGTTTTTAATATTCATTCATTTTACGTCAAATAAAATTCAACGATGACAATTTTTGCAAAAAATAATTAATAATAACTGAATAATCAAATAAGATTTAGAGACCGAATCAGATAAAATTGGATGATTTTCCCTGGGACACCCACCCGGGAGTTCTCTGAACAAGTCAAAAAGTCCATTTACTTTTTTACTTGCCCAACCAGAATGATTCAGCTTTGAATCGATATTTTGTTTTTCATAGTGATTATAAACTAAGAAATGACCAAGTATTTAATCTTGGTGCCAAAACAAATCCTTTCTCAATGGTTTAACTCCACTGATAAATACCAAAATAACCCCATCAATTAAGTATTGACTGTCCTGACTGCGCGAATAAGAGTCCTTCGAGCAAACACAAAAATTCTAGCAAATATTACAAATCAACAATTTAAACTAAGATCGTACAATTTTACTGGCAGTTGATGGGTAGATGAAGAACAGTGAGAGTTGGATTACACCCAAAGCAGCACCAATGTAATTCGGAATCTACAAAGAAAAAAGTTATAGTTCGTACAACCCAAGATAAAATTGAATTAAAAAACTGTGTAATTACACGAAGGTATAAATTTGACTGATAGAACGAAGGCTAAAAACTCACAAAAACGTTTGATTTATGTTTTTAAAACATTCAGAAAAAGCTAGCTACAAACCAGTAGCCCAACACTATCTTAAGGATTATTCAAAACACTCCCCCTCACTTACTATCAGAAATTTTATTGACACAAAAATATTCCAAAATTGCACGGAATACCTTAAACCATATTATTAAACCGACTGGCTAACCAACAATTATTCTAACAGCAACAGGATGACACATGCAATATCTTAATAAAACAATTCCTTTGAAAGTATGGGAATCAAAACCCTCTCGATGCGATCAGATACCTATATCCCACATTTAGTCCTGAGGGTCCAAGAATAATTTTAGGTTAGTCATTACGTCACAAACTGTTTACTTGTAATAATATACAACTAGCTTATTATCAGCAATGCTATTATCAGAAATAATGTTCCAGAATTGAAAGAATACATAAAACTGATTGGCTATCCTAGAACGAAGGCACAAGGGCGAGAGCAACACGATGACAGATGCAGTGACATGAACAATTTCTAAATCATCATGACCCAAACTTAAAAAAGAAACACTTTTTTAAGAGAGCCTGATTATCGGAAAATTTTATAACCACAGATTATGTTATTATTAAGTATCAACTGCTTTGAACTGTTTGACAAGAATTACTCGGATTAGCGTACTGCATTTGCCGCTCAGTCAAAATTGATTCCACTGTGTGTTTACTCTGAGTGCTTTTAACCATCTAGTTAATTTGTCTAGAGTCGTTTTCAATGTACTTAGGAAGAAGTTGCAATACACTTTCACGCGAAATGATGTAGGACAAGAAGAATGAAATGATAAGTGAATATAAAGGGCAAGTGATGAGACCTGGCCCCTTGTTTTAAAGAACATAACGACTTACCTGGACATAGATGTCTCCTAGTAACAACCCATAGGACAGCCAACTGACCGACACCAAAACAACCATAAAAGACAGGGGGAAAGAAATCGAAGATGTGCTTTTTGTTCGTATAACCTTACCCTGCAGACAGTAAAAAAAGGAAGTAAGAAACAATCAACAAATAGAGAAAGCTTTGCTGTACAGGAAAAAATAGCGATTAACCAGAACAAAGGAATCTTTGGTTTCATTACCCACAGCTTTTACTACATTACAATGAAATGCAATAAGATCGAGCAGTTCATGACATAGTAATGCAACAGAACTTTGAAAAAAATTGCCATTGAGATCATTGCCATTGAGATCTACCAGAAAACTGTGGGGAATATTAGTGTATATAGTCTAAGGGGGAGTAATATCCATATATTTTTAACTAAATAATTCTTTCAATCATGCCCAACGTATACTAGGCCATATAATTGAACATTCAACTGGCAAAATAGAAATATGGTCTTAAAAATAAATTACCAAGGTTGATAATGGTGATGCAAACATCAGGATTGTCACAATATTACACGTCACTCCAAGATTGTCTTTTTGATTGCTGTACTGCGATTTGTAGGCGATAAAGAATGACGCAGCTGCCAACACCGCGGCAGCAGCTCCGATTATCTTAATGTATTTTTTCTGAAAAATTTGAGAATTTGAGATAATTAGAAAAAACTTTATTTAGAAACAAGTGTAGAAAAGATACAAAGGGGAAAACTCCTGTAAATACCAAATTAAAACTTAGAGTTACTTGTGAAATCTTATGGTTTTCGCATAAACCAACCTTGAGAAACATCATAACAAGTTATCTTGGTGCCAATGCTCCTGTTTACATTTATTATGACTCCTTACCTGTTCTACTGTATAAGGATCTTAGCGGAAAAAAAGATTCAAAGTAGAGTTAAGGATGTGCTCGGAGTTTTGAGGGATGAAAAGTAAACTGAAGGGCTCGCTAATGCTATTGACAAACACCTTGATTGCTTCAAAATTCTTTAAAATATACTGAAAAAACATTTTTCTTAAATGGAAACGATGGTATATCTAGTCAACATATAAAGTTACTGATGCTTTCAATTTTACAAATATTTATAGTGTATAGACACTTATGAATAAAACCTACAATTTGGCTTTCTCAACTTGAAAAGCATAAATTTGAAAAATCTCTAAGGCAAGCTCCATAAAAGCTAAAACTTTCAAACTTCATTGATAAATTGGTCAGAAAATGAGACAATTTTCGAATTTAAGGCTAGAATGGTACAGATTAGGTGGTATGTATGCCTAACTTCACATCTTCATTACTTCGGTTCTTAAGCGGGTGTTTTTTTAAAAAATAGCACTTATCCAAAAAGTGAAAATTGCTTAAAACGTGCATGGCATACTTGCCTTAGCAGAGATATCATCAAGGTACGTGAAGAAAACAGCAATATAAACCAAATGCATCAATGCCCCAATGCCATTGACGAAAAACAATGTTGCGTCATCCACTACAACTCCATAGCCACTGTTAAGAATACAGCTGTGATGAAATAATACCAACTTTTATACACACAATCGAGAAAATACTGGAAAACTATACACTTTTAGATGTTATTTTGAAAAGAAAGATCTCTCAGAATTTGCAGAGCTTAGAAAACAATTTGGAGAAGTTGAAAGTTGACGAAAACATAATGATAAATAGTAGTCTCCTTACTCTTTATAAACAAGGTTTCTATAATATACTTACAATGCCTGCCAAAATTAAACAATTTGCATTACATTTTATATCTTTCATAACTTTTCGAAAAAAACACTATTTTCAACCTCCTATCCCTAGCACAGTGTTGATAGTTTACACAAATATCCAGAAGCAACATAAAAGCAGATACTTTCAAATTTCCTATGCCGTTCTATAGTAAACCAACATTGTTTCCTGGAGGAGAGGGGAATGGCTGAATTTGACCTTGAAACAGACGTCAGTGTTCCAAAACTTTTGGCAAGCATTGTTTGTATGCATATACTCAACAAGGAGAGCCTTCTTCAAGCACTGACTCACTTCGAATATTCATTGCTTAGTTCTCGATAGCATCAATGATCTTAGAAAGACATTTCCCATGGTCCATGTACGATGATTTCGTTATCATCCGAATGCATTTAATCGTGATTTTCGTTATTTAAACATGGTTACAGCGTATAATGGCAATATCTCAAATCACAGCTGCCATCAAGAGGGGCAAGTTCGAGGCTCCAAAATCCCTCGACTGCTAAAAAGTATTTTGTTAAAAGGCCTTTGAAAATAAGTTTCTAAAGGGGTGCTACAGGATATTGGGTGCAATAATGGGCATAAACCCTTGAGAATTGTATCGACTACCCCCATATGTCACACATTTATCAATTATTTATTTGGGTTGGGGTTGGGGTTGGGGTTTTTGTTGGGGTGGAGGGGTGGCTGTTCAAAATCCATTCAAAAACTTTCACAATATCCAATAACCTAAATCTTGACGATCTTGCTGCAGGAACCTTAGAAGCATGTAAATCCTATTTGATCAAAAAAATTCAATAACGTGGAAAAACTATTCAAACCAAGCATAAATTATCAAAGCATCAAGAAGTCTGTAAGAAAATGGTAGAAAACAAGATGAAAAATCTAATAGACCTGAGTCTTTCAAGCATAAGCAGGCCTCTCCGGGAAAAAATACAGGTTATAAAAAGACCTTCCCTGTTTGGCTGCATGGGCTATTTAGCCATTGCAGAACTGATGTTAATTTTTTTATGTTTGAGTATTTACAAAGGCAAAAATACATTTACCTTGCAATTTCTTTAAATATTAATCACATTAGGGCACTTTTGTATGTATTGCTACCTTTAAATGCTTTATTACCACTCCTTGAAACGAGACAACGAGGAACATTAACTTTTTTGGAATATGGCAAAGTTTTGTTGGATTTTGCCAGTCAAATGTGACTTTTTTGGGAATGCCTAGTTTGGGAATGCAAATGTCTTGACTTTGAAAAAAATTGTTTCGTATTTGTCAGCATGGTGTATTGTTTCTCACTTTAATTATTTGTAGCATTAATCACGTGATTTGGTATTCCTTTCGTGTGAACATATTTCCTATTCCATTGCAAGTTTTAGCAGATAATACAATAGTTTGTTAACAAGTGATAAACACATAGACTTCTCTCTCTTTATTTACTAACACCTTGATATTTAGCGGTAAGTAGTACAAATTTTGGGAAGCTAAATTGTTCAGATTAAATGAGAACGATGATGGTGAAAACTCACAAATTTATTTTGTGCTGGGTTGTGCGGTCGCTGGCGATAGCCTGTGCATAAGTAGATGTTTGTTGCACTTCCCATGAATTAGATACTGAACAAAATGTCAAAACACCCTTAACAAAACCTGTATTAAACACCTATACATTGATAAAAATCTCTTTTATATAACAAATTATAATTGAATTTAGAGTCCCCCAAACCTCATAAGAACAGATAAGTATTCCCCAATCATGAATCAATAAAAACAGACATTAGACATTAAACATATGAAGCAATAGCTCAAAGCTTTCAACAAAAATATGGCCAAAGTCCTAACTGCAATTTCTTCTTGTTACAGATATTAATCATATCCAATTTTACTGCAACTGATAAAATCTGCTTACTTCAACGCTGTCATTACAAATGGTATAGCATTCACGTCTCCAACTGACATCTGTCTTCGGATTTTCAGACATGTAAGACTACAAAGAGAATAAAAAGACAAAAATGAAAACTTCATTGGATTTGAACTGAATTCTTGATATTTTGTATAAACTGCGAATTTCTGATGATACCTGTATCTCTCTAAAGCCCATTAAATAAAAATTTCAAAATAAACAGAACTTATTGAATAAATATTTTCATTAACAGGCAAAAGCTCCACAGCTTCTGTGCAACCAATTTAGTTAGCAGCTTGAAGACAATAAACTGGTTGCATTTGAAAAATGTCATTTAAGCCTTTTTGGATGGAACAAGTAGACAAAAGAGGGTGTAGAATGGAATGTGTCTATGAAAAGTTGACTTCTAATATCAGACAGTGCTGGCTAAAAATTTGAGCAAATTTGCTGATAGAAATCAGCCAATACTTTGCAAGAAATTTTCAACAGCAGTTATGATTGGTTTAAAGAAGTACCTGCTTGAAGACTTCTGTAAATCAATCTTGATTAAGTTAGTTATAACAGCTTGTTTCATGTTTCATTTTTTCAAGGAGTGTTGTACTTTAACAGAAGTTGTTATTCAAAAAGGACACTCCAATAAAAACCTAATGAAAGTAAACAGTTAAACCCAATAACAGTTAAAAACTCAGTTTCATAAGAAGTAAAAGAAGCATAATATAGAAACCTATTTGGAATCAATCATTTTTACAAAAAAGTCAAAGGTTCAAACATCAATTGATTTTTTATGAGTTACCTATCTGCAAATGTCTAGTTCAAGCTATAATAAAGGGACATTGCTGCCCGTTTTCCCTTTCCAGGGCCGCCGGAGCCAGGGGGCCACAGGGGCACAGGCCCCCCTGTTTGCAATAAGCATAAACAAGTGCCCCTTTTTGATAAATAGATTGCGTGTATTTTCTCAATGCCAGATATTCTGCCTTTAGAAACTAAGTAAAATAACATAACTCTGGACGTTGTTGGAGGACCATTAACTGGAATTTCCTTAAATTTTTACTTGGCCTTGATGCAAAAAAACTCAAACTTCTGTGATGAATAATATCAATTTCGAAGGACACTGCTATTCTTGCGAGAAAATTTACGTAGTATGCCTTTAGCAACAGATGCATTAGTGAAAGGTCTGCATCAAGTACCTGGTGGGCACAGTCAGTTGGTCCAATGTATATCGTGTGTGTTCCTGAAAGTAGAAACTGGACCCCTATTTCTGATTCTGGGTGAAAATTTGACTTTTTCTGTGACTTTGCCAAAATTTTGTAACCCTTTTCACTGAGAATATTCAAGATTGTGCAGGGATTTTTTATAACAATTCATGTTAGAACCATTCCTTTTCTTAAACTTATGTCTAGGCAAGTTAAAAAGCAGAGTTTACTAAATTTGATTTTAGCAACAATCCACTATGGTTCTTAATATATATTAACAAAATCAGACAGCTGTAAAACTATAACTACAACATATTGCTTACTTCATAACATTCATAATTTCATAACGTAACATAACGTTGAACCAAAACCAAATGCAACATTTTGTAGGAATCACAAACTGGAGCGCTGGGTGGAAAGCCTTTAGGAGTTAACGATTGAAGATTGTGTTAAATTTTTTTATAAACATGAAAAAGTTGTGTCCCTGCAATGAGAACATGCTAGCAAAGACTTAAACAAAGACTTAAGTTTCTTATAGAGGATTAGAAAATTTGCCTGCCACAGGTATGAAAGAAGGATGTGTGCTTGCTTCTTACCCGGGGCAAAATCCACTTACAATGCAAATTATAAGGAAAATAAGTACAGCGTTTTGTAATAGAGGTATAAATCATAAATCAAAGAAAGATTTACACCCTCAAGAAAAACTTTTAAGGCAATGAGATGGGAAGCTATACAATTATTTATGATCATATTCAACAGACAAACTTGTCAAGACTGCGTGGTACCTAAATGGAGTAAGTAGCCATGTCTACTTTCAGTGAAGATACTTCTCACTATGTCCAACGTGTGTCATTTTCTTATAAATTTCTAAATTACCATGAAATCTATTCCATTTTTGGCACTTACTAATGTTTCGAAAAAAATATATTTGTGCCCATAGTCAATTCGTTTTGCCGTTTTTCTTATATTTCCTGCAAAATGCATTTTACTCTAACATGTTGTAAAGTTTTTACATAATTTTATTATGAAAATGGCTTTGAAAAAAGCAAACATTTTACAACATACTTAAAGCTTTTTCGTCTGACACTCCTCAGAGCATAAAACGTCAGAATAGGTTCCGAAAAACATGTTTGAAAAATATATACCCAGTTGTGGATCGAAATAGGCCAATCAGAAAAACGCAAGCACAAGACCGGTATAGTTGACCAATCAGTGCCGCGAGCCTAAAGAAAAATTACCAATGGAGTCCAAGAGAGAAAACGAACTCCTTTTGTCTACACAATGGCGGCTTTTTCGTTTTTATGTAGATTGACTCCAAAACTGCTAGATGGAAGGACGACCGGGCTCTGCCAATTATCCGAAACATGTCGTCATTATAGAGTTTTGCACAATCTGGGTTGTCCAAAAGATGTTGACCAATGGCAGAATCACTTGTTTTAACAGTGTTTCTCGACCTACAAGATCGAGGAGGCTGTTCTCTTTGAGGGGCAGTTTTGTTTCGTATGTTGGAAGGAACATGCTGTTTTATCCTATCCCCCAATCTTTGGGTTGTGCGCCCTACGTAGCCAGAATCACACTGGCACGTAAATTCATAAATGACGGAACTTTTTTGGTTGGTAGGGACGCAATCCTTTTGAATGGATGGAAGGGCTCTCCTAGTGCTGTAAACAATCCGAGGATTGACAGCAAAGAAACAATTGGTTATGGCTTGCCTAATCTGACTCTCGAATCGCAAGGAAGTGTTACCAATCCATGGTAGTTTCAAATAAACTGGGCACTTTTGCGGACCAAACTTTTGAACAGCCGAAAAACTTGCGATCTTCTCCTTAGTATAAGATAAAATGACGTCTTCAGGATAGCCGTTGTCCAAGAAGATCGTTTTGAGTTTTTCCAGTTCAGCGTGCAGTTTAGATTTCGAGCAGATCATAAGTGCCCTATGTACTAATGTTTTGACAAGGTTGACTTTGCGTTGTTTTGGGCAAAATGAATTCCAGCGTATGTACTGACCGGTAAAAGTAGGCTTGCGATATACACTGGTAAGAAATCCAGTGTTAGACTTTTCGACCAAAACATCTAAAAATGGTAAGGAATCATTTTCTTCCTTTTCAAACGTAAACTGGAGGGCTGGGTGTAGGCTATTTAGGTGTTTTAGAAAAATATCACACTCAGCCTCTGTTTTGAAAATGGTATATGTGTCATCCACATACCGAAAATAGACACCTGGCTTTTGGTCGTAGTCGAACAAACGCTCTTCATGAAAGCCAACAAAGATATTGGCCAAGGCAGGTCCCAGAGGGCTACCCATAGCGACACCATCCTTTTGTTGGTACATTTCATTGTTAAAACTGAATTCAACTGAACGTGTTGCAGTTTCCATCAGTTCAATGAATACTTCCTCTGGGAATGGTGGGCTATTAAGCTCGCTCCGGTACAAAGCGTCGGCACAAATTTTGATGGTCTCACTCAAAGGAACATTTGTGAAAAGACTACTAATGTCAAAAGAACACATGAAAGATGTTTCGTTTTCGATGTTCAAGTTTTGCATGAACTCAGCGAACGTAAAAGAATCCTTGATGCAATGTTTTGAATATTTTTGAAGAACAGGGTCCAAAACTTCAGAAAGCCACTTAGCCAGTTCGTGTTGTGCTGAGCCAATCATAGACAAGATAGGTCTAAGTGGGACGTTCGGCTTGTGTATTTTAGGGAGGCCATACATTTGTGGTCGTTGAGAGCCCGTGGGTCTTATCCTATCATAAATTTCTGTAGCCAACATTTTTGAGTTGACCAGTTCCAACAAACGTTTTTGGAGTTTCCGCTCTAGTTTGGCCGTTTTGTCATGTGTTTCGACATCACCCAATTTAGCAAATTTTGAAAAGGAAGAAAATGATTCCTTACCATTTTTAGATGTTTTGGTCGAAAAGTCTAACACTGGATTTCTTACCAGTGTATATCGCAAGCCTACTTTTACCGGTCAGTACATACGCTGGAATTCATTTTGCCCAAAACAACGCAAAGTCAACCTTGTCAAAACATTAGTACATAGGGCACTTATGATCTGCTCGAAATCTAAACTGCACGCTGAACTGGAAAAACTCAAAACGATCTTCTTGGACAACGGCTATCCTGAAGACGTCATTTTATCTTATACTAAGGAGAAGATCGCAAGTTTTTCGGCTGTTCAAAAGTTTGGTCCGCAAAAGTGCCCAGTTTATTTGAAACTACCATGGATTGGTAACACTTCCTTGCGATTCGAGAGTCAGATTAGGCAAGCCATAACCAATTGTTTCTTTGCTGTCAATCCTCGGATTGTTTACAGCACTAGGAGAGCCC
Source organism: Rhopilema esculentum (assembly GCF_057945365.1). NCBI lineage: Eukaryota > Metazoa > Cnidaria > Scyphozoa > Rhizostomeae > Rhizostomatidae > Rhopilema > Rhopilema esculentum. Next base: position 5,160,548 of record NC_142834.1, on the reverse strand, counting down.
TTCCATCCATTCAAAAGGATTGCGTCCCTACCAACCAAAAAAGTTCCGTCATTTATGAATTTACGTGCCAGTGTGATTCTGGCTACGTAGGGCGCACAACCCAAAGATTGGGGGATAGGATAAAACAGCATGTTCCTTCCAACATACGAAACAAAACTGCCCCTCAAAGAGAACAGCCTCCTCGATCTTGTAGGTCGAGAAACACTGTTAAAACAAGTGATTCTGCCATTGGTCAACATCTTTTGGACAACCCAGATTGTGCAAAACTCTATAATGACGACATGTTTCGGATAATTGGCAGAGCCCGGTCGTCCTTCCATCTAGCAGTTTTGGAGTCAATCTACATAAAAACGAAAAAGCCGCCATTGTGTAGACAAAAGGAGTTCGTTTTCTCTCTTGGACTCCATTGGTAATTTTTCTTTAGGCTCGCGGCACTGATTGGTCAACTATACCGGTCTTGTGCTTGCGTTTTTCTGATTGGCCTATTTCGATCCACAACTGGGTATATATTTTTCAAACATGTTTTTCGGAACCTATTCTGACGTTTTATGCTCTGAGGAGTGTCAGACGAAAAAGCTTTAAGTATGTTGTAAAATGTTTGCTTTTTTCAAAGCCATTTTCAAATTCTGTACCGCAAAAAAACTGTTCACAATTTTATTATGCCTAAACAATACACACAACATATCTCACTAAATAAAAATTGCATAACCAATCTTCACTTACGCTCCAGTCGAAAAGAAACCTAAAGTTATAACAGTGCAGAAGAATTGTACAACACGTTTCATATCTTCCATTTCTGCGTGGAATTCCTGTAGGAAAAAATCCCTCGATATTTTCAACGTGTCAGTGTTGTCAGTGTGTGTTGTATCTGTTTGGTTTAGAACCCTTTTGAATTGACCTCGTTCCCCACTATTTCGCCTTGTTGTTGGTGTTGCATTGGTCGATCGCTGCTCACTGGGTTGTTTATCTGTTCCGAAGTACAAAAAGCACAAAGGAATCGTATAATATTATCACAAAATACACTCTTAAAATGAGTAATTCACTACAGGAACAAAGGCGACTAATTGAAGAAAAAAAGCGTCAAGTTTTAGAAAGAACATCTGTTAAAAAAGATAGTAAAAAACTGATGTCTGGAACGTCAGTTCAGGCAGCTGGGCCTAGCCCTGTTTTGCTGGTCAATGATGGCAACTTTCTTGCCCGATTTCAGGCAATGCAAAAAGAAAGTACATTGAAGAAAGGAAGCAATAAAAAGGATGAATCGAATTCCGGTAAACTCACAATAAACCTGGGAGGTGCGAGGAAAAAGGAAGTGAAACCAATTGCCAGTAATTTACCAAGGCCTACGGCATTTGAAGTACCCGAAAATGAAACCGAAGAAACAGGTAAGTTTTCTTTTCTACAGGCTCATCAACCTTGCTGCGTTAATGGACAGAACAAGTCTGGGTTAGGTGTCTATCCAGCATAATATCACATATGTTTCACAGCTGATTCAGAGAAAAGAAGGGATAAAATTGGATGTTAAGTTTTAAGTGTAGGAATTGTTGCTAGGAATTGAGACTTATGGAAAATGTTCAGTTCTTACCATAGAGGAAGATGTATTGAAAGCAGCAGAAGATCTTGCAATTCAAGTTGCAAAAGAAGGTGATGAGGCAGAAGCACTTGCAAGAATGAAGTACCAAAAAGATCAACGATACAGGTGAGGTGATCACAAGAGCACAAACATCTACAACAGTTCCCATAAGATTGCAATTTTTGTAACTTTGGTCTTCATTTTGCAACCCTGGCATTAAATCCCAGCTCGATGCAGGATACACTCATGGTCACCTTTTTTATGCTGACCTGACCATTTATATAGTCGGCATGCCAAAAGCTGATTCAAAACAACTGTTTTGTTCATGGAATGTAACCTAGCCATGCATGTAATGCATCATCTTCAACCAATATAGCGAACATTGCTGAAATATGTATGGCAATGAAAGCCTTAAATACTTTCTGGTAATGACAATTTCTGGTAACCATATACATATGCTTTCCAAACAACATCAATCATTTAAGATAAAAACATTTTAAGATAACATTGTAATCATGCTTTTTCCCTTAAGCTGCTGTGAATATACAGTTGACCTATAAATGGAGAGTAAAACAGCAACCTCAAAGAATTGTTTTGAGCCTTTAATATCTGCCTCATAGACGAATTCAAGATTTATTTGTCATGTTTTCAGACATTTCACCAATCTATTAATATTTGATAAAATCCATTGCCTTGCTATGAGCTGTCCTAACAACAGTGGGTGATTATTCTTTTTACTATGCTAAAGGAATTGAGATTGCATATTAGAAATATAGCTGCTTAAGATTTTAAAATGTTATTTACATGCTCAAAAACAAATTGGCATAGACTCAATTTGCACAAAGTCTCATTGACCACTTTCACATTTTGGAGACTCATCTGTGCACCATATCGTCAAAATATAAAACTGTTAAAAAGGTGCTGTGCTATGATGTAACTCTAGGCAGAAATGTTCCACTACTGCTCATATCAGAACACATTTGTTGAATATTTTGTAATCCATACATCTGAATTTTTAAATGAAACATTTTTTGGTTTTGTAACCATAAAGGATTTTGGCTAGAAGTCTGTAAAGAAAGCATAATGATGTTGATCGAATTTTTCCATTTCATTTCTTTAATGAAAGGAAATTTCAGGCTTGTTTGAAGTCTTACTGACATATTCATCTTATTTTTAAGGTTTCTTTTTGATGTATCACACCCTGCATATCAGAAATACAGAAACCTGGTGAAAGAAAAAATAGAGAAGAACAAGGCTCCAGAACAAGAAAGACTGGGGAAGAGAAAGAGAAAGAACAGATGGGATGATAAATCCACTGATGCAACATCATTTCCATCTGTGGATCCTCAGCAGCCAGTTGGTGTCCAGTCAGTTCCTGCCCAAGGAAGTTCATCTTCACAGGCCACTCCTGATCCAAGCGATATAATGGAAGAATTTGAGCGTGCAAAAGCACTGATAAAACAAAAGGCAGCTTTAGCAAGATCTGGGGTCAGTCTCACTGTAGATGCAGAAAGGCAAAAGCAAATAGAGATGCAACAAGAGGTAAATTATTTCATGCTTATTTCTAACGCTTAAGGAAACTAAGAGTTTTCAGTTTGTCTAAAACTCAGTGCTCATTATTTCATGGCAACTCTAATGAATATTAAATGTACACCCTTATATTATGAACACCCAATTATAAAAACAGTAGTAAAATAATCACTTTTTTACAATATGCCACGAAAATCAATAAGCAAAACAAGAATAGAAAGCTCAATATTTTTTAATTTGAAAGTGCATAAAAATCTCTTTGTAATTTCTGGTGTTTTTGTTACACAAGATTGAAGCCATGTACAGAAGAATTATTGCAGAGCAGGCTATAAAAGCACGACATAATGCCCAAAAAAATGAAGACAAACCAAGGTATGAGTATGATTCAGATGAAGAAATTGATGGTGGTACATGGGAACACAAGAAAAGAAAGAAAGAAATGGAAAAGACCCTTGGTAATGTACTGATAATTTTAGAGCTAATCTTACCAGTTGTGTATGTATCTTAGCAACAGTTCTTCAAACAGGGCAAGATAAATACGATTTTCACCACAGCAAGATAAAAATTAAATATTCTTTTGCCAAACATTTGCAGGTTAAAATTGACTTAAAGGTAAATATATTTCTGTTCCTTTGCCCTGCTTTCAGAGATGAATTAAGTTGTTGAAAATCTACATGACTGAAGTGGTGTGGCACACTCTTTATTTCACTGTTTTGACTCTGATGAAACAAGTTCATGAACTTCCCTTTTTGAAATTTGATAATTTGTGTTGCTACTTATTTTGTTTCGCCAGTGATGCCACAGGGTCGATTAGAAAATAAAAAAGGTACATGTGCAAAGAGTTGTGACAGAAAGACCAAAAGTGCTACAAAGGTAAAATTTGTACCAAAGTGGTCGCAATAAGGTATGGTCAAGATGATTGGAAGATCACCAGCTCTTTTATCAAAAACCTAAATTTCTGAGAAAAAGCCCTGATGTAACATTTAAATACCAAATACATGAATTTGCTTTACACAACAATCTTCTTATTGGTGTTTTCCTTTCAGGTGATTCTTCTGTTGCTACTGAACGAGCGCAAGGGAAGCACTTTATGGGGGACTTTTTACCCCCTGAAGAGCTTGCAAAATTTCAAGAAAAAGTAAAGGCAATAAAAGAAGGGAGAAAGGCTGATTTATCAGACTATGCTGAGTTTAAGATCAAAGAGGATAACATTGGTTACAAAATGTTGCAGCAAGCCGGTTGGCAAGAGGGTGCTGGCCTTGGATCCAGTGGCAAAGGGATAAAAGAACCTATAAACAAGTAAGATGCTGTAGCCACATATGGTATCTAACTATCATTGTCTGCATTCCTTAATGGCTGATTACAAACTGGTCCCTTTAAAAATGTCTAACTTTATATTATCATAAATAAAGTCAATTTCACATGCATACTTGTATGCAGTGTCCTCTATCAGAATTCGAAGTAAAACTTTTATTACAAAGAAGTTTGATATATTATTCTACAATTATGCTGTTTATTCGATTGACAAATACCAACCATAAACTGGAACAATCAAAATCAATGTTTAAGAGGCAAATGTACATTAGTTACTGAACAATATTTGACATTTCTTGGAGTATGATGAGATGTGACACCCTTCCACGTGGAAAATGGCCTACTTGTCATCTTCAAAAATTTTACCCAAAATTGAATAAAAGCTGTATACGTAAATTACAAGGCAAAAATAGCTAAGGGGCTAGGTTTGGGCACCATGCAAAATCCAGGGTAGATTTGGTTTATCCTGAATTTAGTTTGCCCCCCCTGCACTTCTGGATAATAAAATCCAGTCAAAATTCTACTAGGTGTTTCAATAGCAGTGCCATGGGTTGGACTGGGGGGACACTTCCCCCAAGTTCTCAACCATAGAAAATGAGAAAATGTTGGGAAAAGGCTAATGTTTTGGCAACAAAATTTTTTACAATGTAATCTTATGATTTTGAAAATGTCTTTATGTGACCAGAGTTTAGTGATAGGCGTTTCCTTCAGGTAAAATTGGCATTCCTTCTTGGTAAAATGGCGTTTTCAGGCGGCAAAAAGGGCATGGCCTGAAACTTCTTATTTGTCCCCCCTGAGCTTGATAGCTTGTACTGCCACTGGGATGATTAGAGGAAATGCTTATTTGGTAGATAATGTTTAAAACATTCATCAAACGTAGAAGCAAGACTGTTTATTCAGTTCCAATTCTGATTATGATAATGAATGGTGATTATACTTTAGGGGAGCAACCTCATTTGATAATGCCGGTGTTGGTGTTGAAAAGCCTGCCGAAGTCGCAAAAGATGATGATGAATTTGACATATATCGGAAAAGAATGATGCTTGCATACAAATTCAGACCAAATCCTCTGGTAAGTGATAAAAGACTTGCAATGTTAGCACTAAAACTGCAATTATATTAGTAGCTTAATTGATCAAATTTTTATGGACAAATGCAGCCATGTTGTTTAAAAGAAGTTGTCCTTTTGTTGACTTGTGACTTTTAATATATCAACATTGACCATTCAAATACTTACTCTTGCCCATTGCTTAGTTCTGTTTTATATGTGCATTTCACACAATGCTTCTTTCCTCTAAAATTCACCTTCAGCTGTTTTCTCTTTACAGAACAATCCAAGAAGACCTTACTACTAAATAAACAAGGCTGGTGAATAATTCTTAGCGAACACTTTGATACCAATCGACAAATCTAAACTGTTGTCAAGAGTACAGTTGCTTTAAAGGATCTCACCAGCAATGTAACACAGATCCAATCATGAAAACTTGTGGATTTTGAGGTTTTTTAAACTAAAATGTTATGTTTTTTGGCTGGAAACATGAAGTTCTGGTGTCAGAGCATATGCTTAGATGATTCCTTGAACCTTCACATGTTGCGATATTTTTATATATTGCAAATAAATGTTATACTGGCAAATTGAACAATTAAAAAATGCACCATTTAACAAAATGTTCTTCGCCTGCAGATTATGAGGATAAGCAGAGCACAGAATATGACCCACATTGATAGACAAATATGCTGATCTGAACAGCCATATGGGATATATAAACTATATAACAATCCCCATTCTACTAGGACAAAGAGAAAGTTTGTCTGTATTTCCCAAAAACATATATTTACCATTTAAAAGGGTTATTTGGTCCATAGGTCATAGTGTACACTTTTCAAGAATGGCACCAATTAAATAATATACCACTTTGCTCAAACTGATTAATAATATCTGAAGTGAATGTATTACATCTATATATAATATTGAAAATCCTTCACTTTATTTAAATCTTTCTGTTGTTGTTATTAGAGAATCAGTAGAACAGATTTGAAGCAAAATGTATAAAATTTATCCAACATTTTTATTAAAACATCACAGTTACATAAACAGTTTAAAAAAGATTAATAAAAAGCAGCATGTAAAAGAAATGTTTTTCAAAGTCATAAAGAATCACCGATTATATATCAGGTGTATGAATGCCAGCGCACTTTGCTGGTGTTACTTCATATGCTGTTGTAGCTGACATGCCTAAAATAAAGATTTATATGCTTATTAACGAGTGGAAAATCAGTTGTTTGAAAATTTGAAATTCTTTCCTTTATGGTGGTATTCCTTTATAAGTTATTTGTCTGGTCACAATTTAGTTATATTTGCTGAGAAAGTTTCAAAAGAACTGCTCATAATATAGTAAATAACTCTCTTTACAGCAAAAGAAATGTAGCTCCAAAACCAACATTTTTAAAATCTGAATGGCTTACTTTTGACCTATTAATTCAATCGTTCAGCACCTTTCAGAACAATGTTATTACAATTTGAAAATGGCTTTGAAAAAAGCAAAAATTTGAGTAAACTAAAGCTTTTCGTCTGACATTCTTCAGAGTGTAAAACGTCAGACATAGATCAAAAACTCTACGCTAGGAAATATATGTACCCAGTTGTGAATTGAAATAGGCCAATCAGAAACGTGAGTACATGACTGTTGAGGTTGACCAATCAGTGCTGCTTGCCTATTGAGAATGTTACCAATGGAGAAACAAACGTGAAAACAAACTCCTTTTGTTTTTACATAGCAGTTTTTTCGTGCTTATGTAGATAGATTCCAAAACTGCCAGATGGAACAACAATTGGGCTTTACCAATAATCTGAAATATGTTGCCATTATAGTTTTTTGCACAATCTGGGTTTTCCAGTAAATGCAGCCTGATTGCAGAATCACAGGTTTTAGTTGTACCTACATGTTTAAAATCAATTTATTCTGTAATTGTAAAAACTTCAATATTTTGTCCTAAATGCTGCTTTACTGGACCTGGTATCGCATAAAAACCACAAAATGTTATATTTTGCATGAAGATTTTTAAAAGTTTACCTTTGTCATAATAATCATAGACAACAACAGAAGATGGTTTGATGTTCTGCACGATCTGGGCCTGCTTCATTTTAAATGTGAGACAAACACCTTTCTTTCCAATCTGAAATTTGTCAAATAAAGTATTTCAGAATATTTAATATGCATACAAACAAAATCCATCAAGGGTATGTTTACCTAAAATACAAGTTATATACAAACAATTTCTGTGCTTAAAATACAAACAATGTATTGAATCTGTTTCATTACATATTTTCAACAAAGAATGTCACAATCTTAGAGGGCATGTGAAAAGAAAGTTATTTGCCCAGTTCAATGTTACTTCTTGATGAGTATTTCAATTTCATTTGATTCTAGTTCAAGGGACATTCATCTGTTTTTTGTTTAATTATACATGCATCATCATCATCATCAATTAACCTTCTGTACAATTCCAAACAATTACCTGCTACAATTGAAAACATTACAACTAAAAGTCAACAATACTGACTAAAATTAAATATCAGATACTTTGCATTGTATTTTAGATTAATTGATTAAGGAGGAGCTCTCTAAGAAGGTTAACTAATCAAGAGAGAATCTGCAGTTAAATAAGAAACAAACACCAAAAGAGCTTGATATTATTAACAACAACCAACATGGATATTTATAGGGACTGTACAAACACATCTTAAATCACCTCCTAAGGTTTTACCAAGTATTAGACCATTGAATTTCAAATTTTTACTATAAGCGAAAGAAAATGTTTAACTTACACGACTGTAGTAGAAAACATAGTCTTTTCCTTTCTTTTCGTACTCTTTTAACAAGGGGTCACGTGAAACAGCCTAAAATTGAAGTTTATAAACAAATAATACGTCCTGCGATGTTCTTTAGTATAAAATAATAGAATATTTGAAATCAATAACACTGATGATGTCGAAAGTTCACATGGTTTGATCTTTACTGAGCTCTTGTAAGCTTATAAGTGAAGTATAATTTGATTTCTTAAAGTGGCTACACCTTGCATTTTAATGGATACAATGTCACTAAGGTACGAGAAAAGTTGAGTTTAGCTTCTAAAAGGAAAGAAACCTTGTATTTTAAGGAATGCAAAGTAATGGGTATTGCAATCTGAAATGTGGAAATTTGGTTGAATGTAGAAAATCGTAGCCTCTATTAAGAACAATTCAGAACGTAGCACAATTCAGAGGTTTTGATACTCTTGCTTGGGGTAGATCTAGGTTTTGATACTCTAGAGCCCATGCATCAAACAGTGGAAATCTTTGAGCCCTATTTTTTTCTAAATAAAGGCAGTTTTCTCTAAAATCTAAAGAAGATTTCTTGCATGTTTGTTCTCTTTATTTCAGAAGGTAATGCAAGCCTAAACTCAAATTTCAAGCATAAGGAACTTTTGAAAATGTTTCGGTCCAATTTTAACCCAATGTTTTGTTGACTCTGGACATTCCAGAGTGCTTTGACCGTGCTGTAAAAGAGCACACAGACCTACTTTCTGCATTCACTACCATTGCAATGTTCAGTTCAGTTCAGTTCAGTATTATTTTAAATTCCACTGGATACATACACTTGTTACAAATTAGAAATATTCCAAGCTTAAAAGTATAAACAATGTAAAAGGAAGTTAAATAATATAAACGTAACATAACAAATACAGAGTATTGGAGAAACAAGCTAGTACGTCTGTTTGCAAGAGAGGGCATCAAGAAACCGACTGGAGCCGTCGATCTGCATGACACGTTGAAGAGTGAGCAAGGAGATTTCCAACAAGATTCTAAGCCAAACATTAAGAAATAGTGTAGATAGGACTCGGGATGCATTACAGCAAAATGCAATAAATTAATTATAAATGAATAAACTTCCTATAGGTTGTCGTATATTTAAAAAAATGTTAATAGAAGCAACATGATCAATTTTAACAAGGGCACAGGGTACTCTGAAAAAGTTTACAGTGTTTCTTGCCCAAAGCCTTTATAAAAAATTCATTCATATTAATTCAATATTTGAAATACTTGATTATTGTGATTGTATGTCACATGGGGGCCACATTGCACTTGTGATCTATACTTAATCTGTGATATCATCCTGCTGGTTTGCATTTTTAGTATACCATTCCAAACAAAAAATTGCAAGCGATTTTATTCAAAAATATTCCAAGAAACTTGTCTCTGTCTATAAGAAACTTCACAAATTTTAGTTTCAGACTCTAAGGCTCCTTAATAATACAAGTATTGTTAAGGAGCCTTGGAGTCTGAAGCTGAAACTTTTGAAACTGGTCATGCCCTTAAGAACTTCGGAAAAGGAGGGTACCCTTTTTTGCATTTTGTAGAATATAAATTGTCAAAGATGAACAAAGAAATTATCTCTCAAAAGGAAAAAGGACTTGCATCGCTGTGCACAAATTGAGCAACATAAATGGGAATAGAAATAAGATAGTGCGATTATGTAGTTTAAATGTAAAACTCAAGAATTGGATTTCTCCAGGGTAATGAGATGACCACTCGAAACACAAAAGAAAAGCTCCCTATAAGTTTTAATCTCAAGTTAAAAACTATTTATGTTTAAAATCTAAATTTAAAGACCAAACTTGAATAACTCTGATAGTTACCTTTTGGAGGCTTTCTTCAACAGCATCAAATCCCGAAAGCATCTTCACAGAAATTATTGCCATATTTGAGGCTTCTTCCTTTAGCCAACTAAATAATTCAGAGCATACATTGTGAGTAATTAATTTTTGTTTTGTTGTATTTAGTTGCCAAATAAAAAGGCAAAGAAGAAATAAGTATCATTTAAATTTGAAAGTGAAGGTTACATGATCAAGAGTTACGACAACCTTGGGGAGGGGGGGGGGGGGGGTTAGTTAAGACTTTGACATTTGGGGCTCAAAATTTACCAACACATAGAAATTACTAGAGTAAAAAATAATGCAAAGATGTTATGCACAAACATGTACAAACTAACACAGTCATGGAAAAGATGCTTAAGAAGCAACGCATTTTAAAACTCAATAAGATCTGCAAACGTTTTGATTCGGGTATCCTCTAGAAGATTGGGGCCCCTGCCCCCCTCTTTCTACCCCCCTGACAACAAAATATTACTTTTCTGATTATGATGTCCTTTCACTTCATCTGTAAAATACTGTTGCTAATAGAATTAAGATATCTATCAATGTCATCATTATTAGCCAGTTTTTTGAGAAAAGCGATGGAAATTTTAGGCAGAGGCACAAGCACTTGTGGTGCAAAGGGATGGCATAAATCAAAAGTGTTAAGTAGAAGTTGCTTTTAACAACTATAAATACAGAAAGTTAATCATCATCTCAAAAAAAAATGTTGCCCCCATCCCCAAAATGAATGGCAGGAGCTCACCCCCTATTGCCCCCACTCCCAGTGAATAGCAGGATCTCATCCCTAATCTCTTTATGTATAGAAAAATAAAAACAATCCTTACGTGGCGCAAATATCAATTTCCTGAGACATACATCTACCAAATTTCAAATTTTTTGTTTTCCTCAAAGGAGCCAATCTGACAACCAATTTAAATGCAGGTTCTTCTTGCACAGTCTTGACGTTGTATTTGACAGATGCCTTGAACATAACAATAAAAGTCAAGAGTCAATTGAGATGGAAAAGAGAAAATACATTCTTTTAAATGAATCATTTTTAGTCTATTTGGGTAAAAATTGGAAAGAATCACTTGAATAGCATTTTTATATTATGTTGCTTGTAGTTTCTCCTTTCAAAAACTGTTGAAAACATTTTTACACTTATGTTCAAAGTATTAGGACCAATTTGATAAAAGAACTATGGTGTTGCACTTTTCGGGCTTGTAACGGAACCTTGTTCAGGTATGAGCATTCTAAGTCTCAAATAAAGTTTTCTGAATCAACGAAAACGTTAAAACTTCATGAAATTATTGATTATACTCAAGCTACACGTATGTTAAAAAAGTATTGGGACAAACTTCGAAATTCCGAAGACATTTTATGCAATAAAGTTGGAAAGACTTCTTAAAAATCTTTTTCATTAAAAAAGTATGGTAGCTATTTCCATTAAATTTTCGCAAGACATTGTTGATGTTTCGATGCCTTCTATGTACGCCAAACGATTCACAAAACTTCAACCTTAAAATTTCTATAAGCCTTGAGACGTTAGCAAGGGAGTTCTGAAAAATCAAGAACTGAGTTATGAGCAGCGCTTGCACATTGTTTTCTGCGAAAATAACACAAATGGGTTCCGTGAAATTGCACCGCTTGTTGGCTGCGCAATGAGTGCAGCTTTTGTGGTGTGTAAAAGAAGAGTAAACAATTCACCAAAGGTTGGCAGACCGAAGAAGTTTACAACGCCAAGAGACGAAAGGTCCTTCCTGAGAGTTTTGTGTAGTAATAGGTTTGATTTCTTACCAGACATTATATTGTCGTAAAAAAAGAAGCTGAATTTAGGAACATAAGCAAAAACGTGGCTTTGAAAGTGAAATTTTCCAGCTTTATAAGAAAAAATGCTTTCTCAAAGCAAAAATTAATCGTCGCTTATGAGTACTGTGCCCTTCTCTTTAGTGTTAAAAGTGCAATGTGAAATGTATAATGTGAAAAAGGCAGATTATGCTTTAATTGAAGTTTAAGCTCCCATGAAAAAACTCTAATTGAAAGAAAGAGTCTTGGACTTTAAAAAGGGAGAATGGAGAGCAACCTACCGATAGAAGTGCGCATCCCTTTCCCTTTGCAAAGGTCTTGAGGGTAGCTGGGAATTTGGCTGGAATCTGAAACAAAATTAAGGGATTCAAGTTCTCAATTCAGCTACATGCGTGTTAAATAAGCTACTAGCAGCTTAAAGATAAGGGAATCTAATAAAAGGAAAGCTTCTATAGCAAAGCTGTAGTTGGAAAGGCATAAAACCTTGATCTTCTGCAGAACAAGACTGTTCTTGTTGTTGATGCTGAATCTGTGTGCCAAACCGGGTACAGCAGCATCAACTGTGAGATCTATTTCTCCACCATGCACAATGGATGAAAACATAGCCAAAGCTTGCATTGCAAGAACGGTATCCTAAAATAGAAATAAATATTCTCATGTATGTGAAACTAACAACCAGTGGTGGACACTTAGTCAAATATTCGGGGGGCGTAAGCCTATTGTTTTAATAAAATGACGTCACATTTCCCATTGTTTTAGAACAAAAGACCATTGTCCTCTGAAGTAGCGGTCGCCTCCCCTCCCCCCAGGTTTCCGCCACTGCCAACAACATACCTTAACATCCAAATTTAACGCAAAGAAACTTCTCATTGGTCTTTTACAATCCACAACTGGGTATTTCATATTTTTCGATCCCTATTCTGACGTTTTATAGTCTGGGAAGTGTCAAGTGAATAGCTTTAGTATGTCTCAGAATGTTTGCTTTTATCAAAGCCTTCTTTAAGGTACAACAAATGGGGACGGGACACCGGAAATCGAACACCTAATTTCTTTGCACAAGACACAAAAGCCCCTTGTTCTATTCCAAAGTACCCTAACGATATGTATCACAGTTTTGCAAGCCTTCTTCAATAATTTGATGTGAAATGCTCGCCACAATCTTTTTGCAATCGTGTGCTGTAGGGAACTTGCAATGGACTTCATCTTGTGGCAAAAAGAAATGTTAGCGTAAAGGGAAGATTTTAGAAAGATCCTTGATAACACTAATACATCAGAAGCTTCCATAAGGTGATCAAATATAATTTCTGGTTTCACTCTTGATAAAAACGACAACATGCATTGAAAATGTCTTTGGTTAAAATTATGGATCGGAAAGTAGAAATTAGTTCTACTAAAACTATTCTCCTGCGAAATTCTCTCAGGTAAACTGCATATTAAGAATATTTGCTGAGTAGCATACAATTTGATAGTACTTTTGTTGATATTAAAAAGTGCCAGGAACCCGCTTAGATAACTCGATTTACTACACTACACTTTTGGTGCTACAGTCGTTTACTGTGCATCAGTTGGACTGAAAAGAAAACCAATCAATGGGTTCTGGAAAAGATGACTGTAAACGAGGGGTTACTAACAACCTTAGATAGAAGCAATGTATTTTACCGGACACATACTGAGAGGGAAGTACATAAGCAATGATTTGCTTCTAAAACAAAAGTTAGGTATAGCGATAAAATCGAAGAAATTGCTGGTGGAAGATTGGCACAGGATAGAAGAAAATGGAGAGCCACGGCGGTTAACTCCGTTAGATGTTGATGACATTCAGGCCCTTTATATCGGATATGAACGACAATAAAAAAACCTGTGTTGATGCCCATCCTCCTAGACTGTTTCTTTGCGCTGACAGCCATCTGACAATGTCAACATTTCCAACTGCAGCTGAGACCGACCCTTCTGGTACCCGTGCCATCAAACCGTAGGCTGTCTGCTCGATGTCATCTGACTTTGCTTGATAGTAAGGTGAGAAGAACCTGTCATTTTCAGGTTCAGCTTTCGGCTTTGGGCTTCCCCAGTATCGTGTGTCACCTGCATAAGATAACGTCAAAGTAATAAAGTGTAACATTGATTTGACGTACAACTTCATAGAAGATTCAGGTATCACGATTCTATCTATAAGACTGCTGTTGGGGAGGGACGGGGTTAAGCCTATGTTTTTATTAGAAAAGGGATAATTAGCTTTTCTTTAAAAAAAAGAAACGTCACTGAGGCTTGGCGCCATCCTTCTAGTCAATATGCTAAAGGGCCCTTGTAAGATAAAGATGTTAAAAGAAGAATCTCTTAAGGGGAATGATCTACTCGTCCTTTTCACCTCTCATTGACTATCTTCTCACAGCAATCAAGAAAACATTATCGTGTCTCTTTATTATGAGCATGCATTTGTATCTATATTCAACAGAATACGGTACTGCAATGCAATTTGTTGTTTTTTGGCGTGTGAAAAAGCACCATATAAACAAATCAAGGAAAACAATAAAGACACAGTGGCGTCATCTTTAGAGCTAAATGATTTGTTTGTATTTTCTCATTTTGTCACTTCTCACATTCTTAGGTTTAAGAGCACTGTAAAGCTATGCTCATTCTTCATCTCTATGTGGCCAGACCTCATGATTCCTATGCCTGAAATTAAAGAGAGCTGGCGACTCCACTTTTTCTATCTAAAAGTCTGGTCATGTCAGTGACTCGAATCCCAAGACCTAGAATCTAAAGTCCGCAACGCTGACCACGGAGCCATCTGAGATACTCAATGGAGTTGTGCGTGTTGTACGTTGAGTAATGAACAAAAAATTGATACTATAAAATAAAGACTTTTTAGAAGAAAAGAATTTTTAGTACGAAATTTCGAGGATAACTCTTCATCAGGTGAAAGAGATAAAGAAGAGTTATGAAGAGTTTTGCTCGAGATGTCGTACTAATAATTCATTTCTTGTAGAAAGCCGTTGTTTTATTGTACCATCTTAGATACAGGCAGCATGCCAGTTGAACAGCACTGTTCTCGTTATACACACCTTCCTTCCTAGTCATGCTGTCAAGTTTGGTTAACAGGTAAGTCAGCTCCTTGTTGCGACCAGCCTTGGCCATGGTGTAGGCTAATATGTTCAACGAGTAAGTGTCATTGACCTGACTGAGCTGGGGCTTAATACACTCTTTGATGGCCATTTTTATGTTTGGATTCTATAGCAAAACAAAACGTGTCTCAAGATTACATCGTACTGACATTGTAAAATCATACAAGAAAAGTAGAAGACATAAAAAATCAGTGATTATCTTTCATGATGGGTATAAAGACGTGACCATTGCTAATGATCGTATATCGTGTATATTGAAAAGTGACAGTTTCTTAACGAACTTTGACCCTTAACAAGCTATAAAAATTTGGAATTAGAAATGAAAACAATACACCAGTACATCTTCTCTTCCATTCGCTAGTTTCAAAAATCTCACAAACCTCTGGCTTCATGTCTGCTTCCAATAAGGCGACAACAACATATCCAGTGAGAGTGACAGGAGTCTTAACTCCTCCCTAAAATTATAATGAAAAGGGAAATAACATCTTTAAGTATTTATGTACAATTGAGTTATGCGCCAGGTAATCGTCCAGTCTGCTTGCTGTGCTTTCACTGCGAGTATGGCTAGAGAAATGGTAAACCGTTGTTATGAGCTTCGGAGCAATAAGTCGAAATTCAATTTCGTTTTTGATTATAAAGCAATTTTTCTTAGTTGGTTGCATATATTACTAAAAGAAAGAAGGAAAGAGTAGGTTTGCAAAATACAGCTGCTATAAATTTTGGGTCTACGAATCAGAAACAAAAACTCCACTTAAAGCAGAAAACAAAGAGGACCTAAAACGGGGTTTGCAACTCTTCAAAATACCACAACATCGCTTAATTCATACCCTATGGATATTTCCTGCCTTTTATGGCAAAAATATTATGTAAATATCGATATATACACACTTTCATTGACTTGCTGTGAAGTGTTCCAATGGTTGGGAAACATCCATCTTTGTTTTGCTTGCTAAGGATCCATTTTTTAGCATCTGCCAGTACCTTCTTGTCAATATCAATGAACTCACGCGCTTGGGCAAATGATTTCAGGACAAAGGCGGTCAGCCTAAAGAGAGTAAAATCATAAGTGCAAGCAAGCATACGGGCATAAACTGTTTAATTCACAAATATAAACAATAACAATGAGATCTATGTAACAAATACCATTTTTTCAGAAATAGATTTACATATGGCTTCTGGAGGACGTGTCCAATGAAACACGGGTAAAGAGGTTTTGAGGTAAATAACAAAGCTTTCAAAAAGTTGAATATAGTTTGAGAGAAACGATAATAGTTATTGTTATTGATAGTTATCGGTAATAGTTATTGATTAAGCAATAGCTTTCCAAAATATATTCAAAATAATACGTTCTTTGTTTAGCATCATATTTCATAAACACTCACCACATGCTTCCCTCTTTGTCACTTTTGCCAAAAGCACTGTAAGAGCCATCAGAGTGTTTGTATGAAAGCTGTCGTTGGTATCCTGTGTGCAAAGGCAAGCATAGCTTTTATTATAAAAAACACATTTAAAGGATGCGTGTAGAACAGTAGCTTTATACATCCATTTGCCAAGCTTGCATTGTGTTTTAAATGAAATCATCCTTGATTTTAAGGAACTTTTATCTTCATTTCCACAATATAACAAACCCTATAGCATATAATGAAACTGTGTTAGTCAAAAGAGACACAACGGATTGGAATTGCTCTCAAACGATCATAAATTCAACTAAAAACAAAAAACATACGTACGATATCAGAAAGGCTAACTAAAACAACATGCAACTTTTTTACCTTGCAAAGTATAACCGACTGCTTTTTCTTCAATTTCACTCGTAAGTTGACCTGTTGCCTTCAAGTATTGCATAATGAAAATATTTGGAGCGAAGTTCAGCATGTTTTGTTCTCCGCAACCATAGGGCATCTTTAGCAGGTTATCGATGTTGTTAAGACTTGGTCCCATTAAATCGCCTGGAAGTCAAATGGTCTCGGTGAAATAGAAACCCGATCAACTTCTATGAATGCAATGCTGCTATCATACAGAGAAACGTTTGCTCTTATGCAGCAAAGCATTCGAATATAAATTTTCTACCGGTTCCTTAAAGGAATATCTTTACAAAGAAATAAGGAAATACCAATACAGGAGATATTTCTCAAAAAGCAAAATTTTAAAAAACTGTTATTATTTAGAATTTGATGTTCAGAAAAGAAAGACCCTATACGATGTCGAAAAAATTCCAAATTCGTTTACAAGTTCAATCAAATCATAAAATCAGAAACAAAAAATTAATTTGCTATTTATGAAATAATTGTTATGATCAGAAATCAACATGCTTTGTTAGATAGGCTTTAGATATTGTACTCTGTGCATCTGGCCAATTGATATGCCAGCAGATCGCTTGGCAGGAGTTTTTCTAATGATCTTTATATTACCAAAAGGTTTAAAATCAAATAGCACGTGATAAAAATAGCATGTGATAGTGATAGAAATAGCACGTGATAGTGGTAGAAATTGCATGTGATCGTTGATAGCTGAACGTTCATGGCGTATCAGATTTGATTGTGACACATGATCATGTATCAGAAACTGAAAATATTGGATTTCGATGTGAAAGATAATATTCAGAAAAAGTGGATTACCGATAACTCGTAGCTCAGAGTACACTGATCCTTGGACAACCTTGTCTGGAATTGACAGCTTGACTTTTTCGCTAATCGAACTATTCTCTGTAAATAAAAAGCTCAATAATTTAGTTTTATGAACGAAAAATGAAAAATAAATTCATTTAGTGGATATCATTAAACTAAATTACATTTGCTTTAAATGTCTCATGCATGAAAATGTCGAATAATTAAAGAATATATTGATTTCATAAAGGCAATCTAAAGGCTCTTGCGCAGCCGGCATGCTTTGCAACTATATTTTCAGAACCAGCCTAATGTCATACTGCATGAAATTATGAAATACAGCCCATTTCATCTCATGTAAAATAACAGCTACTACAAAGCATTAAATACAACCACAAGAATTATACGATTCAATCTTAAAAGTGACCATAAAAATTGTTAAGGCTTGAAGAAAAAATTAGCCTTTCTCTTCAGTGAAATAAATACAAAAGGATTCATAAATGTGGTACTGCTTCAAAATTTGAAGAACATGCAACTGCGCCGAAATAGAGAAACATGACCTGTTTTAGGGGCTTACGCACTACTTAAGATTAGCCTTGCGAAAACTGGTAAAGAACTGGCAAAGAAATGATTAAACATAAAAAGGACCAAGTCGAAATCAAACATACCTTTGGGGCAAACCAGAGAGTTGAATGTGTATTCTTTCTCGATACCTTCAGGCTAAAACAAGGAAAAGATAGTATATACTGCTTTTCTGTTTTCAACTAAAAAATTAAAAATCAAGAACAGTTAATAACTTTTCAGCGGAAAGTCCTTGAAATAATAGAAATTCCAGCAGTCACATTCCACAGGCCTTGAGTTTCATAGGGACGGGGGTCGAATGTTCAAATAAGTCCTTTCCCCACAATCATCTGATATCCCCCCATATACATGCCTTTCTGTATTTTGCTTCGTTATCTTCGTTAACAATCTTTCCTTTCAATCTTTGAAGCATTCATATCTTTTATGGCTCTTGGAACAACAAGTCCAATTTCAGTTTAGACTTTTCTAAACTTTAATCCTTCCAACTTTTTCTTTTTTTCTGAAGTAGGATCCCCATGCGTTACTTTTTAGATTCTCCTATACTTTCTTTCCTATATTTCCTCTTTCTAACCTTCCTTTCTCCCACGTTTCTTACCATGCCTCCAATTGTTTCTCTGTTCACCTAAACTTTCCTTCCTTTCTCTAATTTTGCGTTATTCCTCTCTATTTCCATTATCACTCTCAACTTCCCTTTTATCATTTCTCTATGAGCGATTTTCTGAACTCACTCCCCCCTCCCCCTACCAAAAGAACAAATATAGAATACTATACCCAGAGACAAGGCTTCAGACACACATTGATAGCAATTTGCTGAATAACTAACCTCGACCAACAATTTCTTCCTAACTATATCAATGTAGTTATTTGAATCAAATTCGACGAAGCTTGGACAGTTGTTTTTGGCTTGGCTTTCGGCTGTGGCTTCCAGTGCAATACGTCCCAGTCTTCGTGCATAAAACTTGAACATAACTGTGGCAGTGCGACCACCGCAAATGCATGTGTTGACGTGGTTACGAGTAATTAATTCGAAATCTTTGGAACGTTTCAGTGAAATGCGAACCTACGGTGATAATTGTTAAACTCTGATGATATAATGTGGAGCACAACAATAAAGTTAAAACCTGTGAAACTTAAAAAGTTTTCTTTACGAAATATCTCATGAAAATGCAATTTTTCTGGCAAGACCAATATCTTTGACGTAAATTATTACTGCATTTTCTCATGGTAAAAGACAATCGAACTTGCCTACCATACCTGATGTCTTGTAAAATCTACATTAGATGTATAAGGTAAACAAGATCTAAGTGGATCTGAACAGAAGGGGAAAACTCGAATGACTCACGTTGAGGCAGGAGCTGAGGTAATTGAATGCCACTACGGGGATGGTGACCAGCTCACCGCGAATCACAGAGTATGGCAGATTCACAGAAACAAAAACTGCCTTGAAGCCTCTGATTTCAGCTGGGTTTGCAACACCAAGACCGTCTTTTCCAGAGATTGCAAAACCACTTGCATACCAGGTTGTTATGGTATCAGGTACTTTTACATCGATGACTTTCTCTCCAGTTGCTTCACTGCAATAAAAAACCGTGGTTAGAAAGAGATACAGAAGTAACAGGAATGGAAAAATGCTTTAAAGCAGGGTAGCCTTTAAGGACTCTTTTGTTGTTTTCTGATGGCAAGAAATCCGGAGGCTAGTGGAAAATCTTCTACTAAAGTCAAGCAAAGTACATTAACAAGTATTCCCTGAATAAAAAAATGTTTACGTAGTTCTCTCGCGACCGCTAGCTTTTAACTATCCCGTCAAATTCAACCCAGCACAAAATTTCAGGCCATGCTACGTATTTTTCAATATTGAGTAAACTGAAAATTGTGAAAAAAACCAAACTGCTCTTTTCGACTGTAGTGCATTCCTTGAAATCGAATTTCATACTTCTTTGAGAAAAGATCGTATTCCCTCTACAAGTGTTGTATTTTTGCAATCGTCAGGCTGGCGTGTTTTGAGCTAGATACTTCTTGACGTCGCAACGATATTCGAAGTCAAAAATATACGTAGAAACTTTCGATAAAAAAGGGTACATTTTAATCAACATGTGCTTCTCGAACATAAAAAAACTAAAAACTAACTGTAATATCAAAAAAGGTTCTTTTAACGTTAAAAATGTGGAAAACGGCCGTGTAGAAAAGTTCAGTACAACTATCGTATGTAATGCAACACACTACAGTCAGTTAAGTTTTAACTGCCATAACAATTGAATAGGTTTGTCCCATTTTTTCTCAAACGAACAAAATAAGCTTTGCAGTTCAAATTTTTAGTGCTTTCTATTTAGTTTATATTTGTTTGGTTTTATATTGTTATTATTCCTTTGCGACCTGTGTGCCACATAAACTTTGGTACCGACTTACATTGCACAGAATGACTGACAGGCAGGCAATCAAGGACTGCAATGGTCTTGTCCAATCAGATTCATAAGAATTTACATCAGGCAAATATGAAGAAGATGTGTGCCTGTATCGCAAGATGTCAGATCATCAAATCCTAGAGATACGAGACAGCAGCAAACTCAGTTTCACTGCCTGTGACAAATGCAAAGATTCCCAGTAAGCCTGAAGGTAGAATTATTAATTCTAAATAAGTACTTACTCCATACGCTCTTCAGTCCACAACCACGTTTCTGGGAATTCAGTTCTGACTTTTGGTTTAGCTGATGCAGTCTTTTTCTTATCAGGGCTGACTGGAGAGGGTTTACTTCCTGCGAAAATATCAAGGAATTGAAAGTAAAAAGATTTTATCAATTACTTTGGCTTTTATTTTTACGCTTGGCAAGTGTTAAAAATAAAAAAATGTCTCAATCCTCGCTTTATCTCTTTGTCGTACAAAATTCATCAAAAGATGAATGATGTTTTAATTTTTTCAACATTTATGCGTTAACATAGGTCCCTTTGATATCAATACTAAGCCAACTAAATTTTTATATGTTCCTCTATTGATGTTAAGAAAAGGAGCAAAGAAAATCTTTGTTTCAATACAAAGGAAACACCAATACAGCAATATCAATGTTTCAATACAAAGCAATATCAATGTTTCAATACAAAGCAATATCAATGTTTCAATACAAAGCAATATAAATGTTTCAATACAAAGCAATATTAATGTTTCAATACAAAGCAATATCAAATCCTTATATTGTAACAGCTATGGATTGTAACTAAACAAAGCTGTCACAAAATCTTAAGCCGGTTTAATACCACTAGCAACATCTTTGCCAATATCAACTATCCTAGAAATCATTGTTGTACGTAATATTCAACTGTTTACGTCACTCTGTCATTTGATTGAAAGAAAGCTCAAAATGTGAAACCAATTGCATTCCAATTCCTAGGCATACTGCTTGGCATAGTTTGTGAAGGTTTTGGCATATTTGTGAAGGCTTTTTTACAAACGATACCAAAAGATGGAAAATTAAGACGTCTTTGTGCTCAGGCTTGTATTGGTGATACTTTGTTGCCTAGATAAACTGCTTTAAAGACACTGGGCGTTGATATAGAGGCGTTTCGATCTCATCGAATTGAAGAAAAAAAGACCAAATGGGCGAATACAGAGCCCTTCGCTTTTGCGAATAATACACCTTTGCTATATAAACATGATCGTTTACATAAAACCATAATAACAACTAAGCTCATATGACTTGCTGTCTTTAGGATCCTCATATCAGATGACATTTTAAAGTGTACATAGAATGTCCGCCGTAAGCACTGTATGTGAGGCATCTGTAACGCTGCCTCAAAGACTGACTACAGTAAACTCGTGAACCACGTGCTTTTGGAACATAACGTGAATTTTCAACAACACAATCGGTTCTTCGTCAAGGCTGATTCTTTATACGTGAACAATTATTCCCTTAATTGTTTGACATCACAGACACAGCCTGAACAATTACGAAAACTGTGAAGAGATGTGGAGAGGCTCTTTCTGAAGACGTAAAGACAATAATAGACTTCTAACGGAAAATGAGTGACAAGATTCATTTGATCAGCTGATCGCCACAGTCAACTGTAAAATGAACTATTTTAGTACTCTAGTTTGTATGACCAACGATGCTTCAAAACGAAAGAAGAAGATACTCTTCATAACAGGACACAAACTTCAAAGCTTTTATAACAGGACACAAACTTACTGAAACTGAAAATTATTGAAGTTTGGATTTATTTGACAATTTTTCTAAAACCGCTTGCAGCAATACATCGATCCAAACGAATGGCATGTATATTAAGCTCAAATATTCAGCTATTTATAAAGCGAAGCACGAAAGAAGCTGTCGTACTGTGACCTCTGCGGAGGTAACATCTGATAATCATTATAAGAATCACAGCTGAAGTATACAAGGAGATTTACCTTCATCTGGGGCGACTGTGGTTTGAAAATAATTAAACGTGGCTGCTGTCGTTTCAACAAACGGTAGCTCTGTGGCAGAGTCTCCACTGTACTCGCCGTACAGATCTCCTCCACAGGGACGAGTGTCTATTTGAACACTAGACATAAACACTAATCCACCATCCTTGAGATAACGATAAAGCTCTCTTCAAATTTCTACATTAGCCAAATGTGACAGCAATCAGAGAAAACGAAGTTTATCAAACTACAATGTTTCAAATTGACCCAATAGCATCAAAGTTTATGCCCATTAAAAGAATGTTTTGAAACGTGAAAGGAAGGTGAGAAATAGACCACATATGACCCTCTGCTATGACATCCTTTTAGATCGTAGATATTCTACTACATGATTTCTTGGTAAAACTTTCCTTGAAAGTAAAAAAATAGTATTACTCCTATGGCTTTGTTAATCTCGACAACGCAAATGGCCGAGGTTTCTTCATTTTCAATTTTCTCACACAACAATATCGAAATTCCAAAATGTTGCCACATGCCTCGAATTGAAGGTATGGAGGGTTCCTAAGAAAATAGATTTTGATAGATGCATGTGCGTTAATTTAAAACATTGCGGTAGTAGAAGTGTACGATGCAGGAAAGGTCATAGAAGTTTCCATGAGGTGGAATGGTGAAAGAAGACAGTGGCTTGGTTAGTTATATTAAAGTTCTTGATGTAATGGTGAAAGGAGACTAATATGGCTTGGCTAGTAATATTATGTTTCTCGATGAGAAGCGAAGAGAATCAGATGATTTTTGAGGAAGCACTGTTAAGAGAAATTTTCGTGAAATGTAGATTATGAAGACAGGGTCTGAGAGAGACTGGTGAGGAACTTGCTTTCAAAAGAAGGGTTAGTGTGAAACTAACTTGTGCCACATTCTGGTATGGTTATGCGAAACAACATTCGTAATACACATAACAAAAATGAAATGTAATGGGAAAAAACTGAAGTGATTTGTAATTCGTTTCCGATTAGTGTCAGTGCTATCATAGCTGAAACCATGAGATGCGATAAGGAGTTAGACAAGCAACAAACTCGGGCTAAACCACGACTGATAGGTTGTGTGGTATTGGCAACGATACATTGCCGCACATTTGCTAGTGCACAAATCAAGTTGGGGGTTCAAACGAAAGTGCAAACTTGGCAGCGTTTTGATGCCTGTGCAAGAGCAAGCAAAACTACAATGCCTGCCAAAAGTACTTGGAACACGCAGCAATTTGCATTACATTTTATATCTTTCATTCCTTTTCCGAAAAAAATTACTACTTCCACCCCCTTCCCTTAAAACAATGTTGATAATTTAGAGAAATATCATAAAAGAAGCGCAAAAGAAAGTGCTTCCTAAATCCTAACCCGTTTCATAGTAAACCAACATTTTTCCGTGGGGGGGGGGGGGGGATGATTGATTTTGACCTTGGAAACTGACGTCAGTTGATGGCATGAGTTGATGGCTAATTACCTCAAAACATGCGTTAAGTAGAATTACGGCCTTGCTTGTTCACGCAATGACATTCAGACATGTCATACATTCTCGATACAAAATATCTTTGTGGGAAAAAATTCAGTACCGAGAGGATCCGCAAATACATCAAGATACGTTGTTCCCTCAAGTTACCTCTATTTATCTATTTATCTATATAAAAACCCTGCATGCCTTTTTATTCCCAGAATCAGTGTATATGCCAATCAGATATAGTATAACACTGGCCACAGAAAGGCCTGACACCTACGATCTTCTTAACAAACTCAGCGTCGTGTCCAATTGACTATCTATATTCTCAAAGGGCTTAGCAGCGCCTTGGGACTATTGTTGCATGTATTCTAACAGAGGCGCGGCATATATTTACTGCGTTTTGTGCAGAACTTTCCACTAAAGAAAGTTGGTTATTGTAGAGCAGATATTTTACTGAAAGTTTTCATGATGCACTGTACTGCATTTATCACCCTTGATACAACGGCCACACTATGTTTCATGTCTCCCACCACTGTCTAAATATCCAATTTGGTTTATCCATTCGTCCTTACCTGATTTTGCCATCACTGGAGCAGCAATATTTCGTCCAAAGCCAGTTCTAAAGTAAGCCACTTCTTGATAGTATCTGGGCATATGGGCTGCAGCACACGGGCGAGTGTCTATGGCCACACTGGACAGGAATACCAAGCCACCATCCTTTTAAAGATCAAACAGTGTTTTTATAGGCTGTCTGCTTTTGAGTAAGATTGTTAATAACGAAAGAAGGGCGATATTGTCTCGAATCAGAGTGACGCCCCAATTGACGTTGCATTATAATGCTATTTGTTGCTAATGTCGAAATTCCAAAATGCCTCTTTATAAATGTATGAAAGGTTCCTATATAAATAGATTCGGATAGATGCATGTGCGTCTATTTTTAACATTGCGGTGGTAGAAGTGTACGATGCAGGTAAGGTCAGAGAAGTTTACTTGAGGTGGAATGGTGAAAGAAGACTTATATAGCTTGGTTAGTCATACTTTGGTTCTTGATGAGAAGCAAATGAGTATCAGATGGTTTTTTGAGGTGGCACTGTTAAGAGAAATATATTCGTGAAATGTAGTTTTCGAAAACAGGGTCTAAGAGAGACTGAAATAGAACTTCCTCTCAAAAAGACAGGATTAGTATGCAGCTAACTTGTGACACATTCGAGCAATAGTTTGCGAAACAACAAATGGACACTGGTGAATTCACTGGAGCACATTGAATACAAGATGGGACAAAAGACAAGGAAATATAAATTGCACCACAACAGTATTTTGTTTCTATATAGAAGGACAAGGCTATAATCTTCATATAGAAGATTCTGGTAGTGAATACGACTTGCTTAAGATAAGAGTAATGAAGAAAGGTTGACGATAGCAAGAGTGTTCAGAACCCTCCAGGTGCTGTACGTGATTCAAGTGAAGAAAAATGGATCAATATGAATTGTGCCTAGCATGAAATTTGGAATGCTAGGAGACAAATGTACAAGTTGTTTGGTACGAGAGTACGGAAGCCCAGTGTATGGAAGCATACGATTTGCTACCTGATTCATTTTACCTACGTGATCTTTTTAAAGACGTTGCGCTATGGGCGAAACAACACACATAAAGAGATCCCATCAAACTAGATTAACAAAACCAGATGGGTTAATACAGGAACCTTAGCCTTTGCAGAGAAAGCATCTATATTGCATAAAAGATGTAGCTTTATAAAGGTGATCGTTTACATAAAACCCTGGTAACAACTCTGAAACATTCATACTTTGCTTATTCAGTTGAACTGTCAATAGCTGCTAACGCGCAAAATCCACTGTCAAGTGACCTGTTGTCTTTAAGCTGCTCGTATGAGTTTCTTCAGCAGTAAGCCTTCTATATAATCTATATAATGCTTCTCGTAACGCTGCTCCAAGATTGGTTGCAGGGCGCTCTCGAACCACGGGCTTTTGAAACGTAACGTACATTTTTAACATAACAAAAAGTTTTTCGTCAACGCTTATTTTCCGTCAACGCCTATTCAGCTATTTATAAAGCGAAGCACGAAACGAAACTTATGTATTGTGACCTCTGCGGAGGCAACATCTAATAATCATTATAAGAATCACAGCTGAAGTATACAAGGAGATTTACCTTCAACTGGGGCGACTGTGGTTTGAAAAACAGGAGCTTCTGTCTCTGTCATTCGAAAAAACGGCACTGTTGTGACAAAGTGTCCATCCCACCTAGCGTACACAATCGGGTCTCCTTTACATGGACGAGTGTCTATTTGAATACTAGACATAAACACTAATCCACCGTCCTTGAGATAAAAAAGTATGTTGAAAATCTCTGCATTTCCCAAATGAAATAGAAATCTGGTAAAATGAAGTTGGTCAAATTGCACTTATAAAGGGAATATAATCAAACTACAATGTTTCAAATTGACCCAATAGCATCAAAGTTTTTGCCCATTAAAGGAATGTTTTGAAACGTGAAAGGAAGGTGAGAAATAGACCACATATGACCCTCTGCTATGACATCCTTTTATATCGCAGATATTCTACTACATGATTTCTTGGTAAAACTTTCCTTGAAAGTAAAAAAATAGTATTACTCCAATGGCTTTGTTAATCTCGACAATGCAAATGGCCGAGGTTTCTTCATTTTCAATTTTTCCACACAACAGTATCGAAATTCCAAAATGTTGCCACATGCCTCTTAATGAATGCATGGAGGGTTCCTAAGAAAATAGATTTTGATAGATGCACGTGCGTTAATTCAAAACATTGCAATAGTAGAAGTGTACGATGCAGGAAAGGTCAGAGAAGTTTCCATGAGGTGGAATGGTGAAAGAAGACTAATATGGCTTGGCTAGTAATATTATGTTTCTCGATGAGAAGCAAAGAGAATCAGATGATTTTTGAGGAAGCACTGTTAAGAGAAATTTTCGTGAAATGTAGATTATGAAGACAGGGTCTGAGAGAGATTGAAAAGGAACTTGCTTTAAAAAAGAAGGGTTAGCATGTAACTAACTTGTGACATAAACTGGGGTTGAAAAATATTTGAATTGTACCAAAAGAGTATTTTCTTTTTTTTATAGAAGGACGAAACCTTAAACTTTTATAAAAAAGATGTGTGATCTTTGGTAGTGAATACGACTTGCTAAAGATAAGAGTAATGAAGAAGGGTTGACGATGGCAAGGAGTGTTGAGAGATGTTCATGTATTGTATGTCATGTAGTTGAATGGACTGTGTCATATAAGTGTCATTAATCATTAGGGACTGTGTGAAGCATGACGCTTGCACTGTCAAGAGACAAGTGTATTAGCTGCTTGCCATTGACGTTGGCTAGAATATTTTGCGGCCTGTAATAAGCTTTTTTAAAAGAATCATTTGGAATAAATTGTATTCACAAGCGTTGTTTTCAAGATAACAACAACAGCAAAAATAACCATGAAAGTACCAAAACTGTACATGCACTCTCAAAAATGCCCCAAACACCTCTTCTCTTCAAAAGTAATGCAGCTAAAGATTTTATCTAGCAAATTCTATGATTTCTACAATATCTGACAACTGCACACAAACACTTCCTCAACTAAAGGTGAAATAAGCGAGGAAGTTGCAACTGTGATCTTGCTGAACAATAAGACAACTAAGCCTGTGTCAGATCCTCCAACGAGGGGGCAATGGTGGTGATATACTCTCCTCTTTGGGCGTGATGGTCTGTGACACAGGCAAGGAGCCCCCTGCTTTTGACTTCTGATTAATACTTCCTTAGCAATGCAGTTTTATGAGGATAAATGCCGTAAAGTATGTAGCTAATAAACAACAAAAAATTCAAATGTTCACGGCCATTATGTCTCCTTCTAGGTTTGCATCACATATCAAAGTTGAGAACATTGCTGCTCCTAATGTCAGCGGTTCAATCCTGAATATATGCGTTGGCAGCGAATCAGAAAATTCCTAGATTCAGAATGTTTATGCCTTGTTCTTTCAGCGAACGCAAAAATAGCTTTCTGGAAACACGATACAGCGGCGAAGACACGACGGAAAACGAGACAGCACAGCTAACGTATGTTAACCCGCAGTTAACCAATGGAAATATGCTTGCTTGCCTGAAATGACCAAGGAACTAGCGGCTACGGAACTTCATTGAATTACATGAGTTGATGGCTAATTACCTCAAAACATGCGTTAAGTAGAAATGCGGCCTTGCTTGTTCACGCAATGACATTCAGACATGTCATACATTCTCGATACAAAATATCTTTGTGGGAAAAAATTCAGTACCGAGAGGATCCGCAAATACATCAAGATACGTTGTTCCCTCAAGTTACCTCTATTTATCTATATATCTATATAAAAACCCTGCATGCCTTTTTATTCCCAGAATCAGTGTATATGCCAATCAGATATAGTATAACACTGGCCACAGAAAAGTCTGACACCTACGATCTTCTTAACAAACTCAGCGTCGTGTCCAATTGACTATCTATATTCTCAAAAGGCTTAGCAGCGCCTTGGGACTATTACTGCATGTATTCGATCAGAGACACTGCATATATTTACTGCTTTTCGTGCAAAACTTTCCATCAAACAAAGCTGGTTTTCGTAGAGCAGTTATGCGTAGGCCAAAAATTTTGCATTAAATGTTTCAGATCTAGGAATTTATTGGCTTATTTTTATATTTTTTCGAGTTCTATTCTTAAACTGTAACGACAGCGAAAATTTCACCACATGATTTCACTGCAGTTTCTCATGATGCACTGCACTTCATTTATCACCCTTGATACAACGGCCAAACTATGTTCCATGTCTTCCGCTACTGTGTATATAAATTCATTCTAGTTTATCGACTCGTTCTTACCTGATTTTGCAATCACTGGACCAACAATATTTCGTCCAAAGCCAGTTCTCAAGAGAGATGGGAAGCCACCAAATCGACCAGGGAAGTTATCTTGATAGAACACGGGATAATCGTTTGCAGCACACGGGCGAGTGTCTATGGCAACGCTGGACAGGAATACCAGGCCACCATCCTTTTAAGATCAAATAGCGTCTTTGTAGGCTGTCTGCTTTTGAGTAAGATTGTTAATAACGAAAGAAGGGCGATATTGTCTCGAATCAGAGCGACGCCCCAATTGACGTTGCATTATAATCTATTTGTTGCTTGCATTTAATTCGTACGTAGCCAGGCAAATGGATGAGCAGATGGAAATTGGTAAAACGAAAACATTCACCCGAAGCAAAACGAGGAGTAGAAATGCAGAGAGGCGAATAAACGCCCGTCTCACTATGACTATGTTATCTAGACCTCCCGTCTAATTTATGGCTATCTAGACCTCCCTCGAATAGTGACTGATACTTCGAGTTCAAACTTACTCGACAGATTTAAATCACTGGAAAAGCTATAAAAAAGGTTCAATTCCTTGAGAAATCTATTGTAAATTGGGCACTAGTTCGTTTTAGGCTTGCAAGCGATTTATGGACCGTGACATGGGCTCTTAGCCTCTCAAACCAACTGATACCTGGCCCCAAAATCAAAGGGAACTCAACACATTTAGGCAAAGCCGGGTATGCATCATGCACAGTCAATCAATGATCAAAATACAACAAAGCTAGCAAGGAACATTGACATCGACAAAAACAGTTGCGAAAAACAATTAGGCGTTCGAAGGTATTAGTGTACAAACAAACAATTGTTGTAGACCAAGTGATTCATATCAACACATATCAGATTTGCATAGCTTCTTATAAAACCCTGTTTCAGACAGGATTCAAAGCAAGAACAGCATGGCGATGGTCCACAACTCCGAGAAAGACCAACAAAAAAGGAACATGCAAAATGACTTGCTTTCCAGCCATATACAGTGTCCCGTCTTCTGATAAAAATAAAAAGCGCACGGCAATCACTAAATCAAGAAAGGACACTGCTATCGCAATCACTAATTTCATCTCCTTTCTACTTTCATCTCTTATAAAGCAACTTAGGGTTCGACTCGGCAAATTCAAATCCCATCGTCAAGCTCAAATTTACAAAGAAATTCAATGGAATCTAATTATGATTGTATCGAGGATACGGAACACTTTTTGCTGCTCTGCCCACCCTTCGATGTGTAATGACGAGATCCTTTCGCTGGAGATTTGGTTATATTACGACCAATCGACATGCCAATCTGTCAAAAAGGTCTTAATTCAACCACCAGACAGGAAAAATTACTTGATAGACATTTCCTTGCTAAGAAGGCCAATATTCTTACTTATATTTGAAATTCAAACGGATAAGAAGTTCCACTACAGAAAGTAGGATCAATAAAAGTAGGTATTACGCTAAAAGCCTAATGGACTAAAACTGTAGAATAATTTGAATTACCTCCATTTACACCAAGGACACGATATCCTAATCGATTTTCAGTGCATGGACGTGTATCGATTTGTGCATTGGACAGAAACAGGATACCAGCGTCCTTCAAAAGAGATTGTTGTTGAAAAATTCTCGAATTTTAACCTTTCTACATTAGAATAAAACCAGGCAAAGTTTTAAGAGTCTTGGATTAATAATTTTTTATTGGTTGGCACAAAGAGCAAAGTTTTATACAAAATTTTTAATTCATTCAAAACGGTGGGCAGAAAATGTTCACCAATAGGTTTTTTAACCAAAGGGCTAAACATCTTTATCTTGAGAAACACTTTCTGGCATGCATGTGCCGAATCCTTACGCAACATTTACAATTTCTTAATCATTTATACACAAACTTTTTCATGATAGTCCCATTCCATGTATACATCAGTAGTTAGTAATTCAAACATCTACAGACTCAGCTAAAAAGGATTTGAATTTTTGAAGTTGCAGGAGTGTATTGGAAAAGCACAGAACATAGCAATAGAACAATGATAGCCCTTTCTAGGACGATTTTCATGGATAAAATATCAGTTGAAGAAACAAGCTCGTCCCACCATTGGATGTTCTTAAAACAACCCTGGAAGGACCATCTATGTAGACTAACATTATCGTTTTCGTGTGCGTCTGTCGCCGTTTGGTAGTCTCGCAGAATTGTCCGATGTCGGGTGAACGACGAAGTATTAGAGACGGCAGTTTTGCTACCACAAGATACCGCTATCCAGGACAGTAACTAGAATTGAAATAACAACACAATGCCACCTGAAGAAGCTGCAAATGAAGACTCCTGGAGTGGGCAATAAGCATTGATCTGTTACGAGTAACCAAGACCATGAGCAAACAGCGTGATGGAGAGGCTGACACTCGCGCAGAATGTTACTTAGGCAAAGGATTCTACCAAGCATCAAACGCCAAGGGTGAAAGGTTGCTGCCTGGAACAACAGTAAGAGATGGTCATTATGCGAGCACGTTTTCCATAGGTACAGACTATGCACTGGAATTTTAAGGCAACGAATACTTCATCCCGGCCCCCTAATTTATATACAGAAATAGAGATTGCAACTAGAGCCAGCGATCGGATGCTCTGTACGATTGGATTGGTCGTTCTTGCAGTCTGTAAACAGGGCCCCCATCTATGTTTCATTTCCTTTGGTCCCTATATACCTTCCTTACGCCATTGGTTGTAGCATTGAAGAGTAAGAAGCATACTTTCGATGCATAGAGGATTTACAAAGGACTGCACACATACCAAAAAGGTCCTGGTTATATCATCATTGAATTGATCAACCTTGACATCGCACAACTGACGATGCAATTTTCAGACCTATAATAGTTTATTCCTTTAAAAACTCTTCTCGGTGCAAAATGACCATGAATTTCCCAAAAATTTCTGTTCCTAACTTCTAATCGTTAAGCGCTGGCACTTGTTCAACCTCTGATAACACCAAGTACCCTTTCGTTATAACCGTGCTTTCGTAAAAAGCTATCGCTTTAAAGCAGTTCGGTATAACCTACTGTTGTTTATCTAAGATTAAATTATTAAGTAAGCATACAGGTAGATACCTCTTTGCGCTGGCTCCGGTCCTCTTCTTGATTCAAAGACTGGTTCCCCAACCACATCATCTACCACCATATACGGCATTGCAATAGGATTGTTTGTACACGGTCGACTATCAACTACCAGGTTCGTAAGGAATACCATTCCGTTTTCCTGTTCAGTTTTGCATACATTAGAATAATTCTGTAGTCCTAGTGTCAGTCAAACCTTATGAAAAACTACAATCTCATGCAAGGTCTTCTTGATGCGTAAAAGAAGTTAGATCATGATATGGAGTCGAAGACTTGTCATGATATAGAGTAGAGTCTCGTCAACAGGGTCCTATGTTATATTTAATGAGACAAAGATGTCTGAGATGAAGATGTTTGAGATAAAGATGTCCAAGATAAAGATGTTCGAGATAAAGATGTTCGAGATAAAGATGTTCGAGATAAACGCTTTATGGAAATCACTTGTGCCTGATAGACAGGTTTTGCGGGACGAGCACCCTCCGTATCTCGGGCGCTTACGTCATAATTCGACGTGAATTTGCACGACGTGCTGCGTAAGTCTCGAAGAGGTAGGTGGCTTTCGAGAGAACATCGAGGTGGTTTTTTCAAAGTCTCAAGACTGCAAAACCAGTTTGCAAATGACAGGCGTAAGAATATGGATATGGGACTAATCAGTTGGGCCTGGAGAAGCTATGCATAAACGGTGGTTTTAGCGTCTGGAATACAAAAGGGAGCAAAAGAAGATGGGTACTGGTGATATCAAAGGCTTGTTTATTTGAGATATATAAAAAGCGGACACTTACACATGATTGAAAGACGTGAAACAGGCAAGTCAGCAAAGCCATAAAAATGAAGGCAGACTATTGGGAATCAAGACAACACTGAAACTTTTTTATCAGGAACATCCAAGAAACGAACGCAGTCAAGAACCGTTAAACAAAAAGCCAAGCAGATATGAAAAGAAAAAACAGATAAAATTATGTTCTGGAAAGTACTGTGAGACTTGCAAATTCTTCAACAAGATCAACGATAGAGGATTAGGCTTTTTTCACAGCCAAGACCCTCTCAGTCACAGTCATCGTAATTTGAGCCCCCCGCCCCCTCCCTCGCCCATCCCCTCCCTCGCCCCCTCGCCCCTCCCCTTTAGACCACAAAGACCGTTGAACTGTTTAAGGCTTCTCAACTTCTAGAGCGACATCTGTTATCATCTAGATCATCTTTCGTGACCGCATGACAAATCCTCCTATCAATGGACATTTTTCTAAAAATGGCATCATCAATAAAACGAAAACTTCAAAAAAATCTCTCCAAGTGAGCTGCCATTTCTATAAATCTCCAACCCCACCACGTTAAATTCACCTATCAGTGTTTGCGTGCCAAAGTTAAACTGGGTCGATCCCAAATCGGCGATCATACTGTATTTGGACGAAATATGGTAAAGTGGGTTTGTTCAGGGCTTCTTTAACCCGAATTTTTTTGTTGAACAGGACATGCATCATTTGGAAACCAAGTCATCCCTGTACTCACCCAACTAGCGATTGTGTGCGCGTGTGCGTGTGCGTGTGCGTGTGCGTGTGCGTGTGCGTGTGCGTGCGTGTGCATGTGCGTTTGCATATTTGCATCTAAGTATGTATTTGCAAGCTGGGACGTGTTCATATGAGCGTATCGACTTTCGAGTGGGGGATTCTTTCCATAGAAATAATATATGACAGTACCTAGCATATGTGCGGACGGGTATTCACAATTGTATTGGAAAAAGCTGTAAGACGTTTTATAGACTCTCTAATTCATTTTAAAGCCAGTGTTTTTACCTTGCCCAGCACCTTAACTTGCTTTTGTATATATTTCTTTTCGAGTTATTGTTGTCTATACACATGCCAATACGTATACCATGTGGGTATGCCAGTTATTAGAAACGTTGACAAAATATTTTTTTTCGTGATACCGGCAGTATGCTTAGACGCGACTCCTCTTACAAGTTTTTCGTACAAGAGCGAGCCAGAACGCCAGTGCGCAAGACTGGATGCCTCTAAAAACACTATATTCACGTTTGTTTATTTTAATACACCTTTTCCAGTTCCGTACTTTCAGTTCAAATACCCTGCTTCTGGACTATTTAAAAAAGCACGCGGTCTAAATTCTGAAACCTAGCATAGTCACAGTTTAAATAAAAACTTGGCCATTACGATAAGCAGATGATTCTTCTTGCGCTATGGTTTTTGGTTATCAACTATTCCATTCTCGCAGGTTCTTTCCTCATACCGAGAAAAACCTATACCATTTCTCTTTCGAGTTCTCTTTCCAACTTGGCAGACTTTCCTATTACCTATAGCAAGCATTTGATAAAAGTTTTTTCCTAAGATATCTTAATGAATACGAGCATCAATACAACACAAATTTGTTCATACCTGTTTGCCCTGAAAAACCTCTTGGGCCTCCAGTAGGATCTTCCATTAACATAAATGCCACTGGAAAAGGGCCGTGTGATTCTTCACAAGGTCGGCTATCTACCCATAAATTTGTCAAAAACAGCATACCATTTTCCTGTTTACAAGTTTCAAAAATGAGAATAGTTTGCTAGCATTCACATCTTCAACTAAACTCTATTTATGATGCCTTGCACTTGGCATGGATAAGGCATGAAGAGATAGTGCCAGGCCAATGCGTAGGAAATTGTATAGGTTTATCAATGGCACTGGCAAATAAAAAGGGCTCTTGTCCCTGTGTCAGTGGAGCCGTGGAGGAGGGGTCCAGGGGGGCTCAGCCCCTTAACAAGTGAGTTCATATCTGGTTGGATGAATTCTGTGTTGGCAACCCTTAATTATACTATACATTTATCATCAGTGAGCAATTTCTTATCAGTCTTTAAGTTATCGAATAGTTTAAATGATTTCTTTACACAACACAAAATCTGTAACACAACTGCAAGTACATTGGATGTGTTAAAGGTGTGGTCATGGGTGTGGCCTTTTGAACTTGAGATTATGTTGTCACAAATGCAAGTGCATCCATTGAATGTAGATACTCTTTTGACATATAGAAGCACGTCCCTTGTATCTATTTAATTCCATCATTGAACAAACTGTGTGTGAAGAGATGCTAGTGGATGCGTATTCTTATCACAAAGTTACCACAATAATAGCAGTCAAAAACAGTCAAACCTAGTGTCAGTCAAACCTTATGAAAAACTACAATCTCATGCAAGGTCTTCTTGATGCGTAAAAGAAGTTAGATCATGATATGGAGTCGAAGACTTGTCATGATATAGAGTAGAGTCTCGTCAACAGGGTCCTATGTTATATTTAATGAGACAAAGATGTCTGAGATGAAGATGTTTGAGATAAAGATGTCCAAGATAAAGATGTTCGAGATAAAGATGTTCGAGATAAAGATGTTCGAGATAAACGCTTTATGGAAATCACTTGTGCCTGATAGACAGGTTTTGCGGGACGAGCACTCTCCGTATCTCGGGCGCTTACGTCATAATTCGACGTGAATTTGCACGACGTGCTGCGTAAGTCTCGAAGAGGTAGGTGGCTTTCGAGAGAACATCGAGGTGGTTTTTTCAAAGTCTCAAGACTGCAAAACCAGTTTGCAAATGACAGGCGTAAGAATATGGATATGGGACTAATCAGTTGGGCCTGGAGAAGCTATGCATAAACGGTGGTTTTAGCGTCTGGAATACAAAAGGGAGCAAAAGAAGATGGGTACTGGTGATATCAAAGGCTTGTTTATTTGAGATATATAAAAAGCGGACACTTACACATGATTGAAAGACGTGAAACAGGCAAGTCAGCAAAGCCATAAAAATGAAGGCAGACTATTGGGAATCAAGACAACACTGAAACTTTTTTATCAGGAACATCCAAGAAACGAACGCAGTCAAGAACCGTTAAACAAAAAGCCAAGCAGATATGAAAAGAAAAAACAGATAAAATTATGTTCTGGAAAGTACTGTGAGACTTGCAAATTCTTCAACAAGATCAACGATAGAGGATTAGGCTTTTTTCACAGCCAAGACCCTCTCAGTCACAGTCATCGTAATTTGAGCCCCCCGCCCCCTCCCTCGCCCATCCCCTCCCTCGCCCCCTCGCCCCTCCCCTTTAGACCACAAAGACCGTTGAACTGTTTAAGGCTTCTCAACTTCTAGAGCGACATCTGTTATCATCTAGATCATCTTTCGTGACCGCATGACAAATCCTCCTATCAATGGACATTTTTCTAAAAATGGCATCATCAATAAAACGAAAACTTCAAAAAAATCTCTCCAAGTGAGCTGCCATTTCTATAAATCTCCAACCCCACCACGTTAAATTCACCTATCAGTGTTTGCGTGCCAAAGTTAAACTGGGTCGATCCCAAATCGGCGATCATACTGTATTTGGACGAAATATGGTAAAGTGGGTTTGTTCAGGGCTTCTTTAACCCGAATTTTTTTGTTGAACAGGACATGCATCATTTGGAAACCAAGTCATCCCTGTACTCACCCAACTAGCGATTGTGTGCGCGTGTGCGTGTGCGTGTGCGTGTGCGTGTGCGTGTGCGTGTGCGTGTGCGTGCGTGTGCATGTGCGTTTGCATATTTGCATCTAAGTATGTATTTGCAAGCTGGGACGTGTTCATATGAGCGTATCGACTTTCGAGTGGGGGATTCTTTCCATAGAAATAATATATGACAGTACCTAGCATATGTGCGGACGGGTATTCACAATTGTATTGGAAAAAGCTGTAAGACGTTTTATAGACTCTCTAATTCATTTTAAAGCCAGTGTTTTTACCTTGCCCAGCACCTTAACTTGCTTTTGTATATATTTCTTTTCGAGTTATTGTTGTCTATACACATGCCAATACGTATACCATGTGGGTATGCCAGTTATTAGAAACGTTGACAAAATATTTTTTTTCGTGATACCGGCAGTATGCTTAGACGCGACTCCTCTTACAAGTTTTTCGTACAAGAGCGAGCCAGAACGCCAGTGCGCAAGACTGGATGCCTCTAAAAACACTATATTCACGTTTGTTTATTTTAATACACCTTTTCCAGTTCCGTACTTTCAGTTCAAATACCCTGCTTCTGGACTATTTAAAAAAGCACGCGGACTAAATTCTGAAACCTAGCATATTGTCACAAAGTCACAGTTTAAATAAAAACGTAGCCATTACGATAAGCAGTTGATTCTTCTTGCGCTATGGTTTTTGGTTATCAACTATTCCTTTCTCGCAGGTTCTTTCCTGATACCGAGAAAAACCTATACCATTTCTCTTTCGAGTTCTCTTTCCAACTTGGCAGACTTTCCAATTACCTATAGCAAGCATTTGATAAAAGTTTTTTCCTAAGATATCTTAATGAATACGAGCATCAATACAACACAAGTTTGTTCATACCTGTTTCCTCTGAAAAGTCTATTTGGCCTCCATTAGGTTCTTCCATTAACATAAAATCCAGTGGAAAAGAGCCGTGTGATTCTTCACAAGGTCGGCTATCTACCCATAAATTTGTCAAAAACAGCATACCATTTTCCTGTTTACAAGTTTCAAAAATGAGAATAGTTTGCTAGCATTCACATCTTCAACTAAACTCTATTTATGATGCCTTGCACTTAGCATGGATAAGGCATGAAGAGATAGTGCCAGGCCAATGCGTAGGAAATTGTATAGGTTTATCAATGGCACTGGCAAATAAAAAGGGCTCTTGTCCCTGTGTCAGTGGAGCCGTGGAGGAGGGGTCCAGGGGGGCTCAGCCCCTTAACAAGTGAGTTCATATCTGGTTGGATGAATTCTGTGTTGGCAACCCTTAATTATACTATACATTTATAATCAGTGAGCAATTTCTTATCAGTCTTTAAGTTATCGAATAGTTTAAATGATTTCTTTACACAACACAAAATCTGTAACACAACTGCAAGTACATTGGATGTGTTAAAGGTGTGGTCATGGGTGTGGCCTTTTGAACTTGAGATTATGTTGTCACAAATGCAAGTGCATCCATTGAATGTAGATACTCTTTTGACATATAGAAGCACGTCCCTTGTATCTATTTAATTCCATCATTCAACAAACAGTGTGTGAAGAGATGCTAGTGGATGCGTATTCTTATCACAAAGTTACCACAATAATAGCAGTCAAAAACAGTTCCAATAAAACTGCACTGCCACTTTCAGAAGCATCTCAATCAAAAATGTTGTACTTAGGATAAAAAGACACAACAGCCAAGATCATTGGCACCATAGCAGCCAAATGAACGGCTTACATGCGTGATAGAAAGCACAAGAAGATTCGTGAATGCATGTTCAGCTTTTGAAGGGTGGGTGTTTTTAGCTTTGTGGAGATAGTGGAGGCGTGATGGCACGGTTGAAAGTCGTTGGAATCAATTAAAATGGAAGAGGCTAGTGTTATCAAGGGTAAAAAGAGGGTTAGGGTTAACAAACTATCGGGTGTGTGTACGTTTTTGAATATAACATAAGATAATACATTGAGAATAAGTTGTATGAAGTGTGTATGACTGATAAAGATAACTGGAGGAGCGAACACTAAATAGAACATAAATTAGATCATGCATAAATATCTAAGCGAAATAGTTATAAAATGGTTTATGTTTTAACAGATAAAATAGCAGGAAATCTTTTAAGTTATCAAAAATTTTAACAAAAATGGCATGCGTAACTTAATTTGCATTTTATAACAGTTATATTTAAGAAAAATGAAAGGCTGCATATACAAGTCGCTTTCGCCTTCTCTTTTGAAATGTTTGTATCAATAAACGTGTCCCTTTGGGGGAATTAATTGTTCTGGTGAACATTTTCGTTTTACCGCTTTGCAAAGATTCAACAAAAAAATTTGGCAAGCATGTTAAGAAGAAATTCGCGTAACTGAGCATGAAATAGTGCAGATCTCACATAGAATGTAAATGAAAAAACTTACATTAAAAGCCTTCTGCGAATCAACATATTCTGTTTCCGAATAATGCCACCAATAATATCCACTGCCGCATCTTTGGTTATTATCAAGGTGGCCTGGGCCAACATCAAGATCTTTTAGAATTTGCGAAACCTAGAAAAATTCAATAACTATGAATAATCTACAATATGAAAACGGGGCAAACTGGGAAATAATAAGGAAACATAACAGAAAGTTTTTGATTGCTTTAAAGGTCAATGTAAAATGGTTACGGCCATAGTGACAGGAACAGAGATCTTAGATTTTCCTTAAACATGGTAAACAAACTTATTTTGCGTTACCAAGAAAAGAAAAACATCCAAATAAGCTCTAAGCTGATTATTAGAAAAACTTTGTGTTAGTTACAACGAAAAGGTTAAAGGTTTGCTAAAAATTTTAAAAAGTAACTTTGTACTGCCTAGAAAAGTCGCACAAAAAAAGGAAATTTTGGTTAAAGATCCAATTAATCTAATTCACTAAAGAAATTCAAGAGCCAATGACCGATACGAGACAAGGGTCGATAAGAGCCAACAGAAAAAGTTCGATTGATTGATAAGACCGGGTGGATTACAAATAAAATATATTTTGTTATTTTTCAGAATGAAAGAATCTTGCATGCTTTACAACTTTCTAAGACCCTGTTCACCGATACCGGATTCATTTCGTATCGGATCGCTTTCCACATCGGATAGGCCTTCTGTTCACAAGATGACGCTTGAATCCGATACGATCCGTATCGTTTTTGCGGAGTCAAACCATTCCGCTGTGAATGTGGAATGGAATCATATCGGATCGCTTTTGAGCTAGTGTGAACGCATGAATCCGATACGGTTTCGCTTCAGAACCCCTGTTTCGAAAAGGCAGCTTCGTTCTCGGGGTTTTTAAAAACAGCTTGGCACTCTTTTCAAGACACAAAATGACAGTGGATCGCAGTTACACAATAAATATGTTCCTTGCGATGATGATGAGCTTCACAAGATTAATGCAAAGAAAATTAGATTGACTAAAAATTTATTTCAAAATCCTTCTTCTTCAAAACAAAACAGCATATCAGTTATGTCACGTCAAAGAATGCATTTAATCAGAAAAAGAGCAAATTAACGAACAACATTCCACGTTGCCATGAAACTGCTTCAAGACATTGGATTTTTAGGAGCAGTGTTGAAGCGTAGCGTCATCATGTGAACAGTTGTGAATCCGATACAAAATGAATCCGGTATCGTGTGAACAGGGCCTAACTTGACGCAACACGCAATCAAAAGTCATACTCTGCTTTTAACTATATTAAAGTTCAAGACCGTGGGGAACGTTTCAAAACGAATCATAAAGGAAGCGAGTTTAAGAATTTTCTATTAGACACAGCACATCACTGATACGTGGGAACACTTGCAGCACTCTCCTAGATTTCAAAACATTTCCAATCGCTAGTAAAACCCTGGTAAGAATGAAACATTTCCATGGAGGAAGAACTTACGTGGCCCACTTGACTTTACGATCAATAAACAAGAAAAGTGAACAATGAAAGATTTCGGAACCAAAGACCGAAAAATATCCCCCTAACTGACTTAGCAACTGTCACTGGTTCAAGAAGTTTTGGATTTACTGCAACCTTTGGATTAAATTTAAAATCGCTAGTACTTTGACCTCATACCTGACTTGTTTTGACCTCATTTGCATTTGCGAGGAAGTGAACGCTCTTGTCCACAGCAGATATAGCAAAGATAGAGCCTGGTGAGGCCTTCAGGGACAGCTGAACTTTTGTTCCTGGGAGAACCTCCTCTTCACTGAATTTCATTGTAACCTAGCAATTACAAAAAAGCAATGAACTCCACAATCTCTATCACTTGAATGCAATATCACAATAACCAAATACATCCCCTTCGAAACCATGAAGATTAAAGACATTTGACACAAGTAAAAGTAGCTTACAGCCACTCGACCACAAGCGGTTGACCAATCAAATTGCGCACAGAGAAAAACATGTGAACAGTTTCCGCCTTTTTGCAAATCGGTGAAATCCTAGAGCAGCGCGCAGTGGTTTCATGTGAGCGGCTTTAGATACCTTTCTTGTGCGCGTGCTCTGATCAATTTGGCCGAAGTTATTTTTGGATTCGCTGTACTTATGCATGTCAAATGCCTTTAAGAATCCTCATTAGACAATAGAAATTAACAGATCGTTAGAACCTACCTTATTCGCAAAAGTGTCAGCAACATCCACAATGGTACTATCAGCCACGGTTTCACGGCCTCTTACATAGTAAACAAGCATTCTGCAAGATGGTGACATTTCTTGCCTTACTTTGAAGCTAATATCAAATGAGCCGCTAGAAAACGATGCTGGAAGTGGTGGCCTAGTTACTCGCTCTAATTTTCTTTCCCACCACCAAGGCAGTATGGTTGTCGGCTTGGGAGGGGTGGTTGTTTCTTCTGTTGTTCGTGGAACTGTCTTTGGCGTAGGACGGGAAGTCTTTGGCTCTGGACCGGCAGTCGTTGGTTCTGGACCGGAAGTCATTGGTTCTGGACCGGAGGTCGTTGGTGGTTCTAGATCAGCAGTCGTTGGTGGTTCTAGATCGGCAGTCGTTGGTGGTTCTAGATCGGCAGTCGTTGGTGGTTTTAGATCGGCAGTCATTGGTTCTGGACCGGCAGTCATTGGTTCTGGACCGGAAGTCGTTGGTTCTGGACCAGAAGTCGTTGGTTCTGGACCGGAGGTCGTTGGTGGTTCTAGATCGGCAGTCGCTGGTTCTAGATCGGCAGTCGCTGGTTCTGGATCGACAGTCGTTGGCTCTGGACCGGAAGTCGTTGGCTCTGGCATAGGAACTGATTCCTTTGTCGCGACATCAATATCGACTGATCTTCTAGCTCTAGAGCTGGCAGCAATGAACTCTGTTTTGACCATTCCTGAATGAGCGGCATAACCTTTGCACATCAACTACAAAGCAAAAACGACGTTGTGTATATGTCAATCAATAATAGGGAAACACTCTGAGAACATAATGACGAGAATGATTTCGCTGGATCAATTTACCAACATCGGTGGAGAAACATTTGATCTACTGTCATCAAAGACTGAGGCAGGTTTAACGTATTAAGAATCATCTTCGGGTCTGAAGGAAGATAAATTTTGCTTGCCTAATTTTCTAAACATGTAATAATGAAATTTTGCAGTGAAACAGGACGTAATGCACGTATCAATACTTTCAATATAGATATACAGCCTACAAAAAGTCATTTATTTTCAGAGCAGCTAAGTTACTAAAAGAGATCAATTAGTGTTAAACTCACTGTATAGTAAACATTACGCTCCACGGGCTTTGTATCAACTGACGTGTATTGAACCTTCACAGTTGCTTCACGACCAACCTTCAACAACAGAAAAAGCATTATGCCTATAACAAAATTTACTTCCTAAATGTTAGACTAAGCAATAAACGTGATAAGCAATAAACCCTTATCTATACTGTGTCGGGGAGTATGAAGTGTATATAAACATTCCAGAACTGCTGTATCTCAATAGATTCTCTGGGAAAAATGTTAAAAAGGGAAATTCCTAGTATATATAATATAGGGATATATATAATATAAGAAAAATTCGATGAATTACAGATCATTATTTTATGAAACAAAACAAAAAGCAGCAGCTGTTCCAAAGGCAATATCAACGATTTCTTTAAACATGAAACAATCTGTTACCTTGAATATTGTGTTCGGGTTTTCGATGCTTAGGTAGCTGTGAGAGGGAGAGTACCAAGCTTTGGAAGTATGATAGGCATCGCTATGCCTTTTGTAATCTTGGATGTGACTACCCACAATTTTTGGCCTTTTGTAAGATGCCTGCCAAAACAGAATAGTCATGGTCTATTTCGTTAATGATCCTCATTACTATTTACATTTCTCGTTACTCGTCACATTTTTCGTTACAGATTGTGATACGAACGGTTTACAGATAAAAAAGGCGCAAAACTTCATGCCAGTATAAATGTTAACCACGGGTGTAGAATACACGTTACTTAGAGGTATTCTAAAAAGATTACGTCACAAAAATCTACTTTTGACCTTCAACCTTATCACCTGACAGAGCACAATGAAATATACCTAAATATGCTACAAAATTTGCTGAGATCTGGCCATATGAAAACAGGGTTTAATTATCAAATCACTTCGATAATGAACCAGGCAAAAACTAAATACTGCTACTTCTATATACTACGTCTTTGGAGGCTAGTTTTAGTATTGCACTTACAGGTAAGCAACAAAGTTTCTATGGCAAATTTAATTTAATTTATCTAACCACAAAAAAACCATTTAACGTTGATATCAGAATTCTAAAAAATATTGCGTAAATCCAAGCCACGATAAAGTGAACATTGTTGAGAAAAAGTGCAAAGAAAATTAAAGTTAGTGCTATGGATAAACATAAGAATGACCATTAGAGAGATTAAGAAAAACAGTTCATACCCGGAATTTGACTTCTTTCGCATCGAATGGAATTTCAGGAAGGTGTATTTTTACTCTTCCGTTCTTTACAAATACGATCCCCTCAGTGATTACTTTGGACCATCCTGCGGTCACTTTTAGCTTGACTTTGAGGTTGTCAATTGGAGAACCATCTGGACGAGTGGCTTGAAGCTAGAAAATATACAATATTCAGATTGCAAAACAAGAACAAAAACTGCGGGCAGTACAGGGCTGAAGTAAGATTTAAATCGGCTTGGCAGTTGCAGTGACAACTGAATGAATGGACTGACATAAAAAGAACCTCCAATTAAAGATTTAAGTAGCATTCTTTGGTTTCTGACATAATCGCACTGCAAGCACCGATTCTCTGTATTGCCTTCAAAAAAGGTCCTGTTACATATTGCATGGGAATGACTTTAGTGACTCAAAGTATTTGGTGAATGAATCTTCGTAGTTTTGTGTAGATCATGACCTTCTCATCAACTTGCTACATTGCTCAGATCATTCTGCTAAAAAATTCTGCTTCATTACCTCTTTAGCAATGCATTATTCAAGAAGATTAACAGCAAAAGTCTCAAGCTAAGAACCAATTCAAATTTCAAATGTTGATGACTATGTGTTTGCAGCGCACACCAAAGATTGTAATCGCTGATCTCACAAGGCTGTCTCTCACGTCAGGGGTAGATAATTTAAAATATGCGCTGCCATCGGATCATAAAATTCCTGGATTCAGAATATACATGCCAAGCCCTTTTAAAAAATTTTCTCAAACAAAAATAAAAACAAATTTGATAATTTGCTTCACTAGATCAACCTTCAAGTCAAAATAGTTATAAAAAATGAGTATTGGAATGTCAAAACAAAGGCTTTTCTCTGAATAACAGCTTGGCTTCTGAGTATATTTATACACAGACATGCATATTGTGTAGTGTGGAAGTACATACCATCGCTTGAAAAGGAAGACCAGGCTTGAAAATTTCTGGTGTGCCATCGAAGGACAGCTTGACGTTTGTGTTTTCGACTTTGGACTTGACTTTTGTTGCATTATACTGAATACCAGTTGCTGTTTCTGTTACAGATGCCGCAAAAGAGAACGTTATTGAACTATATCCACTATACTGGTAAACCTTGAATTCGTTGAGGTTCACTTCAATCTGCTCGCATCCAAAAACCTAAAATAAAGCATAGAAAAA
Source organism: Rhopilema esculentum (assembly GCF_057945365.1). Lineage (NCBI taxonomy): Eukaryota > Metazoa > Cnidaria > Scyphozoa > Rhizostomeae > Rhizostomatidae > Rhopilema > Rhopilema esculentum. The sequence goes on along the minus strand of NC_142834.1, from coordinate 5,115,909 downwards.
AAAATTGTTTACAGTTCGCGTACTAGAAGAAAATCTAATAGCTATAAAAAAGCTTATTAAGGCCTACTATCTATGAAGAATTAGCATAAAATTAATGTTAGGTTCAATGTTGAAAAAAATTTTAAAGGTATAATCATCTAAAAAACCTATTTTATATAATAAACTGTAATAAATATTTTACATAATAAACTGTCTCATAGATTGAGAGTTACTCCCAATATCTCTCAGTTACTAACCCTAACCCTAACCCTAACCCAACCCTAACCCTAACCCAACCCTAACCCAACCCTAACCCAACCCTAACCCTAACCCTAACCCTAACCCTAACCGTAACCCTAACCCTAATCTTTATTTACTTATTTACAATGATAGTTACTTCCCACTTAACTAGGTATCAAAGTATTCTTAAAACACACGAGGGTGTAGCATATTCGTTTAGTCATAAAAATAGAGTATTTTCTGTCAATGCTTTAAATGATCTTCTCCTTAACCTGCTTTCATACTTTCCAACATCTTAACGCAATTATATACACAGTCGAATGTCAGATGGGATAATCTTTCACCCCCCGCCCCCACTTTTTTCGAATACTTGTCGGAATATATTTGAATATCTGCCAATAACAATTAAAGGAGTCTGCATAGCTGAGAATTCAAAAGTAGGATATCGTGAAGTAGAATTTCATTTTGGAATTTTTACCATAACGTCTGAAAACACTTTGAAAATAGAAGTGATTCTTGATGTGCAAATTCTGTAAAATCTAGTCCATATTGACAGAGATGTTACTATGTAACGACTTAGGATTACTGCAGCTTTCGCTTGGTTGATAGAGTTAAAACCAAGACCAATTTACAATGATTTGATAAAGAAAGTTGTTCAAGTCCCTAACTCTGCATCAGTCAAAAGTCTTATCATAATTTAGAACTTTCTTCTACAGTATTACTCTTTCAGTTTAATTGAACAAAATTTTAAAAAATCTAAAAATAGATTGTCATCACTAACAATCTCTATATAGGCCCACCTATCTTATCACATATCCAAGAGGAATTGATATACCGTAAATACTCTTTTTCCCCTCTCGAAAAAGCCCCCTCCCCCGAATAGGCCCCCCGAATAGGCCCCCCTCAATTAGATGATTTTGCCATCTGAGGTTACCTTTGGCGTTGTATTGGATTACTTCAAAAATTCACACTTTTGGTAATAATTGATTAATTGCTCATATAGAAATTCCTTCTAAAATAAACGAGGTCTTTTATTAATGTAAACAATAATTTTGTAAGCCCCCTCTCGTATTAGCCCCCCCCCTCGTATAAGCTCCCATCCAAAAATATAAAAATGAATAAGCCCCCAGGGAGCTAATTCGAAGATTTACAGTAATTGAAGTTGTATTCAAAGACTTCAAAACAACAACAACAACCGTGTTTACCTTTCTGAGCACCACGACACAGGTGGAAGTGGCTTTCTTCCATACCCTATTATAATGGCCAGGAAACTTTGCGCAGATTTCTACCGCAATCAAACCAGCAACATTCTTGCCATAGGAATACCTTGATAAAAATGTTTTCATTAACATCTCTTGAAAGCTTCCATTTTCAAACCCAGTAAGAACTGAATTAATAGAATGACCGTACTGAAAAAGCACTATTCAACCCCCTGGATAGCTTGTGTAAATTCTGATGGTTCTACTTGATCCTTAAAAAGACGGAGGTTGTTAGAAGAAATGGGGACTAACTAAAAGGGCGTCTACAGTATCTTTATCAGCATCACTAAATTCAAACACCTGGAATTTATTAGCAGCGATTCGTCTAGTGCACATAAAAACAGAATACACATTCCTACAGAAATACCCTGGTTTTTTAATAGAAGAAAGTGCTAAAGCAAGGCATCAGTAGCGGACACCTGGAGGCGGTCGTTAGTCCCCCGAACATCATGGATGATAATGGTCTTCTGTTCTAAAACAATGACCTGACTTTATCAAAACATTAGGCTCCAGCACACCCCCCCCCCCCCCCCAATATTTGACCAAGTGTCCGCCCCTGCAAGGCATATGTCAGCCTTGGCCTTTTTAAAACTGACAGCTTCATAAACATTGCAAGCCACGAAATACTGTCTGTAGCAATAGATGAATTAGTTGCATACTTACTTGGCACAAACTTCGGCGTACACTTTTTCTTGTCCCAGTGCTATGTAGGGTGGTGGTTTTAATATGACTTGGAACTTTGGCAGCACTGAAAATACAGCAAAGACCATTAACTATGAATAGAGCCAAATAGACAATGTAACTTTTTTAGTCAGCTATTCTCAGGACTCATAAATGACGTTTGACTAAAGCAAAATTACGATGAATGAAAAAGCTCAATTCATCATTATGAATTTTAGTTGAAGTGTTCTTTGCGATATGTCCAAGGATTACTGCTTAGCGTTAAGCAGTATCACAAAGTAACATTCCATGGTATAGGGGCCTTAACATGACCGTCATAAATGAATGGATTACCAATTGTCAGGAACCTTTGCTGTACATACTTAAAATATACATACCATACTTTTCAACTTTGACTTGTACAGTCTTGGTAACACCCTATGACAAAGAATACTTCTATTTTAAGAAAGTGTCTAAAACAGAGGATGCCAAAGCTAGAAATTGTGTTTTGTGGGCCCTTAGCCTGTCATGTCAGACACATATTGAATTGGCATCAAACAATGCATCCATTGGTTTTTGAGTCATTGAATGTGGATTTGTGGAAAAGAAGAAATCTATGCAACTTGCTTAAGCATAATATTTCAGCGTAACCTTAGGTTTCCTTTGAACGACATTTCAAGAATTTGGCATATCTATCAGATACTTCGTAGCCAATCAAGAGCACTAGCAGAACCATATGAATATCGTAGACTTGTAGGGGGAGAGAGTGGGGTTCAAATTATTTAACAGGTCTTAAGGAAGGCTCGAGCCTAGCACCTAACCCGAATAATACCAGAAAGTTTGAGACTTAATTTAAATAGAAGCTGGACGTAAAACTCGGCAGATACTAACTTTCACAGTAGCTTGTATTTTCCAGATGCCAAGAACTGGTTTGATTGATAGTTTGAGTTTGAAGCTGGCGACACCTGTGAAAATGAAATACAGTTTGCATAAATAGCTTTAATTAATAAAACCTTGACCAAAGCAATGATAAAATTAACAAAAATGCCTAATCGGTCTAATTTTACGTATAAAACGACAATCCGGGGTGTTTTGTCTATGAAAAGATTGAAATATAGCGGGTTATATGTTCCAGGTCAAAAGACTCTGCAACGATACAAATAGACGTGAAAATATGAAGGCCAAGGTCATAGGTGCAACCTTGTGGAAGTTTCCTACAATTCAAATGGCCTACATACTATCAAGTTGCATTCAACTACATTAAAGTCAAGCTTGTCCTATCGTACAATCTCTTTCAGTTCTGAAGGGTTACTAGGCCTTTGATAGAATTCAAGAACAGTGCTCTCAAAAGAGCCAAAAGTTAAAAAACACTAGAAATGAAAAAGAAAGTCAGCAGAGGTATCATTCAGTCCTATCTAGATGTACGGAGTACACAATTTAGTCGAATATTCGGTTTAATAGCATAAGCTACTAAAAGAAATCACCGTTTACCGGTCTATCTTAAAGTGCTTGATGCAGTATAGGATGATCGCATTAAGCGTAAAACTCAGAGTAGCAACCCAGAACCGTCCTGTTCTGTACACCAAGTGTGTAAACTACTAAATAATTGGGGACATCTATTACAACGGATTTACTGGCTTTTACAAGGTGTAATAAAACTACTCCGCTCACTCACCGTTGTACAGTTTAACCTGCCTCCACTGCCTCATGAGTGATTGTGATGGGTTCTAAAGCGAAAAGGTTGTGTTAGCCCAACGCAATTCATTATAGAAAAACAGCTGAATTGCATCGAATATCTAAGCAGAATAGTCATTTAGAAATGTTATTTGAAGATGATTAGAACAGCCAGATACAAGGGTTCTAGCGCTTAGGAGGCTCAAGGGTGCTCAAGCGAGCTCAAGGGGGTTCAGAAGGACTCAATGGGGCTCATGGGTGCTCAAGGGGGTTCAAAAGCGCTCAGGGATGCTAAAGGGAGTGCAAGAGGGCTCAAGCGTGCTCAAAGGGCCTCAAGGGGGTCAACGAAGTTCAAAGGCGCTCAGGGGTGCTCAAGGAGGTTCAAAGACGCTCTATGGGGCTCAACGGGGGTTTAAAGGTGCTCAGGGGTGCTGAAGGGGTTTCAAGAGGGCTCAATGGGACTGAAGCCTCTTTTTTCATAGGACCCTTTAGTCATTATTCATAGCACCACACTCACACCCTCCTGCAATCTTTAAACAACTCTTTGCATGAAAAAGAGCATTCGTATTTTAATCCATCAACAACAATTCCAAAAATTAATGTTATTTCTGATTTCAGAAATTCAAAGCAGTTGACGGTTATGGAAAGATTAGGTCTATACTCACCAAGATAGACACGATAGAAATCTACAAAAACGAAAAAGATTTGTAATGAGCGTCTTAACCAATTAATGTTAGAAATTAATGAAAATTAGGCATGAAAAGATGGCATATAAACTAGATAATCTTTAAATGCTACCTTCTAATCTTTAAACTAGAAAATATTTTAATGATATCCTTTTATATATCTACTTATAAAATACAGTTATTTCAACAAAGGTAATGTTAAGACAACAGATAGGAACACAGAAAAAGCCAGCAAAACGATTTGCTAAAATAGTCTTGGTGCTTAGGAAATCCATGGAAGAGCTAGGGACAGAAATGCTCTTATAAGAAAAGATCGTTCTTTTTATGTTTTTTTAGAAAAAATCAAAAGATCCATCAGAATATGTTTATTGGCTATAAAAATGCGGAAATCAATTTGTAATTTTTTCTAAACAACTTCAATAATTATGCAAATAAGATCAGGGCTGCTGATATAGCTAAATATTGTTCTCAGGAAGGGGGGGCTTGTGCCCCCAGGAAAATAACGAAATCCTTAGTTACTCTTTTGTTTCTATGGTTTTCATATAATTTAAACCCCTCCAATAACTCATTTTTTCCTACGGTACCGAGTATCTCTCAGTTTTGAACTCAAACACACTGAAAGAGTAACAAAGAATTTGAAGAAGTCGCTTAAATGAGAATGGTAGCAACGTATGCTCGAGCTCTATTAAAAGCCAAATTCACGTTTTAGTATTACTTCCTGTCGACTGAGCTACGCCTTGTAAATATTTCACGATTCTAACAACTGCAATGTAGAGTTTAGGGCGACTTACTATTCCTTCGAGTGGCTTCAAATCACTGTCCACGGCTACAACTCTCATTTTCACTACAAAGCAAGGCAAAAAATTCAAAATATTGCCTTTCTGTTGCTCAGAGTACCAAAACATTAATCGTACACACACAATTTAAATTGCTAAAAAAGTCTCATGATTAAGATGTTTTGTACTCAACTATGAATGCGTAGGCGATAAAGACGATCGGTTTGGGGTTGTAATTCTAACAACGGGGCCTCTAAACAACGCCTCCTTGGGATAAAGGGGGCAAAGAAAGTGACAGCTGAACGGCCCTAAATTATAATTTGTCTCTTACAACCTTATAATATTACGAGTACAAGTACAAAATATCATACCAATATAATACTAGGTTTACCAATATGCCATGTCTCTGTTAAGTATGCTATGTCACCATTTCGCCGTGCTATCTCTTCAATATGTTAGTATTCAATATCGGCTTACGCTTTAACTAAAGATACACATACCATATTCAAGACAAAATCAGCCTATATAAAGATATCTTACTAGACTCTCCAGGCTTGTAGATGGGTCGGTCAGTTTGAATAAAAACTGTTGTGCTCGATCTCTGTATGTTGATCGATCCAGTTTTGTTTTTAAAGGTCCATATGGCATCTTCCGCAAGTCCATCGGTGCCAGCTGGGACATCAGCTCTGCCTTCAATTTGTACAATGGCCCAGCTTGGTGCACTGCTAGGGATCTGTGCAAGAGCAGAAAACGCCCTGTATAGCCCGTGGTATCTCAAGTATTAGTTGTTTGAACAACATTATAAGAACAAAAAGAGCCGTTCTGCTTCGGGGTAGGGCTGCTTCGGGGTCCCTAATAACAATTCCAGACAACAGACTTGTTATGGCCTAAGTGTCGGGTGATAGAATCTTCTGAGGGTTGTCATTGGTACGAATATGTAGGAGGACGTTCATCTCAATAAAAAAGGCACAAAGCAGCAGTGCAGGCATTGTAAGGAGAGAAGCCAGAAAATTGAATTTACATATCTTTAACATGCTTTAATAAGTATACTGTCTCCATTATAAATTGTTGAAAAAATAAGCCACCATTGAAGATTTTCTTACATGGATGCCAATCGTTTACTTTGTATATCTATATAAATATATCTATATATATAAAGGTGTGTTCTCAGAAAACCTACATATCTTTGATATTCATAATGGAAACATAAAGTTGAACATTCTGTCCGTTATAATTCCTATGCAAAGACCTGTGAATTATTTGAAGCCTAATATTGACTAATATTGTTCAAAGCCTAATATTGATTAATATTGTTCGGAGCCTAATATTGACAATCTTCATACATGTAATTATTGACATTGAAAATTGAAAAGCTCTTTTGTACTGTTTGTGAACATGTCTCATAAAGAGAGCAAAAAAACTTTGCGGCCAAATGATAAATAACCATGAGGTGGCCAATGAAACCAAAAAAATAGCCACACACAAACTCCACCTAATTTTCTTTGGTTTTTCAAAAGAGTGCTTCCAAAACAAGGACCAAATATTAGGAGGTGTGATAAACACCTTTCTGAAATAACAGTGGATGAATTATCAAAGTGGCTTCGAAAGGTTCTGGTGTTTGTTTGGCACTTAAGAAATTTCAAAATTACCCTAACACAAAGAATATGTTTGCCACTTACATTGATGACGATCTCAGTTAATACACCTACAATAGAAAATAAATAAATTAGAGAACATATGACGCAATCATTGATAGATCAATCAATCAGCTGAGGTAGACGAACAAGAGAGTATAAAAACATACTCTATATTTGTATGCTTACGATTTTATGCATTTGAATTGAGAACTTTTGTCATCTACGTGGTTAGTTTGTTGATACTAGAGTAAACTGAACGTCTGTGACCTCATCTAGAAATATTGGCCCTAACTACATAGCGGAGTATTGCAAATGAGTACTTTGATCTGACACCCCTCATCTACATCGGTACATTTGGTAGTTTTTAGCACCACAAGGGCACACAAAGAGTTAAAATAATAACTTAATGTAACCACGCTGGCGACAAAATAATGCTTACCTGGCTTAACAACACTTTTTCCTGCAACAATGAGGTCGTTGGAGCGGGTGCTCAGCAATTTGGCTTCCACGGTCACATCAAAATCAACATTCTGTGTGGTGACTAGCACTTTTTCTGCGACTCCGGCTCTTAGTACGCGTGGCATGTAAGCCAGGTAATGCCTTCAAGGAGACAGAACAGCTAAATCAGTTTTGTTAGGTCGGAAAATAGCACAATTCAAATCAGTAATTCGAGGACACTTATACAGCGGGGAAGCAAGTCGAGGTTATACTGTAGGGCACTTGTCAACGTTTACAAGGGCGTGGTCTCACGAAGTTTGCTGGGAGAAATCTTTCTGTAAGTGATAACAGAAGACAAGCATTTGATGTCACACCCAAAAACAACCAAGGCAACAGACGATGCTCTTCTGGGCAACAGTTTAAGGCAATCGACAGACACAAGAAGAAAAGGTTTCGTAAATTCGCAATCAAGAGAAATAGAAAACCCGACTACATAATAGCACTCACACACGCATTATTTGGTAAATACTTGGTTAAAGATGCCACTTTGGTAGCTGCCTTGAAAACGATGTGCCCATAGAAAAAGAAAAAGCACTTCATCCTATTAGATACAAATAAAATGCAGGAAATATCAAAGAAACTCACCAATTGCAGTGCACAAGTCTTGCTGCACTTGGTTTGAAACATTCGGTACCAGTGTTGAAAATTTTCTTGCCGCTTGCGATGATGCTTTTGAGAAAACACACAACTTTGATTAGGGGTGTGGCTTATTACATGGACATCAATCATATAGTAAATGGGCTCCAGTCTATAGCTCATCACTTTGGACAATATGCAGGGCCTGCGCCACGAATTTGAATCTGGGGGGCTAAGGCTAAAAATGTAGGGGGGCAAGGTTTCTTACCCCTGTTATTGCAGCTTTAAAACTACTTGCTTCGCAAAAAAGTGGGGGGGGGCAGGACCCCCCGTCCCCCCGGTGGCGCGGGCCCTGATATGAAAGAAAATTAAAGGCTGCAAATTTGGTGGGATGAGCTTTAAAACCAATAGTTTGTGCAGATTATCCTTTTAAAGAATTTGAAAAACACTAAAAACTCTTACGACTGGGTTACAAACCGGAATTAATAAGCTTACTTCTAATCTATAAAAACAATATACTAAATTTTCTAATAAGTGGTATCTTATTAAAAACGTAATGTAGATGGGTTTAACAAAGGTATGATAATGAATTCGTAAAAACAAAAATTAAAATTCGTTGATATACAATTCAAATAGACAGTTTCACCCCAGTGTGATCTTTCAGACATGAAGGAAACCACAGAATTTTCATTCCTTTGAAACTTTGGTCTTCAAAGCCAACTATCATTATACACAAGGTATCGCTTTTAAGCCTCAAAACGGGAGCTTAATTTTCCGTGGCATTCCCATCATCATGGTTGCCTATGAATATCTAGACGTCTTGCAAAGAAACGATTTCATGCAGGCCCGCCGGAGCCGGGAGACTTGATGGGCTGTAGCACGCCGGAGCCCCCAAACCCCCTTTTCTTGCTGAAGTATCACATCAAGTTTGTGGCACCAAAGATACACGTTTTTTATATAAAAATTTTTTTAGCCCAGCCCTCAGAATTTTTTAGCTATTTTCTAATTTCAGCTCTAAAATTTTCTTACACTTTCTTAATGTAAAATTGGAAAGTTTTACGTTACGAAACATGCGCAGTGATAGAGAAGATGAAATGCTATAAATATGCTATATTTCTTAAAAACCCTCAACGTCATACTGTATTTGTCGTTTCCTGTTCAGCACATTACTGTATTTTTTAAATATTTCACTCTTACACCACAACTTCCTTTGAAACTTTGAATATATAAATTTTTCAATTTTCTTAGGTTTCAAAGATCCAGTTCTGAACTTTCTTGACTTTATGAAGAACCGAGCACAATTTTTTTATAAAATACTTCTTTATAAAAAAAATGTGTAATGGTGGCAAACGGCCGTAAAAGTTTGCCAACTTGTCGAGAGCAAAAACCCCTCCTATCCCCTGTCCTAATTAGAAATGTGCTCTGCTACAGTTCCCATCCCCATGCCCTAATTAGAAATGTGCTCTGCTACAGTCTTGACAGAAGCAATATCGCATACTATTCTGTGGTGTACCTCGCAAATTCATAAAACGCTTGTCACTAAAGACAGTATCACATGGCGATATGTCGCAAGCACTGGCTTATTTATCACAAGAAAGAAAAATTGAAGTTACAAAATTACACGCAGGGAGGATGCAAGGATACTTCTTCAGTGAACAGAAGACAGTAACAATCAATACCAACTTACTAAAAGCATTGACTATGACAATAATTTGAGCTCGTGATAGTGATAATACTACACTCAGCAAACATGACCAGCATGGGAGCTGGCCCCTTCAAGCGACGAACAACTTCCCAAGTATTTCTTATCGAATGGAAAATGTTCAGTTTATTGGACAATCTATGCTGTATACACTCATTCTTTTATAGGAAACTGGCTATAAAAACCGAGTACTGGACAGTCGGTAAAAATTAAGAAACTTCAGCGCTCGAAGCAAAAAAATTAGGAAACTATTAAATCATGATAAAACTGAGAACAACGAAATTCTGTAAAACCCAAGAACATGACTGCCCTGATGGTCTAGAACTTAAGACACAAGCGATAAAGATATACTTTCCACATCTAAATACAACATCGGAACGGAAGCGAATCTCTTGACGTGAGAAAAATGGTCACAAACATTTCATAATATCATTCATGACATCATAATTAAGAAACTCTCAAGAAACAGTGAGTATTGAAATTTCCAGAACATTAAGAAACTGGAGTACAAAATCTCGACCGTTGTTTCTTATAAAAATGAGTGCATTCTACCTTTAGTTAAAACGCAATAAGCTTTGGTATGCACTCCGATCTCGATGTTGAGCAGAGGCTCTGAGAAATCAAATCTGATTTCACTGAGTCACCTCAAACTAGGATTTACAACAGAACTGTTTTCTTGGAACAGCCTCTCCCTCAGAAGCAGTCTTTTGTGCAGACTGCAAAATCTTAATCGAACGACGTTTGACCATTACAGATTTTGCAAAGAGTAATTAGTTCAGTATTCAGTGCTTAAAATGCCATGACGTTCTTTAAGAAGGACTAGGTTTTCGCAGCGCATCAATTGAACATTTATTTGTAAGGCACGTAGGCTGTGACAAAAAAGAATGTTAAAAGCACAGCATTTATCGATCACAAAACACATTTAACAGGCATAAATTTGGTAAAGCATGAATATGGCAGCAAAAACTTTTTTACTGATAAAAGGAAATCGTATTTGCAGATTTTATTCACCTCAGTCGGGCAGTTTCGGGGTGACGTCACCCTATAGACCAATTCGACTTACGGCCTCATTTTGAAAAAAATTTCAAATTATTTTGCACAAAATTTTTGACCTCAAATTCGGATAGCGAGCAATGATTTTAGTATACTTTGAAGTTTTCATTATTGTATTGCTCACGATATTGATTTTATGACGACAAAAAGATCAAAATTTTATAAGGGATTTGACCGTGATTGGCGACTAGGGGTGTAAAGTTTCCCCCCGAATGATTTTTTGCGGTCAAATCCCTTACAAGTTTTCAAAATTTATTTCTCCGTAAAATCTAAAATACAAGCACAAACAATATGTAAAATTGTATCCGGCCTAAAATTATTGTGATAAAACCAAATCTGAGCTTTAGAAAGTCGTATAATTAGGTTAGGAGAAATTTTCAAAACGAGGCCGTAAGTCGAATTGGTGTATTAAACCACTGATCTATAAAAAAGACTGGATCGAGCTTCCTATTGTCTTGAAACACCAAAGTTTGAAGCCCGTTCAATTTCAAAAGGAAGAGGGCCCCAAACAATAGCGGGAAGCCATTCCTCAAAACCAATACTTCAACGATATGGATACGAGAGAGCTGCAATGCTGTGTGTATGATTGCTGAAAAAGAACAAGGCCAAAGCAGCTGAAAACATTGCAAGGGGTGACAGAGAAGGCCGTCTCTTTGCATGGGCTGTTCTGGGGCCCTCTTCTCGGATGGCGACACTCTGGTCACATTAGAAGCTCGATCCAGTCTTTTTATAGATCAGTGTATTAAACCAATAGAGATAATCTCTATGATTAAACCATAGATTACCGTGGAAAAATTGGACGCTCGATCTCAAAGCTTCAGAGGCGTAGCTGGCAAGGAGTGCAGGAATGTGAGACTCCCTCAAACCTTCGCGACGTGCTCGGTAAATCTTCAGTTGGTCAGCAAAATCTTTAGCTGGTCAGTAAAATTACTTTACTTATCGATAGGTGACCAAATTTAAATTTTTTTCATGTATGTCTTCGTCGTTAGATTTAACTCTCCATGCCCCTATTCCGGAAGGTCAAGGTACACCTCTGCAAAGCGCCAGAGGGTCACCTCTCGGATATGGGCTTGTGGCCAGCCTTGAATTTCCACAGCCCGACAAATATGTTTTGGAAAACAACTGTACCGTTACAGGCGATTTTATTTTGTTTTTCTGCACGTTAAAAAAAAGCCTTTTTATTCTCTTTGAATCGCTAAACACTGTGATGTATTTCACATTATTCGAACAATAATGGTGAAATCAAAATACAAGCTTCGTGCCAGGCTCTGCACTGGACACCAACTGGTTTTGCTGAACATTAACTGACCTTAATTGCAGTTAACTTTTTGGCATAAACTGTTTACATCTAGAATAGGATTATATTTTTAATTGATCTCCTATCTATTGCTTAATAAAGTAAAATTGCTTATCGAAAAGGAGTATTGTATCTTTATCTGTGGGCAAAGGAACTGTCGACGTAACTATAAGAAAACAACTTACCGCAAAACTGGTAAACCCTTTTAAAAAAGGGTTCTGCGACAAATTTCTTAGAAATCCTGGCCCGACTGAAACACAGCCCCACATATTGTTCCACTTTTAGGGATTCGAGAGTGGCGGCCTAGACCTGGGCTCCAAGCCGCAAACCTTACTCGAGAGAAAAATCAACTATCGACTTAACATTTTTGTTTAAAAGAAACTCTGTGAAGCATAATCATACACAATAAGAATTATCTTATCAGAAAAAAACTCCTCAAACTTTCTGCTTTTAAGATTTTCTCAAAAAAACTTGCTCCAATTGGACAAAGTCTTTTTTGATCAGTCCCCTCACGCGAGCCTCCGAAGACAAATGGCAGGCTGTTTAGCCCTTTGAACAAAATCAATACTTATGAAGTTATATTAATGTCAAAAAAAACATTTCAGCAAATCAATTAATTACACGTTATTTCATTTAAGTAAGTTGTTCAAAAATCAATTATTAAATCCAAAATTACAATAAGAAAAGGCTATAGCAGGCGTAGCTGATCACTGTCGGGGGCGTGAAGATAAATCTTCGGAGAGACATGCGAGCTCTCTTTGTGACACCACCACGGGCTAACAAAGCTTCCTTTAATACTTCCTTTAATCTAGTGGATTTACTTTGTGTTGGTACTGAAATTTTAACGACCACCGTGTACTAGATTCTCCCATTTCAGAGTTGTTTTTCAAGGAATCATCTTCAACTACGTAATTCGATTGACATAACCATGAACTTTGCAAACCATGTTTGAAGAGAAATCATTTGTAAAGCAGCTATAATCAGGTACTAAATTTCTATTTCAAGTAGTTCAATAGAACACAGACTCACCATATGCAAGACAGCACCGCCAAGATCAGTCTGTTGCCCTCCATCTTTGCACGTTAGCGAGAACGGATGGCAAAGTTGAAGCGTTGGAAAATTTGTAGAAGAAACAATTGACGTATGTTGACAGTGTGTTGTAGACTTCCGGTTTTGATCAGGGGGTACACTACAAGCATTGACTACAAGGAAGTCGTTGATTCCAGTTGATGATTCGCAGTAACTTTTGCGCTCCAGTTCTCAGTTCTCTCTGAGATATGAAAGAATTATAGAGACAGATTATATTCCCTGTAATAGTTAAAAAAATGATTGAAATTAGAATGAAAGAATGAGAAAAATGACAAAGAATGCACAGTATTATAGAGAGACGGAGATTAGAAAAGTGATTTCGGTCTTTTAGCAATAGTTTCTGTCAAGGGGGCAATTTACTCCTGTAAACGGCTTACGAGTTTTTCAACAAAAAAGTGGATTTTCATTAATCTTCAAATAAAACGGATCTTCAAATAGAATTTCAATCAACGGTGTGAAAAGTTCTTTGATTACGAGATTTTCATGGAGTGAATTGTTCCTTGGTTTCGGTAATCTGATTTTTTTCTCTTTAATACACTCTTTTTTTACAAGAACCAGTAAATTCAGTTCAGGCTGGCTGTTCTTAATTTTTTCGAAAATCTGAGGCTGGATTGTTCTTAATTTGTTCTTAATCTAATAGGGTGTAAGCCATGCGAGTGCTAGCTTTTTCGCTCTAGGGAGGTGTTCAGGCCTCATTTGCCAACAAAGTGAGTGAGACAACCTTCCTTTGCCGAAAAATTTGAATATTCGACGAAAAGCACCCACACATGGCTAAAAATCCTTGTTTTTGAGAAAAAACGTTGTTCAAAATTGCATTTTGCAGAAGCTCATCCTCAGCTTGTTCTTAATTTGTTCTTAACTTTTGACCAATTTTGAGGCTCGTGTTCTTATAAAATTGTTCTTATAAAAAAAAGAGTGTAATACTCTGCGAGAATATTTTTCTTGAAACTTTTTCAACTGAGTATTTTTAAACAATTTCACATGAAAATTTGTGCATGTTATAAAAAAATAAAATGTACCAAATGTAGTTCAATTCAAGGCCATGTCTCAATAATATCACATCATTGTGTGATATTATCGAAAAAATGTTTACGTTAACAAATTCTCTCGGTTGTTTATGGCTCGGTTTATGGTCTTGGTAAGTACAGGGACGTCGTGGCTTGGGGACAGGGGGCACGTGCCCCCTATCATCTACCATTCGGCAATTTGTCAGAAACTTCCGTCAGAAATGTCAGAAAATCTGCTTGGCAAAATAAATTTTGTGGTTCCTAGAAAAGCAAGAAAGTTCAAAGGAACTAAAGTCAGGAGTCGTGAGTTCCAGCCTCGCTCGGGTCGGGTTATTTTCCCGCACTCTCTATTAATGAACTAATCTGTATAATTTCTATAAAAAGGGGGATATAAAGAAAAAAGTTTTCTGAAGACCGTAAAACTCATGGTTATTCATTTTACAGTCTGCCTATCCAAATTTGCACAACAGGAATGACAGGGCCGCATTTAAGTCTGTTGGGGCCCTGGGCCCAAAGTTGATTGGGGCCCCTTCAAATAAACCAAAAAATTGTGTCACGTGCACAGTACTTGGCTAAACTTGATCAAACATAATCAACCAACTATAAGACATGAATAAACTTGTATCCATTTCACATTTCAGTACATTTCCAATAAAACTATCCAACTGCTGAAAACTTTTCAATGATTTTAGTGGGGTTTAAAACCCCAACGAAACCCTTTTGACCACGCCCTTTATTCCATTTTTAAAATTGAATTCGTTGATTGAAATCAAGAGCACTCAAAAGGCTTTTGAAATTTTGCACGGGGCTCCTAAATCGAAAAACTTTAAGGTGGAACGGAAAGCGGAAAACCGTAAACGGTAAACGATTCGGAAAGCTTCCGCCCATCAATTCCCACTTGGCTTCCTTTCCATTTCCATTTCGTGCAATGAAACATGCCCGAGAAAGGGGAAAGAAGGCATGTTTTGACTAAATAATTTTATGATGCTTTTTCTTTTGAAAAATATTGAAAAGTTAAAAGAGAAAGAAATACGAGAAGAGCATATGGGTAAAACACGTTTCAAGAAAAAGGCAAAAAGGAAAGTTCCACCCAGGGAACTATGAAATTATAAGCGTTGCTATGAAAAATACAAGAGGGGCCTTCTCAAAAAATCTCTCAAGAAAGATAGCAAAAATTGAAAAGGGTTCATTATTGGAATTTACAAGGGGTGCTCTACAACTCTGCCTGCTTCCATCGATGATAGATAATATAATTTCAAGTAATTCAGAATGACTGTCTCAGTTCGAAGCACACCTGAAGTTCTGACGCATTGCCTCGAGCATGATTGGTTGAGAGGTCAAACGGTACGAATACCGTGGAAAAAAGTTGCCTTGATTTCAACTTTCAAAAACGCAAGCGGTACGGTAAGCGTACCGTTCTTGAATGTCAAATTATCTTCTGTGCATGCTTGTGCCGTATTCCGTTTTCCGTTTTCCCTCCATACCGTGAAGAGGAAACCCACCTTTAGGGGGCCCCTGGGCCTGGGCCCAGTGGGCTCATGGGTAAATGCGTCACTGAGGAATGGAATGCTTGCCAATTGGTATTACTAAGTGCGAGTGCACCTTTTTAAAGCTCAAGGATGAGATTAAATAAATGTTGACCTTGACTTACTTGACATTAGTTATGACAAAGTAATCTAAAAATTTGCTGACATTTGACAGACCATTGCTAAGGAGGCTTTTCATGCACTGAAAGACATCCATTTCGTTTCTTTCGAATCTCATGATATTGATTATCAGTCCTATTGCGAGTTTACTGTTCATCGCAGATACTGATTAATGATGATTTTGATTATCCAATGTTCGAGTACGGATGCTAGCTTTTATCTGATCGACTTATCGAAATCAGTCGATGCTGGAAAAGACACATTCTTTGCCATGACTTTCTGCATTTAAAATACAGCGCATGCGCTTGATGACGTCATAATTTTAATTCAAATTCATTGTCGGAAAATTTGCAAGTGGGTTGCCAATTGGGATTATTTAATGCCAGATTTCACAAAACTGGGACTGTGGAAAAGCTGTTGGGATCAGAAATTGTTATCTGGGATTCAACGTAAAAATTGGGATTTTTTGGGATTATCAGACAAGAATGGATAATTTGTTATAAGTGGTCCAAGGATTGCTCAAATTGACTATTATTTTAACACCTTTAGCACTACTAAAGAAAATGTAGTAAGCCAAACAATAAAGAACAATTGGTTTGAATGTAAAACTTTGTGTACACTCTTTTCTTTTTATAAGAACCCAAAGAACCAGTAAATTTAAGTTCAGGCTGACTGTTCTAAATTTTTTCGAAAATCCAAAGCTGCATTGTTCTTAATTCGTTCTTAAATTTATAGATTATAGATAATTTATAGAGTGTAAGCAGTGCGCTTGCTAGCGTTTTCGCTTTAAGGAAGTGTTCGGGTCTCATTTGCCAACGAAGTGAGTGAGACAACCTTCAGTTGCCGACAAGTTTGAATATTCACCGAAAAAGCACCCACACCTGGCTAAGAATCCTCGTTTTTGAGAAAAACTGTGTTCAAAATTGAATTTTACAGTAGCTCAGCCTCAGCTTGTTCTTAATTTGTTCTTAACTTTTGACCAGTTTTGAGGCTCATGTTTTATAAAATTGTTCTTGTAAAAAGAAAAGAGTGTAATTTATAGTTTGTTTTATGATTTCTTGAAATTTTATAGTGATTTTATTTGGCATTCTATAAATCAGGGCCGGTGAAACGTATTTTAAAGTGGAGGGGCCTAATATGAAAGTCTTGAAAGGGCTTTGGTTAGGCCGCCACAATGGTTTGTGGCAAGAAAAATTTGAGGATTATTGTATTATAGGGAATGGCCAGAGACTGTATCTAAAATTGATTTTGACTGAAGGAAAATCCGAGGCAATATATTTAAGGGGCGAAATATTAGCCTTTACTGATTTACGTGTATTTATTGTTGTTTATTCTCGGCGTATTGCGGTGTTTCATATTTGCTACATCTTTATGCGTTTACTATAACAGGAAACAACAGGAAACAACAAGAACGAATACAAACGAGAAGAAACGATAAGGAAACAACATGAAACGATTTGTGACTTTTCAGAAACGACTAGATCTCCAAAACGAGGCAAGCTTATCCATCCACGTGGGCATTGTCATCTTCGTTGCAGTGGCCTAAGTGTTCGGTCATGTCGTTCTCCACCACAAAAGCTGTTATCTTAGATGAGGTTACGGAAACCCAGTGATAATGCTTACTTATGTTTCTACAACGCTAATTTTAGCAAAAGCAACAGAAACTAAAGGAACAAACTCCAATATACTAGAGGAACAAGCTGTATAGGTTGAGAATATACTTCTTGAAAAATAGGTCAATTCCTCTTACAAAATTACCATATCAACATCTACTATCATTAAAATTGTGCCACAGTTTAGATTTTTCCAAGTCGTTTCTACTTGTTTCTACTTGTTTCCTAGTTGTTTCTACTTGTTTCCTAGTTGTTTCTTACTTGTTTCCTAGTTGTTTCTTACTTGTTTCTACTTGTTTTCTAGTTGTTTCTACTCATTTCCCGTTATAGTAACCACGTACATCTTTATCGACTTTTCGCCGCAAGCCTGCTACTGTGGCCTTTTCTTCATTCACACAAAATATTCAAGCTTTATTTAATCAATATCTACAAGCTTAACAAGAACAGAAGAGCTATCAATTAAAATAAAACAGAGCATCCGTATAGAATAAACGAGAAATCATGTAGAAATAACTGAGTGTTGAATTTTTCTAAGATCTGATCTTACCAGTTGCTCTGACAAGATACCGAGGTGGTTGATAAAAAATGAAACGTAAATCGATTTCCTTCCCACTCCCCCTTCCCTGCCTACAAATTTTGCATGCTTCACCCTTGCGATAAAATTCTTAGCATGCATGGCATATTTTTGAAAAACATACTGCTTTTTCTAATTGGAAAGTGCTAGTATGCAACAGAATGAGAATTGTTTGCGAGGCTAACAGGCAACCCCCTGACAAGGTATTGCGATTGAATCATCAGGTATTGAGCAAGAGTATTGACGTATGCGAAAGGTACACACCTACCGAGTTTCTTTTGTTTAGAGATGTCTACATATCATCATCACGTTTGTAGGGTGCAGCCACACCAGACATTGCGTTTTCTGTGTTGCCACAGGGATTTCTACCCACTTTGGGGATTTTCAGAAGTTTGTAGATTGTAGTGAAAAATCGGGAAAAATCCAGAAAAGTAGGTACAATGCCTGCCAAAAGTCTTGGAACACTGACATCAATTTCCAAGGTCAAAACCAATCATCCCCCTCTCCCCCACGGAACAATGTTGGTTTACTATCAAACGGATTAGGATTTTAGGAAGCACTTTCTTTTGCGCTTCTTTTATGATATTTCTCTAAATCATCAACATTGTTTGAGGGGGAAGGGGGCGGAAGAAGCAAATTTTTTTCATGAAAGGAATGAAAGATATCAAATGCAGCGTAAATTGGTGGGTGTTCCAAGTACTTTTGGCAGGCATTGTCTGAATTTCATTTTGAAGCTTATTAGATATACCACCAAAACCAATATCCTCCTATAGGTTTTTGATGGTGCTGATTCCATTTCTGCCATTTTCAACATCGTACGTGTTACCGATAAGGAGATATGGGGGTATTGTCTTTTTTCGGGGGTGGGGGTAAGCTACCCCCATAAAACTAAATGCCATATTTCAATTAAGGTTAAAATTGTTAAAATCAAAATCGATTTCCAAT
The DNA here is from genome assembly GCF_057945365.1 of Rhopilema esculentum. Classification (NCBI taxonomy): domain Eukaryota; kingdom Metazoa; phylum Cnidaria; class Scyphozoa; order Rhizostomeae; family Rhizostomatidae; genus Rhopilema; species Rhopilema esculentum. The sequence goes on along the minus strand of NC_142834.1, from coordinate 5,096,998 downwards.
AAATAGGATCAAGATTGTATTTTGAATCTTTTCAAAGGCTCGTAGCTAGATGGCTGTCTAAGAAATAATGGGATAGATGAAGGAGACAAATATGAGTGGCAGCTAGAAAATAATCTAAAAATGGAAAGGATGCAATTTTATAAAAGTGACATCGATTCCTCTGTTTCATGTTTCTAATTATAGATAAGGTCGTATTTGAGAATTATGTCGGGTAGTTGCTCTCCTTTTATCACGGATTTACAAGTTGCCATTCATATAGGCCCTTGTTGTGCAATTCAGTGCCCAAATGACAAATTTCAGAGTGTTTACCTAAATTGTAGAAAGGAACCCCGTGTTTCCCACATCAGAGTTCCCAACTGATTGATCTACTATTCCATGTTGGTTGGTAAGGGAACTGAAATAAAACTGACATCCACTCGCCTTCCTGCGCTCCTAAATGCTTGGCCCAGAAGCACTACAAAGAAAGCCCTCTTCCCTACTGTTACTGCATTGCCAAAATGGCCTTTAAGTTAGACTCTACCTGCTATATTTATCTTCATAAAGCGCAAGGCAGATTATTTCATCGTTAATTGATTGCTGTATATGTTTGCTTGACATTTGCCATAACAAAATATCTTATTTCATCGAATGTAGCGCGCGTCGATGTGAAGGACAAGGCCCCGCAAGGCAACTCTCACCCTCGGAAATGAACGCTTGTAGACCGTTGTGTAGACCGTGGCTGTTTCTTCGCAATTTTCTGACTTGTCAGGGGGAGGTTTGCCCCCAAAATCACCCAAAAGGTGTATAATAATACCCCTCAAAGATAAAATTAACCTTTGTATGAATTCCATGAAGAAAACGGCAAAATATGACGAAAATCCCACGGTCTACACTCAAAAGGAGAATAAGATCTAGAGTACTTCAAATTCAATTCTCAGAAAGTGTAGACCGTTGACACTTTCCTGAATTTCTTCAGTTTTACAACTTGTATCGATCTGAAAACCTACAATATTTTTTATACTAGCCATGCATACCTACTGACGAGGTTTCGTCTACTTTCTTTGAAAAATACGATTTTTATGAACATTTTAAATGTGTAGACCGTGGCTGTAGACCGTTGGTAACCATTGGCAATAGGCATTTTCATACTACATCACGTGCCCATTAGGAAAGGAGCGTTCTTTCAATTCCTAGCATACTTTAACAATGGAAAACGAACAATTATAATTGGCACAAACCATTTTCCAATTATTGGGACAAGGGAAGATAGAAAATAATAGGGAATGGGGTGTCTATGAGCGCTACCATGTTGCCACATGTGAATGCGAAGGAGCATAGCCTAAGCAAATTTATTAAATTCGTAGATGGTTTTGGGAGGGTTATGGTGGATAAAATTGAGCCATTTGAACAGTTTCTCACCAGCATGTTGTTCGCAATTATTTAGATCATGTATGGTTTGTAGACATTCTCATGAATTTTTTTGTTTTTTCATCAATAATTAAACCATAAATAAGGGGACTTTTCAGAAAAAAACACATTTTCAAAGGTACTAAACTGTACTGTTTTTCCTTTGAAAATTGATAAATTTCTTAAACCGATGATCGAATTCTGCACAAAATACTTGTTTTCAATAATGATTTAAATGATATTGACGGAAAAAATCAGTAGAATGTTTTTTGTAACAAATAACAATACTCGGATATCTACTATATCAATCGTTCAGAGTCCCAACCCCCTCCCCCCCTTTTAACTGTGTAAAGAGTGAAAATTTCGAATTTTAATTAGTAGCAGTGAGATCAGCACCATCGAAAACCCTAGGGTAGCACAATGTTTTGATATCGCAGATTGCTGTTTTCGAGAAAATTTTCAGACAATGCCTGCCAAAAGTCTTAGAACACTGACATCAATTTCCAAGGTCAAAACCAATCATCCCCCTCTCCCCCACGGAACAATGTTGGTTTACTATCAAACGGATTAGGATTTTAGGAAGCACTTTCTTTTGCGCTTCTTTTATGATATTTCTCTAAATCATCAACATTGTTTGAGGGGGAAGGGGGCGGAAGAAGCAAATTTTTTTCATGAAAGGAATGAAAGATATCAAATGCAGCGTAAATTGGTGGGTGTTCCAAGTACTTTTGGCAGGCATTGTCTGAATTTCATTTTGAAGCTTATTAGATATACCACCAAAACCAATATCCTCCTATAGGTTTTTGATGGTGCTGATTCCATTTCTGCCATTTTCAACATCGTACGTGTTACCGATAAGGAGATATGGGGGTATTGTCTTTTTTCGGGGGTGGGGGTAAGCTACCCCCATAAAACTAAATGCCATATTTCAATTAAGGTTAAAATTGTTAAAATCAAAATCGATTTCCAATAAATAGGATCAAGATTGTATTTTGAATCTTTTCAAAGGCTCGTAGCTAGATGGCTGTCTAAGAAATAATGGGATAGATGAAGGAGACAAATATGAGTGGCAGCTAGAAAATAATCTAAAAATGGAAAGGATGCAATTTTATAAAAGTGACATCGATTCCTCTGTTTCATGTTTCTAATTATAGATAAGGTCGTATTTGAGAATTATGTCGGGTAGTTGCTCTCCTTTTATCACGGATTTACAAGTTGCCATTCATATAGGCCCTTGTTGTGCAATTCAGTGCCCAAATGACAAATTTCAGAGTGTTTACCTAAATTGTAGAAAGGAACCCCGTGTTTCCCACATCAGAGTTCCCAACTGATTGATCTACTATTCCATGTTGGTTGGTAAGGGAACTGAAATAAAACTGACATCCACTCGCCTTCCTGCGCTCCTAAATGCTTGGCCCAGAAGCACTACAAAGAAAGCCCTCTTCCCTACTGTTACTGCATTGCCAAAATGGCCTTTAAGTTAGACTCTACCTGCTATATTTATCTTCATAAAGCGCAAGGCAGATTATTTCATCGTTAATTGATTGCTGTATATGTTTGCTTGACATTTGCCATAACAAAATATCTTATTTCATCGAATGTAGCGCGCGTCGATGTGAAGGACAAGGCCCCGCAAGGCAACTCTCACCCTCGGAAATGAACGCTTGTAGACCGTTGTGTAGACCGTGGCTGTTTCTTCGCAATTTTCTGACTTGTCAGGGGGAGGTTTGCCCCCAAAATCACCCAAAAGGTGTATAATAATACCCCTCAAAGATAAAATTAACCTTTGTATGAATTCCATGAAGAAAACGGCAAAATATGACGAAAATCCCACGGTCTACACTCAAAAGGAGAATAAGATCTAGAGTACTTCAAATTCAATTCTCAGAAAGTGTAGACCGTTGACACTTTCCTGAATTTCTTCAGTTTTACAACTTGTATCGATCTGAAAACCTACAATATTTTTTATACTAGCCATGCATACCTACTGACGAGGTTTCGTCTACTTTCTTTGAAAAATACGATTTTTATGAACATTTTAAATGTGTAGACCGTGGCTGTAGACCGTTGGTAACCATTGGCAATAGGCATTTTCATACTACATCACGTGCCCATTAGGAAAGGAGCGTTCTTTCAATTCCTAGCATACTTTAACAATGGAAAACGAACAATTATAATTGGCACAAACCATTTTCCAATTATTGGGACAAGGGAAGATAGAAAATAATAGGGAATGGGGTGTCTATGAGCGCTACCATGTTGCCACATGTGAATGCGAAGGAGCATAGCCTAAGCAAATTTATTAAATTCGTAGATGGTTTTGGGAGGGTTATGGTGGATAAAATTGAGCCATTTGAACAGTTTCTCACCAGCATGTTGTTCGCAATTATTTAGATCATGTATGGTTTGTAGACATTCTCATGAATTTTTTTGTTTTTTCATCAATAATTAAACCATAAATAAGGGGACTTTTCAGAAAAAAACACATTTTCAAAGGTACTAAACTGTACTGTTTTTCCTTTGAAAATTGATAAATTTCTTAAACCGATGATCGAATTCTGCACAAAATACTTGTTTTCAATAATGATTTAAATGATATTGACGGAAAAAATCAGTAGAATGTTTTTTGTAACAAATAACAATACTCGGATATCTACTATATCAATCGTTCAGAGTCCCAACCCCCTCCCCCCCTTTTAACTGTGTAAAGAGTGAAAATTTCGAATTTTAATTAGTAGCAGTGAGATCAGCACCATCGAAAACCCTAGGGTAGCACAATGTTTTGATATCGCAGATTGCTGTTTTCGAGAAAATTTTCAGACAATGCCTGCCAAAAGTCTTAGAACACTGACATCAATTTCCAAGGTCAAAACCAATCATCCCCCTCTCCCCCACGGAACAATGTTGGTTTACTATCAAACGGATTAGGATTTTAGGAAGCACTTTCTTTTGCGCTTCTTTTATGATATTTCTCTAAATCATCAACATTGTTTGAGGGGGAAGGGGGCGGAAGAAGCAAATTTTTTTCATGAAAGGAATGAAAGATATCAAATGCAGCGTAAATTGGTGGGTGTTCCAAGTACTTTTGGCAGGCATTGTCTGAATTTCATTTTGAAGCTTATTAGATATACCACCAAAACCAATATCCTCCTATAGGTTTTTGATGGTGCTGATTCCATTTCTGCCATTTTCAACATCGTACGTGTTACCGATAAGGAGATATGGGGGTATTGTCTTTTTTCGGGGGTGGGGGTAAGCTACCCCCATAAAACTAAATGCCATATTTCAATTAAGGTTAAAATTGTTAAAATCAAAATCGATTTCCAATAAATAGGATCAAGATTGTATTTTGAATCTTTTCAAAGGCTCGTAGCTAGATGGCTGTCTAAGAAATAATGGGATAGATGAAGGAGACAAATATGAGTGGCAGCTAGAAAATAATCTAAAAATGGAAAGGATGCAATTTTATAAAAGTGACATCGATTCCTCTGTTTCATGTTTCTAATTATAGATAAGGTCGTATTTGAGAATTATGTCGGGTAGTTGCTCTCCTTTTATCACGGATTTACAAGTTGCCATTCATATAGGCCCTTGTTGTGCAATTCAGTGCCCAAATGACAAATTTCAGAGTGTTTACCTAAATTGTAGAAAGGAACCCCGTGTTTCCCACATCAGAGTTCCCAACTGATTGATCTACTATTCCATGTTGGTTGGTAAGGGAACTGAAATAAAACTGACATCCACTCGCCTTCCTGCGCTCCTAAATGCTTGGCCCAGAAGCACTACAAAGAAAGCCCTCTTCCCTACTGTTACTGCATTGCCAAAATGGCCTTTAAGTTAGACTCTACCTGCTATATTTATCTTCATAAAGCGCAAGGCAGATTATTTCATCGTTAATTGATTGCTGTATATGTTTGCTTGACATTTGCCATAACAAAATATCTTATTTCATCGAATGTAGCGCGCGTCGATGTGAAGGACAAGGCCCCGCAAGGCAACTCTCACCCTCGGAAATGAACGCTTGTAGACCGTTGTGTAGACCGTGGCTGTTTCTTCGCAATTTTCTGACTTGTCAGGGGGAGGTTTGCCCCCAAAATCACCCAAAAGGTGTATAATAATACCCCTCAAAGATAAAATTAACCTTTGTATGAATTCCATGAAGAAAACGGCAAAATATGACGAAAATCCCACGGTCTACACTCAAAAGGAGAATAAGATCTAGAGTACTTCAAATTCAATTCTCAGAAAGTGTAGACCGTTGACACTTTCCTGAATTTCTTCAGTTTTACAACTTGTATCGATCTGAAAACCTACAATATTTTTTATACTAGCCATGCATACCTACTGACGAGGTTTCGTCTACTTTCTTTGAAAAATACGATTTTTATGAACATTTTAAATGTGTAGACCGTGGCTGTAGACCGTTGGTAACCATTGGCAATAGGCATTTTCATACTACATCACGTGCCCATTAGGAAAGGAGCGTTCTTTCAATTCCTAGCATACTTTAACAATGGAAAACGAACAATTATAATTGGCACAAACCATTTTCCAATTATTGGGACAAGGGAAGATAGAAAATAATAGGGAATGGGGTGTCTATGAGCGCTACCATGTTGCCACATGTGAATGCGAAGGAGCATAGCCTAAGCAAATTTATTAAATTCGTAGATGGTTTTGGGAGGGTTATGGTGGATAAAATTGAGCCATTTGAACAGTTTCTCACCAGCATGTTGTTCGCAATTATTTAGATCATGTATGGTTTGTAGACATTCTCATGAATTTTTTTGTTTTTTCATCAATAATTAAACCATAAATAAGGGGACTTTTCAGAAAAAAACACATTTTCAAAGGTACTAAACTGTACTGTTTTTCCTTTGAAAATTGATAAATTTCTTAAACCGATGATCGAATTCTGCACAAAATACTTGTTTTCAATAATGATTTAAATGATATTGACGGAAAAAATCAGTAGAATGTTTTTTGTAACAAATAACAATACTCGGATATCTACTATATCAATCGTTCAGAGTCCCAACCCCCTCCCCCCCTTTTAACTGTGTAAAGAGTGAAAATTTCGAATTTTAATTAGTAGCAGTGAGATCAGCACCATCGAAAACCCTAGGGTAGCACAATGTTTTGATATCGCAGATTGCTGTTTTCGAGAAAATTTTCAGACAATGCCTGCCAAAAGTCTTAGAACACTGACATCAATTTCCAAGGTCAAAACCAATCATCCCCCTCTCCCCCACGGAACAATGTTGGTTTACTATCAAACGGATTAGGATTTTAGGAAGCACTTTCTTTTGCGCTTCTTTTATGATATTTCTCTAAATCATCAACATTGTTTGAGGGGGAAGGGGGCGGAAGAAGCAAATTTTTTTCATGAAAGGAATGAAAGATATCAAATGCAGCGTAAATTGGTGGGTGTTCCAAGTACTTTTGGCAGGCATTGTCTGAATTTCATTTTGAAGCTTATTAGATATACCACCAAAACCAATATCCTCCTATAGGTTTTTGATGGTGCTGATTCCATTTCTGCCATTTTCAACATCGTACGTGTTACCGATAAGGAGATATGGGGGTATTGTCTTTTTTCGGGGGTGGGGGTAAGCTACCCCCATAAAACTAAATGCCATATTTCAATTAAGGTTAAAATTGTTAAAATCAAAATCGATTTCCAATAAATAGGATCAAGATTGTATTTTGAATCTTTTCAAAGGCTCGTAGCTAGATGGCTGTCTAAGAAATAATGGGATAGATGAAGGAGACAAATATGAGTGGCAGCTAGAAAATAATCTAAAAATGGAAAGGATGCAATTTTATAAAAGTGACATCGATTCCTCTGTTTCATGTTTCTAATTATAGATAAGGTCGTATTTGAGAATTATGTCGGGTAGTTGCTCTCCTTTTATCACGGATTTACAAGTTGCCATTCATATAGGCCCTTGTTGTGCAATTCAGTGCCCAAATGACAAATTTCAGAGTGTTTACCTAAATTGTAGAAAGGAACCCCGTGTTTCCCACATCAGAGTTCCCAACTGATTGATCTACTATTCCATGTTGGTTGGTAAGGGAACTGAAATAAAACTGACATCCACTCGCCTTCCTGCGCTCCTAAATGCTTGGCCCAGAAGCACTACAAAGAAAGCCCTCTTCCCTACTGTTACTGCATTGCCAAAATGGCCTTTAAGTTAGACTCTACCTGCTATATTTATCTTCATAAAGCGCAAGGCAGATTATTTCATCGTTAATTGATTGCTGTATATGTTTGCTTGACATTTGCCATAACAAAATATCTTATTTCATCGAATGTAGCGCGCGTCGATGTGAAGGACAAGGCCCCGCAAGGCAACTCTCACCCTCGGAAATGAACGCTTGTAGACCGTTGTGTAGACCGTGGCTGTTTCTTCGCAATTTTCTGACTTGTCAGGGGGAGGTTTGCCCCCAAAATCACCCAAAAGGTGTATAATAATACCCCTCAAAGATAAAATTAACCTTTGTATGAATTCCATGAAGAAAACGGCAAAATATGACGAAAATCCCACGGTCTACACTCAAAAGGAGAATAAGATCTAGAGTACTTCAAATTCAATTCTCAGAAAGTGTAGACCGTTGACACTTTCCTGAATTTCTTCAGTTTTACAACTTGTATCGATCTGAAAACCTACAATATTTTTTATACTAGCCATGCATACCTACTGACGAGGTTTCGTCTACTTTCTTTGAAAAATACGATTTTTATGAACATTTTAAATGTGTAGACCGTGGCTGTAGACCGTTGGTAACCATTGGCAATAGGCATTTTCATACTACATCACGTGCCCATTAGGAAAGGAGCGTTCTTTCAATTCCTAGCATACTTTAACAATGGAAAACGAACAATTATAATTGGCACAAACCATTTTCCAATTATTGGGACAAGGGAAGATAGAAAATAATAGGGAATGGGGTGTCTATGAGCGCTACCATGTTGCCACATGTGAATGCGAAGGAGCATAGCCTAAGCAAATTTATTAAATTCGTAGATGGTTTTGGGAGGGTTATGGTGGATAAAATTGAGCCATTTGAACAGTTTCTCACCAGCATGTTGTTCGCAATTATTTAGATCATGTATGGTTTGTAGACATTCTCATGAATTTTTTTGTTTTTTCATCAATAATTAAACCATAAATAAGGGGACTTTTCAGAAAAAAACACATTTTCAAAGGTACTAAACTGTACTGTTTTTCCTTTGAAAATTGATAAATTTCTTAAACCGATGATCGAATTCTGCACAAAATACTTGTTTTCAATAATGATTTAAATGATATTGACGGAAAAAATCAGTAGAATGTTTTTTGTAACAAATAACAATACTCGGATATCTACTATATCAATCGTTCAGAGTCCCAACCCCCTCCCCCCCTTTTAACTGTGTAAAGAGTGAAAATTTCGAATTTTAATTAGTAGCAGTGAGATCAGCACCATCGAAAACCCTAGGGTAGCACAATGTTTTGATATCGCAGATTGCTGTTTTCGAGAAAATTTTCAGACAATGCCTGCCAAAAGTCTTAGAACACTGACATCAATTTCCAAGGTCAAAACCAATCATCCCCCTCTCCCCCACGGAACAATGTTGGTTTACTATCAAACGGATTAGGATTTTAGGAAGCACTTTCTTTTGCGCTTCTTTTATGATATTTCTCTAAATCATCAACATTGTTTGAGGGGGAAGGGGGCGGAAGAAGCAAATTTTTTTCATGAAAGGAATGAAAGATATCAAATGCAGCGTAAATTGGTGGGTGTTCCAAGTACTTTTGGCAGGCATTGTCTGAATTTCATTTTGAAGCTTATTAGATATACCACCAAAACCAATATCCTCCTATAGGTTTTTGATGGTGCTGATTCCATTTCTGCCATTTTCAACATCGTACGTGTTACCGATAAGGAGATATGGGGGTATTGTCTTTTTTCGGGGGTGGGGGTAAGCTACCCCCATAAAACTAAATGCCATATTTCAATTAAGGTTAAAATTGTTAAAATCAAAATCGATTTCCAATAAATAGGATCAAGATTGTATTTTGAATCTTTTCAAAGGCTCGTAGCTAGATGGCTGTCTAAGAAATAATG